>NC_037671.1:5053318-5356658 GCF_003255815.1 Theropithecus gelada | reverse complement strand
TTTTTTTTTTTTTTTTTTTTTTTTGAGGGGGAGTCTGGCTCTCTTGCCCAGGCTGGAGTGCAGTGGCCGGATCTCAGCTCACTGCAAGCTCCGCCTCCTGGGTTCACGCCATTCTCCTGCCTCAGCCTCCCAAGTAGCTGGGACTACAGGCGCCCACCACCTCGCCCGGCTAGTTTTTTGTATTTTTTAGTAGAGACGGGGTTTCACTGTGTTAGCCAGGATGGTCTCAATCTCCTGACCTCGTGATCCACCCGTCTCGGCCTCCCAAAGTGCTGGGATTACAGGCTTGAGCCACCACGCCCGGCCTCTTTCTTTGTTTCTTTCTTTCTTTCTCTTTCTTTCTTTCTTTCTTTCTTTTTCTTTCTTTCTCTTTCTTTTCTTTTCTTTTCTTTCTTTCTTGTCTCTCTCTTTCTCTTTGCCTCTCCTTCCTTCCCTCCCTTCTTCCTTCCTTCTTTCTTTCTTCTCCTTTCTTTCTTTCTTTTTCCTCCATTCTGCTTCTATCTTTCCTGACCTGGTTTCCCATCAGGAAACTTCTCTGCCTTAAGCTTAGGACGAGCATTTAAAGATCACCCTCTGTTCAGTACAAGAGCCTATTTGCTTTGTCAAATGATTTCTTGCTTCTGTTTACTTTGGGGACCTCACAGACAGAGACTTAATCAATTGCATTTATCAGTATAATCTGTTCAAGGCTCCGCCCCTGCTGTATTTTTTTCCCTTTACCCCTGATTTCCTGGTTGTCCCCCTGCTTCTACCCCCAGACCCAGTGGAAGGTGTTTTATACAAGTCCTCAAATAACCAAATAATCATGGATTCTTTTTAATTAACATATTGGGCTGTTTTGTATGTGCATGCGCTTTAATTTACATAGATGGCATTATGGCGCACATTGCATTCTTTTTCTTACTTTTCCCACAAATTCTGCCCATGCTGATGCAGAGAACACCACAGTGCACACAGGCCACATGGGCCTCTGCCATCACTCCACACGCATGGCAGTGGCTGGCTATGGGACGGGACTTGCTTCCAGAGAGACAAGATGGAGAAATCAGAATTATTGGTCCCATTGGGGCCAGCTACATAAAACAGCAGATGATATGACGGCAATCTGTGTTTTGTTTGTTTGTTTGTTTGTTTTTTGAGACAGAGTCTCACTCTGTTGCCCAGGCTGGAGCACAGTGGTGCAATCTCGGCTCACTGCGAGCTCCACCTCCCGGGTTCACACCATTCTCCTGCCTCAGCCTCCCGAGTAGCTGGGACTACAGGCGCCCGCCACCACGCCCAGCTAGTTTTTTTTGTATTTTTAGTAGAGACGGGGTTTCACCGTGTTAGCCAGGATGGTCTCGATCTCCTGACCTTGTGATTGCCCACCTTGGCCTCCCAAAGTGCTGGGATTGCAGGCTTGAGCCACCACACCTGGCCCAATCTGTGTCCTTGAATAAATTTATAACCCTGATGGGAGCTAACTGGATGCACTTGGGACCCCTGCCATGGGCCCACGTGGCTCCCTGGGCTTCCCTTCACTGCAGGTGCCACAGCTGTAATTACACCATTATTGCGGTGCTTATTGGTAAACATCTAAGAGCTCCTAGCGGACTGTTCTATGCTCCCTTATTCACTGCTGCATTCCCAGTGCCTGGCTAAGGCCCAGGAGGGTAGGAAGAACTCCATCAATATTTACTGGATGAGTGTAAAAATCAGTGGGTAAATTAATAATGATGAGGACAGAATGATTAAAGTCATGAGTTGGCAGTCAGATAAACTTAGAGTTTCTATTAGTTCATTCTTCCATTGCTATGAAGAAATGCCTGTTTAATTGGCTTACGGTTCTGCAGGCTGTACAGGAAGCATAGCTCTGGCATCTGCTTCTGGGGAGGCCTCCGGAAGCTTTTACTCATGGCGGAAGGCAGAGGGAAGCAGGTACGTCACGTGGCCAGAGCAGGCGTGAGAGGGGTTGGGAGGAGGTGCCACACACTTTTAAATGGCCAGATCTTGCGAGAACTCACTCACCATCACTACAACAGCATCACGCCATGACAGACCCGGCTCCGTGACCCAAACACCTCCTACCACCAGACCCCTCCTCCAGCATTGGAGATTATGGTGCAACATGACATCTGGCTGGGGACACATATCCGCACTATACCAGGGTTCAATCCTAGCTGCACCCCTGAGCAGTGTAGTAAACCCCTCTGAGTCTATTCTCTCTTCTGGAAAATGGGACACCAGAGTTGTTGGCATGAGATTATGTGATATGGTAAGGACAAGGCAACTTGTAAGGTAGTCTGTACTTGGTGAGATTTCAATAAAAGGAGCCATTTTCAACCCAATACCATATAGGTTAAATGTTAACAGAGGACTACAGCAGATACTCTGGTATCCCATTTTCCAGAAGAGAGAATAGACTCAGGGGAGTTTACTACACTGCTCAGGGGTGCAGCTAGGATCGAACCCTGGTATAGTGTGGATATTTATCCCCAGCCAGATGTCATGTTGCACCGTAATCTCCAGTGCTGGAGGTGAAGGAGCGGTCTGCTGGGAGGAGGTGTTTGGGTCACGGGCTGGGTCTGTCATGGTGTGATGCTGTTGTAGTGATGGTGAGTGAGTGTAGTGACAGTGAACAGTGTATATAAACATCAACGGCCGGAGGCTTTGGGAGATCGCAGAGGTGAGAATGGTTTCCTCTGCATGCAGGTGTACTTAATGCAAATAGTAGTTGAAAGCCATGGATGTAAGTGCTGTTAATGCTGTTAATATTCGGCTGCAAAGAGAATTCAACTCAGGGTAGAGTGGCTTGCAAATGAGGACTATGAGTTTCAGAGCCCTGGCTCAGCAGCACCAGTCATTGCATACCAGACTGGGAAATGAAAAGGAGACATTTTAAAAAGCTACCTTAAGAATCCATCTTGGCTGGCTAACACAGTGAAACCCCGTCTCTACTAAAAATACAAAAAAATTAGCCAGGCGAGGTGGCGGGTGCCTGTAGTCCCAGCTACTCGGGAGGCTGAGGCAGGTGAATGGCGTGAACCCGGGAGGCGGAGCTTGCAGTGAGGCCGAGATGGCACCACTGCACTCCAGCCTGGGCTACTGAGCAAGACTCCGTCTCAAAAAAAAAAAAAAAAAGAATCCATCTTGGGAACAGGAACACGGAGGAAGGGGCACATGGAGCTATACCAGGTACCAAAATGTTGAAAACCCAATTTTCTCATGGTAGGTTGTCAGTGGGCTGGTTACCTTTTAGATGTTAAACAAAACGTGGAAGAAGCAAGAAAAGAAGATGGAATATATGGAAAACAAGACATGAAGCTTAGGAGTTTTGATTAGAACAGGGATCTGCAAACTCTGGCCTTGGGCCAAATCCAGCCCACAACCTGTTTTTATAAATAAAGTTTTATTGGAACACAAACATGCTCATTAGTTTGTGGATTTTCTATGGTTACTTTCAAATGGCAGAGGTGAACAGTGTGGGAGAGACCATCTGGCTCCACAGAGCTTGCAATATCCATTAACCCTTAATGGAAAACGTTTGGTGATCCCTGGCCTAGAAGGAGGAGTCCAGACTGTCCATGTGCACTGTAATTTAACAGTGAGTTGTGCCCCTGGACAGGCTGGATGAGAAAGTCTGAGAGGAAAAAGGGGCCAAGGAGGCAAAACACAGCAAAACACAGCTTCTACATTTGGGATCTTTGCGAGCCTGCACAAAAAAAATTTTTTTTTTTTTTTGAGACAGAGTCTCGCTCTGTCGCCCAGGCTGCAGTGCGGTGGTGCGATCTCCGCTCACTGCAACCTCAGCCTCCTGGGTACAAGCAATTCTCCTGCCTCAGCCTCCCGAATAGCTGGGATTACAGGCACATGCCACCACGCCTGGCTAATTTTTGTATTTTTAGTAGAGACAGGGTTTTACCGTGTTGATCAGGCTGGTCTCGAACTTCTGACCTCATGATCCACCTGCCTCAGGCTCCCAAAGTGTGGGGACTACAGGTGTGAGCCACTGCTCCCGGCCCACAAAACGATTTCTTTAAAACTTTTCAGTAACCGAGTACACAGGCTCAGACCTGGTAACTCATTTCTGAGAAATGTTCGTTCACAGAAGCCTCTGTGAAGGTTCTCAAGGCCTGACTTTTCACCACCCGTTAAAAACAAACAAAAAGAAACTGAGTTTTAAAGAATTTTGGAGGCCTCTGTGCCCCCCTAAATCACTGATTACTGGCCTCTGTTCACAACTAAGTGGCAGGGTCTGTAATTTAGCTACGAAACAGCAACGTGAAATCCGACCTTGAACACACAGAGCCCTTCTTTCAAACCCCCCAGACTTCTTGGGGACGTTAATGGAAACAGGGGACGCAGGCCAGAGACCCGTGAAACTGTGAGCCGCTCCCCTCAGAAAGTCTGCCCCTGACCAACTTGGTTTATAGGCAGTTTACACGGATGTTCCCCACAAAAATACCTCCTCCTACCGGGAGCCTGTAAAAAAACAAACAGCAGGAACATTTGTTAAGGCACCCAAGAAAGAACAAAGATTAAGAGTAAAGAATTGGAAGACAGTGTGGGCTTGATCCGTTTCCTCCTTTTCGAGAATGGAAGCGTGGGTAACATCTTTCTCAGCTTCATTTCCCTGGGTTTTAAAAAGAGGTGACACTGGCTGGGTGTGGTGGCTCATGCCTGTAATCCCAGCACTTTGGAAGGCTGAGGCGGGTGATTCACTTGAGGTCAGGAGTTCGAGACCAGCCTGGCCAGCATAGTGAAACCCCATCTCTACTAAAAATACAAAAAATTAGCTGGGCTGGGTGGCGTGGAACCCAGGAGGCAGAGGTTGCTATGAGCCGAGATCATGCCACTTCACTCCAGCCTGGGCAACAGAGTGAAAAAAAACCCCAAAAAACCAAAAACAAAAACGAAAGAGGTGACACTAGCTACTCATAAGCCATAAGGTTGTTTTGAGGGTTCTTTGCAGTCTTTTATGCCACTCTGGCTGAGTGCTGCCATGTTTTGGGGGTCCCCAAAGTGGGAGGCTTTGTCTTTAGATCCCGACATCCCTCCTAGTATGACACCCCATTTATCTGATGCCTTCTTTTCGTTCCCCAGTGTCCCTTTCCTCCAGCAACTGGAGATGTACAATGTTGCCCCCAAAAGATCCTTTCCAGTAGACCATCATCAGTGCCCCTGACTCCGCCTCACTCTGGTCTTTGCTGAAGCTCTGTCCTGAGAAAGGTGGATTCTCTGACCAACCAGACGGGGAGTTTAAAAGAGCAAGCTCTGTGGTGACCACCTCCAGGCTTATTTCCTTGGGATGAACTTCAGGAAGTGAACTGTTGGCCCAAGAATCTGTCTTTTACATACTGGCTCTTTACATTTCAGGACGCTGGTGCTGTATCTGGAAGACATATGGCAGGTATTTTTCTGCTTCGTGAAGCGACATTTCATTTTGCTCCGGAGATTTACGGAATTTATCACATGCAGTCAGAGATACTGGTAATTTAGTTTACAATCCCTGACTTCAATGTTGTTTTTAGAAAGGGCCTTTCAAACACCCAAATTATATAAATATTTAGCTAAATTTCTTCTACTACTTGTAAGGTCTCATTTTTAACACTTTATCTCTTTAATCCATCTGGAATTTATTTTGCTATTTGGAGTAAGGTAAAAAGCTTAATTTTTTCCAGATAGGTAAGTAAGTTTCCTGGTACATTTAATAATCTTTCCTTTCCTTGTTTATACGAAGCACCAAAGTTATCCTGTATTAAATAATGATATGCACTTGTGCCTGTTTCTGGATTTTGAATGATCTTTCTAAATCTGGTCTGTCTCTTTTTACATTAACAGAAACCTGTTTTAACTATGTAGCAAAATACACATTAATATGTAATAATAAAAATACAGTCATCATTTTCAGGTATTATTATTAACTTTTTTTAGTTATGCCTCCCAAGTTATTCCTCAAGTTGAAATTTATAATCACTTTTCAAAGTTAAAGAAAATATTGGGGTTGTAATTGAGATGGCATTAATACTTTATGTTCATTTGAGGATAATTTACATGGATGTACTGTATCTTCCCACTCAGCAACGTGATCTGCCTTTCCATTTAATTGCCTTTTTTTTTTTTTTTTGCCTCTTAATAAAGTCCTTGACCAGGCACAGTGGCTCATGCCTGTAATCTCAACAATTTGGGAGGCCAAGGTGGGCAGATCACTTGAGGTCAGGAGTCTGAGACCAGCTGACCAACATGGTGAAACCCTGTCTCTACTGAAAATACAAAAATTGCCCGGGCGTGGTGGTGGACGTCTGTAATCCCAGCTCCTCGGAGGCTGAGGCAGGAGAATCACTTAAACCTGGGAGGCGGAGGTTGCAGTGAGCTGAGATCGTGCCACTGCACTCCAACCTGGGGTACAAAGTGAGACTCAGTCTCATAAAATAAAATAAAAGGAAGTTTTTAAGGCTTTTTTCTAAATATATACCTTCTGCATTTCCTCTTAAAATAAGTTTAATTTGTAGACATTTCGTATTTTTAAAGCTGTTGTGAACCTTTTTGCAGTTCTATTTAATATTTTCAGCATCTTTGTTTTTCATAACTCTCTGTTGCGGCTGGGTGCCTCACTGCAAGTGCTAATTGTTCTAAGATATTTTAGGCAATGATCAACTCATTTGTTAGTATCTGTGAATAGCTCTGAATTTCCTTATCCCTGAGGATAATTTTCTGTCACTTCACCAATATTTACTCCTCTCTCTTCACCCTCTTGCTTCTTGACAACAGTAAATAGGAGTGGCCATCATGAGCCTCCTCTTCTTAACTTTGATAGAATTGTCTCTAACCGACACCATCCAGTATGATGTTGGCTGTCGGTTTGAAATAGTCTTTATCATATTAAAGAAGTATCCAGTTTTGGCTTTCTGAAAGTTTTCATTCTAAATCGATGTTGAGTTTTACCAAATACCTATAGTCTATCTGCTAAGACCGTTAATGGGAGCATCTCATCTGCTTTGATCAAAGACACAGATCAATTTGTACTATTAATCAGCCTTAATTTCTAGAATAAACCCTACTTACATGTGAGTTTATGCATTGATATTCAAAGTTGAGATTTACTTATAGATTCTTTTCTTTTTTCTCCTTTTGTCAGTAAAATTACCTGATGTGACTTTCCTATTTCTACTTGTTTTAAAATTATTCTTTATTATTATTCCCTAAAAGCTCAAAAGAGCTTGCCCATAAAAAAAGTGGTTTACAGAACTTTTAAAAGCGATTTATTTGACATCTTTTCTCAATTTCTTCCATAGTATTGTTCTGTTCTAATTTTCTATATTTCTTTCTTCTCAATTCAATTGCATTTCAATTTCCCATTTTTTATTACCACAGAGTTATACATAATTCTTTTCCATAATATAATTTTCAAAATGTGAAGGCTTGTTTCTGCATCTGTGTTCACAGACATCTCAGTCTCTTCAGGCCGCTGTAACACATTACTATGGAATGAGTGGCTTGTAGACAACAGGAATTTATTTTTCACAGTGCTGGAGGCTGGGAAGTCCAAGATCGAGGTGCTGACAGGTCCTGTACCTGGTGAGGGCCCTCTTTCTAGTTTGCAGATGGCCATCTTCTTGTTGTATCCTCGTAGGCAGAGACAGATAAAGAGCTCTCTGGATTCTCTTGGTAAAGGCACTAATCCCATCACGAGGGCTCCGCTCTAATCACCTCCCAAAGGCCCCACCTTCTAAGACCGTCATCTCAGAGGTTAGGGTTTCAACAGGTGAATCCTGGGGGACTCAAGCCTTCAGACCAAAGCAATAGAGGACATGGCTAACATGAAGAAGGATGAGGGAAGAAGGGGAGACATCTCTCCAGGCCTCAGTGAGATGCAACCCTGTGGTGTTGAGAAACCTAAGGAGCCAGAGGGTTCTAGTAGCTCGGCCCTGTGTCTCGATTGCTCACAATGAAGATGGAGAGGTGTATGCTGTGAAAGTCACACACAGCTTGGTGTAGCCAGAATGGCCCAGGGTATGCTGCAGTAACAAGCACAATTTCTCACTCATGCTCCATGTCTTATCTGGATTGCAGAGAGGCTGTGCTCATCAAAGTCCCCCAGGGTCCCAAGCAGACGAGGTTCCTACAATTATCATGGGCCATGGACAGGATATAAAGAACAGTGGCCTGACACTCACAGCTTCTGCCCAGAAGCAACACACACCACATCCTCGCCTCCACTGCCAAGGCAGGCCTGTGGCCATAGTAATCCACAGAGGGTGAGGCACAAACCCGCTATGCACTGGAAGTGAGAACAATAGCACCAATGACTACCACTGGCTCTGAAAAATCAGCTTCACCTACTCCCTCACGTTGCCAGAGCAATGTCCAACAGCTTAGACTTCCATGGTTCACGATTTAACCCCCAAAGTGACTGATGTAGTATGTTAAGGTTTCTGGAAGAGAAAAGGAGAAATATTTTTTGGGGTTGGGGCTGGGGGTTGCCTTTTCATGCTCATCAAATCATTCACCAGAAGTGACTGCTGACTTTGCTGGGATATGGCCATATGAGAAAGGAGGCCATGACCTTGGGTAAGCCTGAGAACCATGAGCTAATTAAAGAGGATTTCCAACTATCAACTGGTGATATCATAATAGGAATTATTCATCGCATTTAAGGACATCCAGAGCTTTCCCAAGATGGAGAAGTACAGTGGTGAATTGCATGTGTCAACTCGGCCAGGCCATGGTACCCAGTTGTTTGGTTAGTGCCAGCCTAAATGTTGCTGTGAAGACATTTGTTAGATGTGATTAATATTTGAATCAGAAGACTTTGAGTAAAGCAGATGACCCTCCATGATGTGGGTGGGCCTTGTCCAATCAGCTGAAGGACTTACGAGGAAAGGCTGAGGTTTCTGGAAGAAGGAATTCAGTCTGACCACTGCAACATCAACCTCCTAACCGAATCGCCAGCCTGCCAGCCTGCCCGACAAATTTCAGACTTGCAAGGCCCCACAACTGTGTGAGCCAATTCCTTAAAATAAAATTTCTTTCTCAATGGATAGATAGATTAGACAGAGAGAGAGAGTGTGCAACCAATCCTGTCAGTTCTGCTTCTCCAGGACACCCTGGCTAACGTAGGAGGCCCCCGAGAGGCAATTATTTCTCATTTGCAAGACCACTCCACAGAGATGCTGCAGAAGCAGTGTTTGGGCATTTCTGGGCTAAAATTTGGTAAATACTAAAGACTCTGTCCTCAGAAGAAGCCCATACACCCACCCATGTATGTGCACACACTTTGCTTATGATTTTAGTGAGTTCAGTCTCCCGGAAGCTTATTCCCACCCTTTCTGACTAACATGGAACTGTGATCCTCTCAACCCGGCAAAGTGATTTTGTGTCACGGAAGCATCAAAGAACCTTCCTTTTCATAGTTGTCCTCAATTCGCCATGACTTTGTTGCCTCATGCACCCCACACAGAAGAGATGGGTGTGAGGAGCGTAGGGAGGTCGAGAAGCGCTGGCGTTGGACACAGGGCAGGAGCAGTGAGGGGCAGACCCACATGCAGGGGGCGCTGCGGTCAGCTACACACGGTGCCAGTCCTGTTGTGGTCATGTCGCCCATGCCACAATTGCCGCTGTGTGCCTGTGTGGCTGTACAGGTCTGAAGACAGGTAAAAATGATCACCAGGACAAAAGAATGGCTTCAAATATTTCCACTTACAAGAAAACGAAAATAAATGTCAGGACCAATCCTACCCATGGGTGAGGCCGTCAGACACAGAGGCCACCAAAAGCTGGCTCCTCTCCCCGGCACCTGGCTCAGATAGGCCCTGCCCAAAGGGAGTGCATGACACTGATGAAGGTCCGGTGACCCCCAACACACACACACACACACACACACAGCCCGTGGCTGTGTGTGGCCAGGCAGTGGACACTAAAATCAGGTTGCCTTCTCTTTGAATAAATAGTGTTTGTGCCTCCACAAGAGTTAGTTCAAAGCGGCCTCAAAGAATATTGTAATGCTCATGAAATCCACAATGACAGACCCACTCTTTTTTGGTTCATATTCAGATAAAGAACAGAAAGGTGAAGTGACTTTCTCAGAATTAGAAGAGAGTGCTGAGAATACAACTGTGGTCTCCTTGCTGTAAGTGCAGAATTAAATCAGTTTCCGAACCTGACGTGTAACTGGCCCTTGTGTGGACTTTTTGATCCCCTCTAATTCTCTAATATGTGTCTCAGAATATTTTGGATCTGGCTTTATTTTCTTAAAGCAGTGAAGGACCTCCTTATGTTTCCATTCACTTTATTTTAACAGCATTTTTTTTCTTTTAATGATTTTTCCCCCAGAGCTGTTTCTACATGGAGGAAGTGCGGTATAACGTCTAGAGGAAGCCATATGTCTGTGGTCCATTTTCTTTGACTGGAGAGACTGAGCGGTCTCAAGTAAAAAAACACCACTTGCCAGTTGTCAGGCGGGCAGGTCAGGTGATGAGGAATTGGGGCGAGGGGCTGTGGTCTCCATGGCCCCTAATCCCTCTCTCTCCCACAACCCCTCCCACCCATAAGGGTGTAACTCTCTTACTGGCTTGCATGGAGCCTGCAACTCTCCAACATAACACTTCTCACAGTTGCAATAAAACAGTTGTGTATGTAATTAAAGGTTTAATACTTGTCTCATGAAAACATGACCTATGCAGGCTGACATCATGGGCAAAGAATCTGTGCAGCCTCACAGGGTCCCCTCTCAGAAGGGACCCACACTGGATAATACTCTGCTGTTGCTGTCTTGAATTTTTTTTTTTTTTTTTTTTGAGACAGAGTGTTACTCTGTCACCCAGGCTGGAGTGCAGTGGCGCGATCTCGGCTCACTGCAACCTCTGCCTCCAGGTTCAAGCGGTTCTCCTGCCTCAGCCTTCTGAGTAGCTGAGATTACAGGCATCTGCCACCATACCTGGCTGATTTTTGTATTTTTAGTAGAGATGGGGTTTCACCATATTGGCCAGGCTGGTCTCAAACTCCTGACCTCAGGTGATCCACCTGCCTTAGCCTTCCAAAGTGCTGGGATTATAGGCATAAGCCACCATGCCTGGTCTGTCTTGAAATCCTTAGCAGTTTTTTAAGGGCCCTGCAAATCAAACAGCGGCCCTGGACCTAAGTCCATCTTGTCTTTGTTGTGTCCTGGGCTCAGCACCATTTGGACAGCAAACACACAGTGACTGTTCAATGTTGTTACTGAATAAACTCATGAAGATGAGCAAGGACAAAGTTGGTTATTTCAGTTAAGGCTGATTCTGGAAGAGGGGAGGATGAGCAATGCTTCCAGAGTTCTCAGGAGGCTGACTCTGACATGGGGGTTTGTGTATGGGAATCCTCAGGGAGTCCTCAAGCATTGGCCAAGGGACAGGTTGGGTGGTGCAGTCACACAAAGAGTGCCTGGGCCCCCATGCAGGCTGGGACTCAGTGACTAGATGCAGGTTGCCAGGAAGGAGGTGTGTTCCCCAGCAAGACAGCCCTCCAGCCTGGTGCAGTGGTTCTCAGCCAGGGTGATTCTGCTTCCTGGGGACATTTGGCAATGTCTGTGGGCATTTTGGGTTGTCATGACTTGGGGGGTGCTTCCAGTGGGTAGAGGCCCGAGAGGCTGCTGAGCACCCTCCAATGCACAGCCGGCCCTCCATGACAAAGGACCACCAGCCCTGAATGTCATCAGCCAAGGGCAAGCCTTGCATGGCTGTGCCTTACTTCTCCCCAGACATCTGAGGGCAGCATTTCCATGAGCCTGGTGGGCTGGATTTCCTGCGGGGAAATGTGTAAGGGACAAACCAGAACCCTGGCCACTGCAGAGGGTGGGAAAGCAACACCGGGTGTTCCCCATCCCAGGATTCCCCATGCTCACTGGACACCTTTGCTGGCCTTAGTGGCTCACCCAGTGGCACCGTCTCTCGGTGCCAGCCCTGAGAGGGGCTGTAGAGCCCTGTAGAGCAGCTGGAGTTCATTTCTGGCTCGCACTCACACACGGTGTGATATATCTCAGCATTGCTCCTCCTTCCCGAGCTGGCCAGGAGGGCCCCCTCCCCACAGGGTCTAGAGGTGCTGGAGGGAGAGGCACTGCTGCCACCCAGTGGGCGGCCTGGGGTCTGGGCACCTGCCCATGTGGCTCGCCCATGTGGCTCACCCATACCTCCAGCCTTGCACACTCTCACGTTATGATGGATGACTTGGCTGGGCGCATCCTACGTTACGACCTAGGGGGTCTGATAGAACTTAGCTCTGAAGGGCAGTTCTGACTTCAGGGTCACTTGGTGGCACAATTTTGGCACTCGACCAGGGTCTACTAGCTTACTGGGAGTGTTTTCCATGACGTGTGTAATTCTCCTCTTCGAGTGGCATGGCCCTGGTCTAAAGCCCTTGGGACTACGTTGGAATTCTCCTCCTGGGGCTTGTCATATATTCTATGGAGCATCTTTCCCCACAGATACCCCCATGCCACAGAGTCTGCAAGGTTGGATGGCTAAGTGGCACTTTCTTGTTCCACATCTTGGTCTCAACCCACTCAAAGCTGACATCCCTTTGCTTTTCTTGGTGTAATGGATTAAACTGTCCCCTCTATGCAAAAGAGGTATCCAAATCCTAACCTTTAGTACCTGTGAATGTGACCCTAAAATAGTCTTTACAGAAGTCATTAAATTATGAATCTTGAGAGGAGATCATTCTGGATGTAGGATGGGTCCTAAGATAGTGACAAATGCCCCTATAAGAAAAAGGAAAGAGAGATCTGAAACATACAGAAATACAGAAGGAAAAGGTCACATGAAGATGGGGGGCAGAGATTGGAGTGCTGCTTCTACAAACCAAGAAATGCCAGGAGCCTCTAGAAGCTGAACGAAAGGATCCTTCCCTAGAGCATTTGGAAAGACCATGGCCTTGTCAACACCTTGATTTTAGACTTCTGGCCTCCACAACCGTGGGGGAGCACGTGTCTGTTGCTTTAAGCCACCCTGTTTGTGGTGATTGGTTACAGCAGTGCTAGGAAATACCATAATACTGTATAACTAGGTATGAAGGATATTGTCTCCACGGCTTCTCAGGCGCTATGCCTCCTTCGTGGCGGGAGGTGTAAGAAGCAATAATGTGTCTTTAACTTTGGAGGGATGTCCTGGCATCCCCAGACTGCTGGATCTTCTAACTTTTATTGATGTGGTGGCTCCTATGTTATCATGGAATTTATCTCCCACCTCATGGAGTGCATGGGTCTTACTATAGCATCCAACATACTTGCCATATCTTGCCTATCTGCTCTAATTAGCAGGAAGTCATCAGCACAGTGGGCCGGTGTGAGTTTCTGCAGGTGTCCAATGTCCAGGCCTCCCCAGGCGATGTGATCATAGAGGGTAGGAGAGCCATCATGGCTCTGTGGCAGAACTGTACATGTGCACTCTTGTCTGATCCGAAGGAATGTGGATTGTTTCTAATCCTTCTTTAGGCATAGAAAAGAGGATCAATGGCTATATTGTTAATCTGCTTCTGTAAGATGCCACATCTGGCACTGCAGCTGCACTCAGGTGGTGCCTTGGCAGAGTTTGCAGTTGTTCACTGCCATCTTCCAAGACCTGTCTTGTTCTTCTGGGGAGTGACTGGTGGGTGACATGGAGATTTGATCGAGGACTGTTAATTCCAAGTCCTTTAGGTTTTTAAGGGTGGCACTCATCTCTGCCATCCTCCCGAATGCAATAATGTTTCTGACTTGCTCCCTTCACTGGGGACGGGCAGTTTCTGAGGCTTCAGCTTGGTTTTCTCTGCCCTGATAGCTGATGCACAGGCCCATGAACCAACATGAGAGTTGTGCCAGTTATCAAATATGTCCATGCCAACTGTACACTCAGGGACAGCAAAGATGACTACAGGGTGGATCTGTGGGTCCTGTGGACTCCTGTAGCCCGGACCTGGGCTAGGACTCCACTCATTACCTGACCTCTACATGCCCCGCTCTACCAAGGTAGCAGTGGGGACATAATGACATTTGGGATCCCTGGATATTAACATCAATTTGGGTCTTGTGTATAATCATCCTCAAAATATGTGGGTATTCCGACTTCCCCGGGGTTCAGTTGTCTGAGTCAACAGCCATAGGTCCCTTTACAGGAGGACCAGAAATGATTATACATGCTTGTTATGGTGCTGTAGATTTTCATCCCGTTGGCCTGGCCCTACTTCAGTCAATGAGTGCAAGACTAGAAAGCAGGCAAGGGGATCTTGACTATTCTCTTTTTTTCTGAGAGGGAGCCTCACCCTGTCTCCCAGGCTGGTGTGCAGTGGTGTGATCTCAGCTCACCACAATCTCTGCCTCCTGGGTTCAAGTGATTCTCCTGCCTCCTCCTGAGTAGCTGGAATTACAGGTGCCCGCCACCATGCCCGGCTAATTTTTGTATTTTTAGTAGAGACAGAGTTTCACTGTGTTGACCAGGCTGGTCTCAAACTCCTGACCTCAAGTGATCTGCCTGCCTTGGCCTCCCAAAGTGCTAGGATTACAGGTGTGAGCCACTGTGCCTGGGCTTTTTTTTTTTTTTGAATCAGGGTCTCACTCTGTTGCCCAGGCTGGAGTGCAGTGGTGCAATCATGGTTCACTGCAGCCTCAAACTCCTGGGCTCAAGCAATCTTCCCATCTCAGCCTCCCAAGTAGCTGGAACTATAGGTGCGTGCCACTATACTGGGCTAATTTTTAACATTTTTTGTAGAGATCGGGTCTTAGTATGTTGCCTAGGCTGGTCTTGAACTCCTGGTCACCAGCAATCTTCCTGCCTCAGCCTCCCAAAGTGCTGGCATTATAGGCATGAGCCACTGCGCCCAGCCAGATCTTGACTTTTTATGGGGACAGCTGTCCTCAGCCTCCTGCTCATCCACCCTTGATGCCTGTTGTTCTGGTTTGATCTATCAGTGCTCTTGCTGGCTGCCCAGGCTTCTTGCCTCAGAGATCTTGCCTCTGTTATCACCATAGCTGTTTACAGGGTAGGCCCCTGGATGCCTCCAGTCTTGCCACTCCCTAGGATGACTGATGCTGAAGCCCTCTCACTTGGCCTCTGCTGTTCCAGGTGCCTCCTCACCAGTGTCATCAGGGAGCCCAGTTCTGTGACAGCCCTGCTGGGGTTATCCCTGGCCTGATAGCAGGGCTGCCACTGAGCTTCTCCGGGAGGCTGGTGCCCTCACCATGGCATTCCTCAATGCTATCCTAAACAGAGACTCCTCAAGTCCCTCCTGCAGAATGTGGTCATCGGGTGGGTTTTCTGGCCTTGCCTAATGTGGCTAGTCTCGCAGGCCCATTGCCTGAGGCTTTGATCCTTTCTTCTACCATGTGCGGTGGCAGTTTGGGTCTTTCTACCTCACTTGATGTGGACCATCACTGGTGTGCAGCACCATCTCCAGGGTCAAGTCTTGAATAAGGGGCATTCCCATGTATCCATACTGTTCTCCTCATCCGACTTTGACTCCAGCCTTCTCAGCATCCAGTCCCATCTGTACTCTTCCAATCCCAGCCAGCTCACACTGGTTGGGTCCTGCAGCTGTCCTCAGAATAGGCCCTAACCTGCTCCCCGAGACCAGCACGCCTCCAGCCAGATTAGGCTGTGACTTAATGCTAGTGAGTGGTCCAGGTGCAGTGAGGGACTCAGGGCAGATCCAGAGCAGGCCTGCATTGTCTCATGAGGAGAAGCCTCTGCCCAGACAGCACAAGGGGAAGCCGCACACCTCCAACAGGGAGAAGTGGGTTGCTTCTGGAAGCCAGAGGGTTCAAAGGAACCTGGGGATTCAAAACTTCCAAGTGCCTCTTCCCAAATGTCCCCAACCTAAGACTTAGAGTCCCACTCCTCCCCATGCAGGTGTCTGACCCTGGCTTAGCAGCCCAGCCTAGGTTGAGAGTTCAGCTTCCTCTGGTCTTTCTGATGTTGAGTCCTGAGCCCGGCACTCACTTCTGTCGCCCTTTGGCTGTAGGACATGGAAGTCTCTCCTTTACCAAGGTGGCCTTTGGCTCTCAGGCCCAGCCATTCACTGCTGAGTGATCTTTCCCGGCCTTTTGTCTTGTTTTCTGAAGAACCTACCATCTCTAGCAATAGTCTTTCCATTCCACTGCCCTTGTAATTTTTTAGTTCCTCCATATTTCTCCAACACTCAATACCTTTGGTACCTTCTTTCTGTCACCGTGACGTCCCTGTCTCCTCCAGCCTGAGTTTTGCCACCTCTACTCTGCTCCGGAACCAACCTACAACTAGCGATGAGGCTCCCACTGCCAGTGGCGGGGGTGAAACACTGGACCCCACTTGGCGTTGCTTCCCCAGACAATCCTGCGACTAACAGCGCTGCTCAGGTCCCCAGGGAGTGGACCCTCATAAAAGACGCTCTCAGAAACCCCTTAGAGAGTGCTCTGGGCAGACCACCTATGAAGGGAGGAAGGGAGCAGGGCTGGGTGGAAGGTGAAGCTCTCAGCTCACCCCACAGGAAAGCTGGGGTGTTCTGTGGAGTTGCCCCAAATTGGGATAAGGGGTCCAAGCCCAAACACTCCCTATCAACTAGTCATTTGGACATAAGCTGTCCCTAGGAAAATGGCAGGAACCTTGAGTGAGGTAGCTGTCTTCAGCCAAGACTGATTCCTGGAGAGTGTTGACAGCTGAGCTCCATCAGTCAGCAGCACCAATAGCCGTAGTAATACAATAATATCCATTATATAATATATAATGTAATTATATATTATTTGATATATAATGTAATTGTATATCATATAATAATCATGTGCTATATATCATAATTTGTATATGTATAATATATGAAAATATGTCATGTACATAACATTATATATTATATCATTATATTCTACTGCATTTGTGAAAATTGGTATAAGCTGCAATAGTACATGCTATGTAGTATTAGGTATTGCTGTGTAATAATTTCATATATTATACTTTAAATTATGTTATATATCATGATGTGTTATGTCCTGTTGACTTTTATTAAAAGATATTTAATTATTGAGAACCAGATTGCTCCAAGACCTTAGGATCAAGAATGCACTTGTGTTGAAAGCAGAGTGACCAGCAGCTGCATCTCACCTTGGCAGACTCAAAAGGAGCATCAGAAACTATTCCCCCAGTTTCCATTAACTGGGGCTTGATTCTGGTAGGAAAATGTCTTGTTCCTGTACTTTATGCAAAGCCTGTGCCAGGCAGTCAATGAGCATGCACTTTTGCACATTTTTCAGACACCCTTGTTGGCTCCAGCATTGGTAGCACATGGCTGGGTTATGGCAATAAAAGTCTGGCAAGTTACCAACCCATGCTCTCCTCAGACCCAGGGAAAAGCACAGCTTTATGGTCACCAGCCATGATCTGGAGACTGTAGTTTTAACACATTGTACAGTCAATTCTCCACACGCATAGGAGTAGAACAGATCATCTGAAAGGCTTTTATATTTGGCTTCACAGGTATTGTGCATGGGGAGTAAAGGGGATTGATTTTTTGTTTTGAGTTGTTTTAATTTTTGTCTTTTGCAGGTTTGCCTTCTCAATTATATTTTGCTTAGATAAATTGTGAAGTTGGGCTTCATTCCCTCAGTGCATTCTGGCTGAAAGATGGAGAGAGTGGCCAGAGGTTAGCCCAGAATTAAAGTCAGAGAAAGCACAGGTTACAGTCCTGCTGATAACCAAGACTTTGCTATTGACTTTCTGAGCTTAGTTCTCTGGCACAAGAGAAAGACTGTTTTATTTTAAGCTCGCAGATGTGCCTAGCTCTCAAGTCTATCGAATATAAATCTCGCAGGTTTGCCAAACAGTAAGACTTTGGAAAGTTTTACCAAGAAAGCCAGATTTACATGCAGCAACAGCACCACTGTCCCTCCAGTGTAGACTACAATTTGTATGTGGAAGAATGAAGCCAGACCCCTATTTCTCACGTTATACAAAAACCAGCTCAAAATGGATCAAAGATCTAAATGTAAGATCTGAAACTAAAACTACTGGAAGAAAACATAAGAGAAATTCTTCAGGACATTGGCTTGGGAAAAGAGTTAATGAATAAGCCCTCAAGAGCACAGGCAATCGAGGCAAAAATAAACAAATGAGATTACATCAAACTAAAAAGCTCAGTACAACAAAGGAAACACTCAACAGAGTGGAAAGACAACCCACAGATGATACTTACTGTTCATCTGACAGGGCATTAATACGATACTTACTGTTCATCTGACAGGGCATTAATACGATACTTACTGTTCATCTGACAGGGTATTAATATGCAAAATATATAAGGGAGTGAAACATTTCAACAGCAAAACCAAACAGTCCCATTAAAAATGGACAGAGATCTGAACAGACATTTCTCAAAAGACGACATGCAAACGTCCAATAAATACATGAAAAAGTGGCTGGGATCATGGTGGACGGGAGTCAGGACTAGATCGCATCTCCGGAGAGAGCAGCATGCAGAGGCTGGCATTGTGAATCTGAGCTTTAGATCCACTGCAAGAACAAACCAGCAATCCTGGGAGGACCCACAGACCCTCTGAAGGAAGCGAATTCCTCCTGCAGGACCTGGGAGACACCCCAAATACTGTGAATGCCCCAACCGCGGAGGTGGGAAAGAGAAACCCTCCTCTTCCAAACACACCCCCCACTGGAGAAGCTGAAGATCTATTTGTGGGAGAAGTTTCCGGCTTTACCTGGAGCTGAGTCAAGTTAGAGAGCCCAGCAAAATACAGGGGTAGAGGAAGCAGCAGAAAGGCTCTGGGAGCTCTCTGGGTCCCCAAGCAGCCCATTCCTGCCCAGCACCACAGGGATCCAGCAGGAAGGTGGCCTGAGGAGCAGGGTGTACAACTCCACAGGGAGAAGGGATCCTCTAGCTGAAGTGTGTAACAATTTGAAGGCAGCGAGAAGCCTCCTGGCCAGAATTCACGGGAGGGCGCGAATCAGGCACGCAGACTTCACAGCGGGGGTGGAGGGGGCATAAACTAAAGCCCTTCTCTCTCACAGCCGGGAGGCAGGTAGCCTCGGGCAAGTTTTCAAGCTCATCTCACCCTCCACCTAAAAACAGACCCAGGGCTGTTGAGGGGCATGGTGGGAGTGGGACCGGCTCTTTGTTTGCGTGGGAGCTGGATGAAGCCTGTGACTGCCAGCTTTCCCCAGCTTCCCTGACAACTGCATGACTCAACAGAGGCAGCCATAATCCTCCTAGGTACACAATTCCAGTGGCCCTGGAATCTCACCGTCACCCCCACAGCAGCCGCAGCAAGACCTGCCCAAGGAGAGTCTGAGCTCAGACATGCCTAGCCCCACCCATACCTGATGGTCCTTCCCTACCCACCCTGGTAGCACAAGATGAAGGACATATCATCTTGGGAGTTCTAGGGCCCCGCCCACCAGTGGTCCCTCTTCACACTACTACAGCTGATGCTTTCTGGAAATCATCACCTCCTGGTAAGAGGCCAACCAGCACAAAAATAGAGCATTAAGCCACCAAAGCTAAGGACTCTCACGGAATCCAGTGCACCCTCTGCCACCTCCACCAGAACAGGCGCTGGTATCCATGGCTGAGAGACCCATGGATGATTCACATCACAGGACTCTGTTCAGACAACCCCCAGTACCAGCCCAGTGCCAGGTAGACTCGCTGGGTGGCTAGAGCCATAAGAGAGACAACAATCACTGCAGTTCAGCTCACAAGAAGCCACATCCACAGGAAAAGGGGGAGAGTACTACATCAAGGCAACACCCTGTGGGACAAAAGAATTTGAACAACAGCCTTCAGACCTAGACCTTCCCTCTGAAAAAGCCAACCCAAATGAGAAGGAACTGGAAAAGCCAATCTTGGTAATATGACAAAACAAGGCTCTTCAACACCCCTCAAAAATCACACTAGTTCACCAGCAATGGATCCAAACCAAGAAGAAATCCTTGCTTTACCTGAAAAAGAATTCAGGAGGTTAGTTACTAAGCTAATGATGGAGAGACCGGAAAAAGATGAAGCCCAACGCAAGGAAATCCAAAAAATTATACAAGAAGTGAAGGGAGAACTATTCATGGAAATAGATAGCTTAAATAAACAACAATAAAAAATTCAGGAAACATTGGACACACTTTTAGAAATGCAAAATGCTCTGGAAAGTCTCAGCAATAGAATTGAACAAGTAGAAGAAAGAAATTCTGAGCTCGAAGACAAGATCTTTGAATTAACCCAGTCCAATAAAGCAAAGAAAAAAGAATAAGAAAATATGAACAAAGCCTCCAAGGAGTCTGGGATTATGTTAAACAACCAAACCTAAGAATAATCGGTGTTCCTGAGGAAGAAAAGAATTCTGAAAACCTGGAAAACCTATTTGGGGGAATAATTGAGGAAAACTCCCCCAGCCTTGTGACAGACCTAGACAGCCAAATACAAGAAGCATGGAGAACACCTGGGAAATTCATCGCAAAAAGATCTTCACCTAGGTCCGTTGTCATCAGGTTTTCTAAAGTTAAGATGAAGGAAAGAAACTTACAGTTGTGAGACAGAAGCACCAGGTTACCTATAAAGGAAAACCTATCAGATTAACAGCAGATTTCTCAGCAGAAACCCTACAAGCTAGAAGGAATTGGGGACCTATCTTCAGCCTTCTCAAACAAAACATTTATCAGCCAAGAATTTTGTATCCAGTGAAACTAAGCATCACATAGGAAGGAAAGATACAGTAGTTTTCAGACAAACAAATGCTGAGAGAATTTGCCATTACCAAACCACTACTACAAGAACTGCTAAAAGGAGCTCTAAATCTGGAAACAAATCCTGGAAACACATCAAAACAGAACCTCTTTAAAGCATAAATCACACAGGACCTACAAAGCAAAAATGCACTTTAAAAAGCAAAAACATAAAACAAAACCAAAGTACACAGGCACAAAGAGCATGATGAAAGCATTGGTAGCTCACATTTCAATACTAACATTGAATGTAAATGGCCTAAATATTCCACTTAAAAGAGAGAAAACCGCAGAATGGATAAGAACTCACCAATCAACTATCTGCTGCCTTCAGGAGACTCACCTAACACGTAAGGACTCACAGAAACTTAAAGTAAAAGGGTGAAAAAGACATTTCATACAAAGGGACACCAAAAACGAGCAGGGGTAGCTATTCTTATATCAGACAAAACAAATTTTAAAGCAAAGGCAATTAAAAGAGACAAAAAGGGATAGTATATAATGGTAAAAGGCCTTGTCCAACATGAAAATATCACAATCCTAAACATATATGCACCTAACACTGGAGTTCCCAAATTTGTAAAACAATTACTAATAGATCTAAGAAATGAGATAGCAACACAATAATAGTGGGAGACTTCAATACTCCACTGACAGCACTAGGCAGGTCATCAAGGCAGAAAGTCAACAAAGAAACAATGGATTTAAACTATACCTTGGAACAAATGGATTTAACAGATATATATGAACATTTCATCCAACAACCACAGAATACACATTCTATTCAACAGCACATGGAACTTTCTCCCAGATAGACCATATGATAGGCCATAAAATGAGCCTCAATAAATTTAAGAAAATTGAAATTATATCAAGCACTCTCTCAGACCACAGTGGAATAAAACTGGAATCAACTCCAAAAGCAACTTTCAAAACAATGCAAATACATGGAAATTAAATAACCTGCTCCTGAAAGAGCATTGGGTCAAAAACGAAATCACGATGGAAATTAAAAAGTTCTTCCAACTGAATGACAATAATGACACAGCCTATCAAAACCACTGGCATTCAGAAAAGGCAGTGCTAATAGGAAAGTTCATAGCCCTAAAAGCCGACATCAAAAAGTCTGAAACAGCACAAACAGACAATCTAAGGTCACATCTCAAGGAACTAGAGGAAAAAACAAACCAAACCTGAACCCAGCAGAAGAAAGGAAATAACCAAGATCAGAGCAGAACTAAATGAAATTGAAAGAAACAAACAAAAAAATACAAAAGATAAACGGAACAAAAAACTGGTTCTTTGAAAACATAAATGAAATTGATAGACCATTAGCAAGATTAAACAGGAAAAGAAGAGGGGAAATCCAAATACTCTCATTAAGAAATGAAACAGGAGATATTTACAACTGACACCACCGAAATACAAAAGATCATTCAAGGCTACTATGAACACCTTTACACAGATAAACTAGAAAACCTAGAAGAGATGGATAAATCCCTGGAAAAATACAACCGTCCTAGCTTAAATCAGGAAGAATTAGATACCCTGAACAGACCAATAACAAGCAGCGAGATTGAAATGTTAATTTTAAAATTACGAACAAAAAAAAAGTCGAGGACCAGACAGATTCACAGCAGAATTCTAGCAGACATTCAAAGAAGAATTGGTACCAATCCTTTTGACACTATTCCACAAGACAGAGAAAGAAGGAACCCTCCCTAACTCATTCTATGAAGCCAGTATTACCCTAATACCAAAACCAGAAAAGGATATCATCAAAAAAAGAAAACTACAGACCGTATCCTCGATGAACATAGATGCTAAAATTCTTAACAAAATACCAGCTAACCGAATCCAACAACATATCAAAAAGATAATCCACCATCATCAAGTGGGTTTCATATCAGGGATGTAAGGATGGTTTAACATACACAAGTCAATAAATGTGATACACCACATAAACAGAATTAAAAACAAAAATTACATGATCCTCTCAATAGATGCAGAAAAAACATTAAAATCCAGCATCCCTTTATGATTAAAACCCTCAGGAAAATCAGCATACAAGGGACATACCTTAATGTAATAAAAGCCATCTATGACAAATCCACAGCCAACATAATATTGAATGGGGAAAAGTTCAAAGCATTCCCTCTGAGAATGGGAATAAGACAAAGATGCCCACTCTTACCACTTCTTTTCAACATAGTACTGGCAGTCCTAGCCAGAGCAATCAGACAAGAGAAAGAAATAAAGGGCATCTAAATCAGTAAAGAGGAAGTCAAAATGTCACTGTTTTCTGACAATATGATCGTTTACCTTGAAAACCCTAACAATTCCTCCAGAAAGTTCCTAGAACTGATAACATAATTCAGCAAAGTTTCTGGATACAAGATTAGTGTATACAAATCAGTAACTCTTCTATACACCAACAACGACCAAGTAGAGAATCAAATCAAGAACTCAACCCCTTTTACAATAGCTGCAAAAAAAAAAAAAAAAAAGAAATAAAATACTTAGAAATATACCTAACAAAGGAGTTGAAAGACCTCCACAAGAAAAACTACAAAACACTGCTGAAAAAAATCATAGATGACACAAACAAATGGAAGCACATCCCATGCTCATGGGTGGGTAGAATCAATATTGTGAAAATGACTATACTGCCAAAAGCAGTCTACAAATTCAATGCAATCCCCATCAAAATACCACCATCGTTCTTCACAGAGTTAGAAAAGACAATTCTAAAATTCATATGGAACCAAAAAAGAGTCTGCATAGCCAAAGCAAGTCTAAGCAAAAAGAACAAATCTTGAGGCATCACACTATCTGATTTTAAACTATACTATAAGACTGTAGTCACCAAAACAGTGTGGTGTACAAATAAGTACATAGACAAATGGAACAGAATAGAGAACCCAGAAATAATCCCAAATACAGTCAACTGATCTTTGACAAAGCAAACAAAAACATAAAGTGGGAAAAGGACACCCTTTTCAACAAATGGTGCTGGAATAATCAGCTAGCCACATGTAGGAGAATGAAGCTGGATCCTTATCTCTCACCTTATACAAAAAGCAACTCAAGATGAATTAAGGACTTAAACCTAAGACCTGAAACTATAAAAAATTCTAGGAGGTGACATTGGAAAAAACCCTTTTAGACATTGACTTAGGCAGGGATTTCATGACCAAGAACCCAAAAGCAAATGCAATAAAAACAAAGATAAATAGCTGGGCTAAATTAAACTAAAGAGATTTTGCAAAAGGAACAGTCAGCAGAGTAAACAGACAACCCACAGAGTGGGAGAAAATCTCCACAATCTATACATCTGACAAAGGACTAAAATCGAGAATTTACAATGAATTCAAGCAAATCAGTAAGAAAAAAACAAACGATCTCATCAAAAAGTGGGCTAAGGACATGAATAGACAACCCTCAAAAGAAGATATGCAAATGGCCAACAAACACATGAAAAAATGCTCAACACCACTAATGATCAGGGAAATGCAAATCAAAACCACAATGTGATACCACCTTACTCCTTCAAGAATGGCCATAATCAAAAAATCAAAAAACGGTAGATGTTGGCATGGATGTGGTGCACAGGGAACACTTCTACACTGCCGGCAGGAATGTAAACTAGTACAGCCACTATAGAACGCAGTGTTGAGATTCCTTAAAGAACTAAAAGTAGTACTACCATTTGATCCAGCAATCCCACTACTGGGTATCAACTCAGAGGAAAAGAAGTGAATATTCGAAAAAGATACTTGCACACGCATGTTTGTAGCAGCAAAATTCACAATTGCAAAATTGTGGACCCAACCCAAATGCCCATCAATCAATGAGCGGATAAAGATACTGTGGGGGGGGGGTGTGTGTGTGTGTGCGCGCGCGTGCGTGCATATATATATGATGGAATATATATATGATGGAATACTACATAGCCATAAAAAGGAACGAATTAACAGCATTTGCAGTGATCTGGATGAGGCTGGAGACTATTATTCTAAGTGATGTAATGCAGGAATGGAAAACCAAACATCATATTTTCTCACTGACATGTGGGAGCTAAGCTATGAGGGTGCAAAGGCATACAAATGATTCAATGGACTTTGGGGACTTAGGGAGAAGAGGGGGAGGGGGGCAAGAGTTAAAAGACTACAAATATGGTACAGTGTATACATGAGTGGTGGGTGCACCAAAATCTCACAAATCACCATTAAAGAACTTACTCATAAAACCGAATGCCACCTGTACCCCAATAACTATGGAAAAAAATATGAAAAAATGTTCAGCATCACTAATCATCAGGGAAATGCAAGTCAAAATTACAGTGAGGTATCATCTCACCCAAGTTAGGGTGGCTATTATCAGAAAGATCAAAAAAAAAAATGCTGAAAAGTGTATGGAGCAAAGGGAACTCTTGTATGCTGTTGGTGGGAGTGTAAACTGGCACAGCCACTGTGGGGAACAGCATGGAGGCTCCTCAAAAAACTACAAATAGAACTATCACATGCTTCAGCAACCCCACTACTGGGAATTTATCCAAAGGAAAGGAAATTGGCACTTTTAAGACATCTGCACCCCCATGTTTATTGCAGCACTATTCCCCATAACTAAGATACGGAATCTACCTAGGTGTCCAACATAGATAAATGCATGAAGAAAATGTATGTTATATATACACAAGGAAATACTATCCAGCCATAAAGAGGAATAAAATACTGTCGTTTGCTGCAATAAGTGTGGAAAGGGAGGACATTATGTTAAGTGAAAGAAGCTCAGGACAGAAAGTTAAACACAACGTGTTCTCACTCACATGTGGAAGCCAAAAAAAAAAAAGGTTGATTTCATAGAAGTAAACAGAACAGAGGATACTAGAACCTGGGAAGGGTAGGGGAAAGGAGGGACTGGCCAAAGAACAGCTGGGTAGAAGGAATAGGTTCTAGTGTTCTTCAGCACTGTAGGATGACTATAGTTAACAGTGATGCTGCGGATAGTGTCAATAGCTAGAAGGAGGAGGATACGGAATGTTCCCAACAACAAGAAATGGTAAGTCTTTGACCTAATGGATGTGCTGATTACCCTGATGTGACCACTGTGCATTAGATATATCAAAACATCACTATAAAGTCGCATAATTATGTCAATCAAAAAAAATTTTAATAAAAAGGAAATGACAAAAGAAAACATCATAGAGAAGAAAGGATACCTGCCTGCATAGGGTTTCACTGCAAATGAAGGTGGCCTATGTGATTCTCATTTCTGCACAGTGGAATGTAGCAGCCGCCCCTACCGGTGACTGAGTTCTCATCATAAACAAAACATGATTTTGAAAGCTGTTATCTTTAAAGGAGCCTACGCTGGGACAATCAATTTTATTTCTTACACTGCTCCTGGGATCAGTCTGCCCGGTAACTTGCATCAATAGTACAAGCCAGAATGCCAACCTGCCCACTTCCATCTCGCACCAACCTTGATGTTCTATTGGGTACTGAAACCAAAACACAAAGTTTAGCTGAAAAACACACATCTACTGCGTTGAGCGTCTACTATGTTGAACAATTCTAGCATTCTTGATTTGTTTTGTTTTATTGTTGCTGTCATTTTGTTTTGTGTTTTAGTGGACAGACCTTTCCTTTGAGGCATCTTTTACTTCTTCTCTGGTGGGAAGCCAAAACCACTGGTCTTTCACGTGCTTTTCTAATTGTTTTTACCCCACTGTGATCTAACCCAGTGGCTGACAGGGAAGGAGCTGGAGGAGATACAAATCGCTGACTGAGTCTCCAACAGGTTGGAGTCTAGAAGAGAGGGAGACTCGGGCTTTAGTGTAGACCATTGTTGAATTGTGGGGTAATCTTTGAAGCCATGCCCAGATTCTATACAATGGTGCATTTTAAAGATAGGAAAAACAAATAAGGAAGAAATGAATAAATCAAAAGAGATAGTATCGGTGCCCTGGGGCTTGATTAAAACAACAATAGGACAAGCAGAAACGCTGGTAAGTCCCAGACTGGGAAGCCAGTTAGGGATCTGAGGGCTGTTTTTGCTTGTCTTTTAATTTAGCACGACATACGAAAAGAATCTTAGAGTATATTGGTTCATTTTTCCTGTCCTTAATTCTCTTTTATTGGTTTCTGGTTCAGTGTTACCTTTTAGTTCAGTTTGGTTTGACGAGAAATGGTTTAGGAATTTTGACTCAGAAATGGAGGGATTCTTTATGTATTTTGTTCCTGGATCAAATAAAATCATTGAATGTCTGACATCAGTTCTACTGTTTGAAATCTTTTATGCTACTCCTTTAGTTCCTTCTCACATGGGGTCTGAAATCCTGAATTGGAAGCTGTCATTTCCCTACCAGCTCTTCTGTCACCTATTTTATAAATTCTCTGAAGCCAAATAATATTAGGGTCTACCCTTCCTTGAAGTTAACAGTTGATTTAACTGTGTCTCCTAGGAAGGCCCTTTCGCTAGCTATCCTGGGTGGCAGCATTTCCTCTTTCTCTTGGGCCCAGGTTGCCTCCTCAGAGATAACAATGGCCCCATTTTTCCCTCCTCCCCCACACAGAGAGCTGAGAAGTTTAACAACCCACAGCTATTCCCTCTGCTCCCAGTTATTCGTCCAGCAGTGTCCCATGCGTGTGTGCGTGTGTGCGTGCGTGTGTGAGTGTGTCTGGTGTAAGGAGGTGCCCACCAGGGCAGAACACAATCGAAAGATATCACTGCTTTTGCCCTTCAAGACCTTACAGCTTAATGGGGTAGATAAGATGGCCTTAATGCAATTAAGCAGACAAATAGGAAAAAGCTCAAATGGGAGAATAAGAAAAAGTATAGCAACAACAAGAATGTGTTGAATGATTCTTAATTGCCAGGCGCTATACTAAGCACATTGTGTGCAGTATCCTATTCAATTCTCTCTACAGCCTTACAAGTTTGGGGGACTATGAGTAGTCCCATTTTACAGATAAGACAATGAAGGCTCTGAGGTGTTAAGTGACTTGGCCCAAATTGCACAGCTGCAGCATACAGGTGACCTCTGGTTCTGGGGCCTGAGCTTGTAACTGTGGCCATGTCCTTGCTGTGGGTGTGACAGACTCTCAGAGCAGTAACAAGTCAGGAAGAGCCACACGAGTCCGAAGTTGCACAGCTGAGCTGGGCTTTGGGAGACTCACAGAGTTCAGCTCAAAGGAAGGGCATTTCAGAAGGCAGGTGGGAGGATGGAGTGAGCGCGTAATAAAGAGGAATGGCGAATGGTAGGAGAGGTTGGGTCAGGGGCTTGGGCACAGAAGGTGGGCACAAAACATGGGACTCGACGTGGCAGGCTGCAGGCGGGCTCCCTGCCTGAGAGACGATGTGGACTGTGGGCTGTGGCTCAGACGTGGCTCGGGAGGCACCGGCGCTGATGTGTGGGTGCTGTCCTGGGCTGGGCTGGTGTCTGCAGGATGAAGCAATCGGGAATCCTCCAGTTTCTTCCAATTTTGGGTTTAGTTCTCCTTTTTGAAATTCCTTTTCTTTTATGGTTCCTTTAATTCTGTTCGCTTTTGTGAGCAATGACTTTGAAATCATGACTTGGAAAGGTCAGAGAAAGAGACATCCGGAGACTCATAATCACCAACAGGGCTGGGGACAGATTCAATAGGAAGGAGAAAAAGCCCAAAGGCTTCCCCAAAGGCTGGCTCTGGGTGTCTGGAAGTGTGGTTTTGCTGACAGAACTAGGACAAGCAGCCAGTCTGGGGGAGGATGACCTCAGTTTTGGATAAGTTGAGTCCGAGGTGACATCAGAGAGCCAGTGGAGCAGTCTAGTTGGTAGCCTGGGGTACAGCGAGAGGTCAAGGCCAAGAGAACAGGCTTGTTATTTTCTTTCTCTTTATTTCCAAGAAGTTCCACACTGCCACTCCCACACCCTACCTTTTTTTTTTTTCTTTTTTATGGCTACTAGATTTTTCCAGAACCATTCAGACACTTCCACAATCCCAGCACCCTTCTAGTCCAGCCTACACAGCCCTGTCTCCATCACAGGCTTGGTAAAACTGCCCCCATCGAAAGCCTTGCTGATTCCTCATCAGAATGTCTGTCTGCAGGAACTGCAGACTCCCGGGTGCTTTGCGAACGTGGCTCATTACTCATGGTCTGTCCAAGCCCTGCTGTCTGTGCAGAGGGGACTCTGACTTCAGTTAGGTCTGTGACATGCACTCTCCCATCAGAGGCAGCTGCCAAAACCCAAGCAGAAATCTGCAGTGACGGTTTCCATTCACAGATAATATTGTGTGTGTGGCTGGCGGTGGACTGGAAATGTGGATCCTGTCAGTACCACTGAACTCACTTGGAAAACACGGCTGCAATGTGTTACACACAGGCACACTGGCCAGAGGCCGGGACCCAGGCCCTGCGGCGGTGGGAGCTGTGAATGCACTGACTGGACGTGGGCCCTGTCAGAAACACTTCATCCATCAGTGCGCAGCCCGCTGGGGCCCAGAGGGCTCCGTGAAAGTGACTGGGCCCTGAGACACCGTGAATACACCTCGTGTGTTCCAAGGTCACCCACTACCCCTCCAGTCCCTTCAAAGGCTGTGATTCCACCTCTGAAAATGGGTTAGAGAAACCTGGCATTAAACAAAGATGATGAGAGTCCCCTGCCGCAGACTGAACTCCTACACTAGGCCCCAACAGACCGGGCCAAATCAAAATGGACTCACTCATGCCAAATGTCACATCATCAAACTGAAACTTGAAGGAAGCAGGTAGAGCCCAAAACAGATCAGTTTTTCCTGAAAACAGGAGATTCCAGTGTACTGAGTCAGCATCATAAGGAAGTTATGTTCTCCAAACCTTCCAAAACAAGTATCCTCATAGTAACCAGTCAGCTTTTTTCTTCTGTTTCCCGGTTCCCACCTTACCAAACCCACTGTTCCACTCTTGCCCAGTGAGATCTCTCATTCTGTTTCATAGAATGGAGGCTGCCCTGGTTCATGAATCATGGATAAAAGCCAGTGAGATCTACAGCTAAATGGGTTGTAATTTTGTCAACAGGTAGGTTTTATGTGACCTGGGATTAGAGGTGAGAGCTGGTATGGGCTCTGTGGGTGAGGCCCTGTGGACCAGGGCATGGAGGAGGCCGTGTGGCTTTGTGGAGCCACACAGCAATGGTGCGGGCTGCTGGGTTCTTCTAACCACAAGGGGACAACAGGACCCTGAAGCTGGAGGCAGTCCCAGAGGCATCTCAGCCAGCCTTCTCCTTGTAAGGTAAAACTCAGAGCTCAGAAGGGATCCGTGTCTTGTCCCTGTAGGAGTAGAAGAGAGAACTCTGACTCAAATCTTGGGATCCCTCCACTACTCCCTAACCCCGTTTTCAAATGCTTTTCAAAAGAATGGGGAAGTGAGGCTAATATTAAGAACTGGTCACAGGTTATAACTACTTTATGAAACAGATCTTCAGGTTTCTTGGTGGGCAAAGGCAATGTCACCCTCCTTTTCTCACAGTACCATGACTCCTCCTATCAGATTAGTTGCAAACACAGGTCCTGATTTTTCTTTTTTTCTTTCTTTCTTCTTTTTTTAATCAGGGGAAGCAAGGATACAGGTAGTTCTCCAAGGCTAGGTGGTGTCTGCCCTCTTCAAGGCCACAGTATGACTCCAGGCTAGAAAAATCCTAGTTCCTTTACATGCACCTCTCTGGTTACTTTTCTTCACATCTGTAAAATCACAGCATTAGCCAGATGTGGTGGTACATGCCTGTAGTTCCGGCGACTTAGGAGGCTGAGGCGGGAGATCCCTTAAGCCCTTGAGCCCGGGAGGTTGAGGCTGCAGTGAGCTATGATCATGCCACTGTGCTCCACCTGGGCAACAGAGCAAGACCCCGTCTTTAAAATATGATTAAGTAAATAAAATCATAGTGGTAGGTTCTATGACTTCTACTGTCCTCCCAAGCTCTCAAATTCTATTATTCCATAAAATCAAAGTGGCTTTAGTCTCCCTGAGAAATCCTTATCCACGCAGATTTTACACGTGATAACACTGAGAGCTGGCGCTGGTGGATAACACCTACACTGGGCCTTTGTGGAAATCAGACTGGCAATGTGCACAAAGAAATCTAAAATGGCACCTATCTTTTTACTTTCTACGAGGCTGTCCTGGGGAAATAGTCTGAAGTGCAATCCAGATATATCTGTAAACATATTTATTATTATAACATTATTTAGAGAAGCAGAGAATCACAAACTATTTTCAATGTAATTTCCAATAACAAACAATGTCCAATATAGGGCAGTGGTTAAATCTAGTCATAATGGTAATAGTATGCAGTTATTAAAACTATGTTTTCAGAGAATATTTGCAAGAAAAATATTCACAGTATGTTATATGGTAATATAATATATAAATGAAAATTGCCAGTAATCCTTAGTTTTAGGAAAAGAGATCTACAATGTATACATGAATTTTTAAAAACTGGAAATAAAAGAAAATCTAACAGTGGACATAAGAATCATAGATGATTTTTTTAAAAGTTCTCTACAATTTTTAAGTTTTCTCTAAAGAATAGGTATATCTTTTATAATCATAAAATAAATAATGGGACAAAAATTACTCACCAGGACGTCTGCTTCCAGGAAGCTACAGTCATCCACTTTTCCCTAAGTCATTCACTTTTCCACCCTCTAAGTACAATTAAAGGCCATGTACATTATCTACAAAACAAATGTAAGAAGACTGAAAGATGGAGAAGAAGGCAGACCAGCTGGGGACATGATGGGCAGAGGAATGACACAGTGGTGAGTTTGCTGGGTTATCTTTTTGTCTCATATATCCCTTTCTTGGAGTTGAAGAAGGCAGAAACCCAGGCACGGGGTTGGGGCGGGGAAGCCCCACCAAAAGCTTGCTCTCTCTAGCTAAAGGACCAGGAAAAGGCAGATTAGCAAGACGGGATACTTTTAGACAATGACTGCTCTATTCCAGGCAAACAGCACAGAAAAAACTTTGCCCCCGCCACCACCCCCAACACAAACAAAGGCCAGATAGGATGCCCAGACTTCCACTCTTGCAAGGCTGCAGTGAGCCCTAACTCCCGACTGGGATGGCATCAGAGAGGACTGAGTGGGGAGCTGGGACTTCCACGATAGTGAGTAATGAGCCTCCTGCCTCTCCCCATTCTCACAGTGTCACTGGACATCATGCAGAGAACTTGGACTTCTGCCCCCACCAATCAGTAATAAGTAGTGCCCCTCTTTTTCCCCTGTTGGAGCATTGCCATAGAAAACCAGCTAAAACAGAAGGTTTAAATAAGGTCCAGGGTTTCAGGCCACCACGTGTGTAATCCCAGCTACTTGGGAGGCTGAGGCAGGAGAATCGCTTGAACCTGGGAGGCGGAGGTTACGGTGAGCCAAGACTGCACCATTTCACCTCAGCCTGGGCAACATGAGCGAAACTCCATCTCAAAAAAAATAAAAATCAAAAAATCAAAAAATCCAGAGTTTTATAACATATGCCCCAAAATGTCCAGGCTTCAATAAAAAAATTACTTATCATACTAAGAACCAGGAAACTCACAACCTGAATGAAAAAAGACAATCAATAGACACCCACACCAACTTTAGAAAGATGTTAGAATTATCTGAAAAAGCTTTTAAAGCAGCCATGACAAAAAAAGCTTCACCAGCAAATATAAACAAATTTAAAACAAATGAAAAAAAAGTAAAAGTTTCAGAAAAGAAATAGAAAGTTTACACAAAAAGAAGGCATAAAGAAGAACCAAATGGAAATTTGAAGGTTGAAATAATACAATAACCAAAAATTAAAAACTCAGTGAATGGGCTCAACACCAGACTGGAGGAGACAAAGGAAAAAAAAATCAGTAGCTGAAGTTAGAACATAAGTTCCCCAATCTGAACAACTAAAATAAAATAGACAAGAAAAAAAATACATAAATAAACAGACACTCACAAACTTGGAGGACTATAATAAAAGATCTAACATCAGGGTCATCACAGTCCCACAAGGAGAAGACAAAGAAAGTGGTGCTGAAAAAGTACTCTAAGAAATAATGGTTCAAAATTCCCCAAATTTAGCAAAAGACATAAACCAACAGATTTAGGAAGTCAAGCAAACCCTCAGCTGGATATACCTGACACATCATGTCATCTTTCTGAAAACAAAATAAAACTCTTAAAAGCAGCAAGAGTGGAGTGACATCTTGCTTACAGAGGAAAAGTGATTCAAATGTCAGTAGATTTTTCACCAGAAACCATGGATGCCAGAAGGAAGTGGCACATTTTTCAAGGGCTGAAATTGAAGATCTATTAGCCCAGAATCTTATATCTGATGAAAGTGTTAAGGTATAAAGGAAAAATTAAAATATTTTCAGGTGAAGAAAAATAAAGATAATTTGCTGCCATCAGACCTGCTCTAAAAGAATGGCTAAAGGAGATTCTCCAACAAGTAAGGAAATCATTAAAAAAAGAAAAAAGAATCTTGAAACATCAGAAGGGAAGAAAGAACAATGGAAAGAGAAAAATGTGATAAATAAAATACATTTTCTCCTCTTGAGTTTCCTAAATTATGTTTGATGATTGATGTAGTTTTTAGAAGAAACATTTAAGACAGTTATTAAAAGGGGGAAGATAAAAGGACATAAGGGAAGTAAGATTTCTGCACTTTACTTAAACTGGCATTATGTAGACCAGTAAACTGTGATGTTATGTATATATAATCTAATGCCTAGAATAATCACTGAAAAAGCTAAACAAAGAGATACACTCAAAAATATGATAGATTAATCAAAATGGATTTCTAAAAAATGTTCAAGTAGCCCCACAGGAAAGCAGAAAAAAATAAAACAAAGAAATAAAAAACAGAGTAAACAAACAGAAAACAAAAACAAAAAAGTAGACTTAAGCCCTAACATAGCAAAAATTACACTAAATGTGAATGTCTAAATGCACCAATTAAAAGACACAGATTGGCAGATTGAATTTTAAAAATTGCTATATGTGCTGTCTAAAAGAAACTCACTTCAGTAGAGGCAGATTAAAATTAAAATAATGAAAAATATATTATACAAATATAAATCAAAATAAATCCCTAGTAGCTATATATTAATTAATATCAGATAAAGTAGACTTCAAAGCAAAGAAAATTACCAGAAACAGAGATATTACATAACGATTAAAAGCTCAGTCCACCAAGAAGACATAGCAATCCTAAGGTATGCACCAAACAACAGAGAAATATGTGAAATATGTGAAGGAAAAAATAATAGAATGAAGACAAATATATAAAGCTGTAATTATAACAGGAAACTTCCACAACACTTCCTTCAACAATTGACAGAATAACAAGATAGAAAACTGGTAAGGATACAGAAAACCTCAATAACGTCATCAACCAATAGGATTGAATTGACATTTATAGAACACTCTGCCCCCAAATAGCACAACATACATTTTCCTCAAGCATCCTCAGAAAAATACCAAGATAAACTATCTCCTGGTCTATAAAACAAATCTCAAAATTTAAAACATATTTTAAATTGTACAGAGTGTACTTCTGACTAGAATGAAATCAAATTAGAAATTAGTAACAAAAAGATAACAGGAAAATCTCCAAACATTTGGTAACTCTTCAATACACTTCTAAATAACCATAGATAACAGAGAAAGTCTCTAGGGAATTTAAAAAATATATTAAACTGAATGAAAGTGAAAATACAATGTAAAAATATTTGTTGCATACAACTAAAATAGTGCTGACAGGGAAATGTATATTACTAAGTGCTTAAATTAGAACAGATAAAAAGTCTCAAATCAATAGTCTAATCTCCCACCGCAGGAATCTAGGAAAAGAAGAGAAAAATTAACACAAAACCAGGAAAAAAAATGAAGTAATAAAGATAAGAGCATCAATCAATAAAATTGAAAAGATAAAAGAGAAAATCAATGAAACTAAATGATGGTTCTTTGAAATGTTCAATAAAATTGACAAGCCAGTGTGAAGACTGACAAAGAAAAAAAGAGAGTGGACACAATTTGCCAATGCCGGAAATGGCATGGAAGATCACTAAAGAACTTACAGATATCGAAAGGATAATGAGGTGATACTAAAATAAATAAATCTGACAACTTAAATGAATGGATCAACTTACTGAAAAGCACAAACTACCACCACTCACTCAAAATAAATAGATCATTAAATACCCATTTAACTATAAAGGAATTGAATAAATAATTTTAAAACACCCCAAAGATAAAATCTCAAGGCCCAGGTGGTTTTGCTGAAAAATTACACCAAATGTTTAAAGAATTAACACTAACTCTATGCAGTCTCTTTCAAAAATAGAACAAAAGGGAATACTTCTAAATTCATCTTATGAAACTAGTATTATTCTGGTACAAAAAAACAGAAAAAGACAGTACAAAAAAAGAAAAATACAGACCCATATAGATGCAAAACATCTTATCAAAATATTAGCAAATAGAATTTGGCAACATATAAGAATATATGCCATGATCAAGTAAAGTTTACTTCAGCGATGTAAAACTGCTTAAATATTTCAAAATCAATGAATGTAATCCACCATACTAATATGCTAAAAAAACTATTAAATTAATCGGTGAAGAAAATACTTCCTAAAAATTCAAAACTGAATCATAACAAAAACTTTCAGAAAAATGCAAATAGAGGAGAATTTCTACTTGATAAAGAGCATCTACAGAAACCCCACAGCTAACAGTATACTTAATAGTGAAAGAGTGAATGTTTTCTTACTTTTTTTTTTTAATTGCCCAGGCTGGCATGCAGCAGTTCCATCTTGGCTCACTGCAACCTCTACCTCCTGGGTTCAAGCGATTCTCCTGCTCAGACTCCCAAGTAGCTGGGATTACAGGGGCCCACCACCACGTCTAGCTAATTTTTGTATTTTAGTGGAGATGGGGTTTCACCATGTTGGCCAGGCTGGTCTTGAACTCCTGACCTCAGGTAATCCACCGGTCTCTGCCTCCCAAAGTGCTGGGATTACAGGCATGAGCCACTGCGCCCCGCCTGAATGTTTTCTTTCTATGATTAAGAACGAGGCAAGAATGTCCCATCTCTCAACTCCCATGTAACACAGTAGTGGAAGTTGTATTCAATGCAATAAGGCAAGAAAATACAATGAAAGGCATACAGAGTAGAGGTGAAGAAATAAAACTGTTCCTACTTGTAGATAATATGATGATCCATGTAGAAAATCCACCCAAAATCCACAAAAATTCCCAAACTAATCATATTAATAAACTATTTAGCTAATAAGCAAGCTCAGCAAGGTTACATGATAGAGGACAAACCAATGTACAAAAATCAAATGTATTTATATATTCTACCCATGAAACTGTGGACACCACAATTAAAAATACAATACAGTTATAATCACTAACAAACAGGAAACACTTTAGTGTAAATACAACAAAATATATAGAACTTGCATGTTGAAAGCTAAAAAATGCTAATAAAAGAAGTCAAAGAAGACCTAAATAAATGGAGAGATATACCATGTTTATGAATTGGAAGAGCTGAAATAATTAAAATGTCAATTCTCCCCACATTGATATACAGTTTATAGTAGATTGAGTAAAATCTGTGTATACATTCAGGTCATAATCCTTGGAACCTCTGAATGCTATCTTATATAAAGGACCTGGGCTGGGCACGGTAGCTCACGTCTGTAATCCCAGCGCTTTGGGGGGCAGAGGTGGGCAGATCACCTGAGATCAGGAGTTCAAGACCAGCCTGTCCAACATGGTGAAACCCTGTCTCTACTAAGAATACAAAAATTTAGCCAGGCGTGGTGGCAGATGCCTGTAATCCCAGCTACTTTGGAGACTGAGGCAGGAGAATCACTGGAACTGTGGAGGCGAAGGTTGTAGTGAGCCAAGATTGCACCATTGCACTCCAGCCTAGGAAACAAGAGGGAAACTCTGTCTCAGAAACAAAACAAAACAAAAAAAAACGGAACTGTGCACTTGTGATTAAGCTAAGGATGTTGAGATTAGGAGACTATCCTAGATTATTTTGAGCATCTAAAATGTAATCACAAGTGTCCTTATAAGAGGGAACCAGTGGGATATTTGACACAGAAGTGCAAGTGGGAGATGTGACAATGAAAGCAAAAGGTTGGAGCTATGGACTTTGAAGATGGAGGAAGAAGTCCTAAACCAAGCCATGCAGACGGCCACTAGAAATCAGAAGAGGCAAGAAAACAGATTCTTCCCTCACAACCTCCAGAAGAAACCAGTCCTGTCCATTCCTTAACTTCAGTTCAATAAGTCTGAAGACTTCTCACCACCAGAACTGTAAGAGAATAAACTCATGTTGTTTTAAGCCACTAAGCCTGTGAGAATTTGTTAAAGCAGTAATAGGAAACTAGTAAACAGGTTTAATGAGATTCCTACCAGAATCTCATCAAGATTCTTTTTGTAACTATAGATAAGCTTATTCTAAATTTATATGAAAAAGCAAAAAAACTAGAATAGCCAAAAACATTTTTTAAAATAAATGAAATTCTTGAAAGAATTTAGTTTACCCAATTTAGATTCATTGAAAGAAATTAGTCTACCCAATTTCAGGATTCCTTACATAGCTAAAACTGTGTGGCATTAGGGGAGGGATAGGCACATAGATCAATGAAACAGAATAGAGAACACAAAAATTGATGCACACAAATATGCTCAATTGACTTTTGACAAAGGTACAAAAGCAATTCAATGGGAGAAGTATAGCCTTTTCAACAAATAGTAGACAAGTGGGCATATATAGGCAAAAAAACCCCACAAAAAACAAAACTTAAACTAACCCTTATTTAATTTATATAAAAATTAATCAAAATGGATCATGGTGTTAAATTAAAATTAAAAACTATGACACTTTTGGAAAAAAATAGGAGGAAGTCTTTGAGAGCTAGGGCTAGGTAAAGAGTTATCAAACTTGACATGAAAAACATGATTCATAAAAGAAAGAAGGGATAAATTGGATTTCATCAAAACTAAAAACTTTTGCTATGTGAAAGTTTTAAGAGAATGAAAAGACAAGCTATAGACCAGGAAAAAATATTTGAAAACCACATATTTGACAAGGGACTAGTATCTATTAAACAAATATAGCAAGATTGCTGATAAAAAACAAATATAAAAAATCAGATTCTTCCATGCCACCATAAAGACACATGTTTGTTTATTGTGGCACTATTCACAATAGAAAAAACTTGGAACCAACCTAAATGTTCATCAATGATAGACTGGATTAAGAAAATGTGGCACATATACACCATGGAATACTATGCAGCCATATAAAAGGATGAGTTCATGTCCTTTGTAGGGACATGGATGAAACTATCACAAGAACAGAAAACCAAACACTGCATGTTCTCACTCATAGGTAGGAATTGAACAATGAGAACACTTGGACACAGGAAGGGGAACATAACATACCGGGGCCTGTCGTGGGGTGGGGAGAGAGGGGAGGGATAGCATTAGGAGATACACCTAATGTAAATGACAAGTTAATGGGTGCAGCACACCAACATGGCACATGTATACATATGTAACAAACCTGCACGTTGTGCACATGTACCCTAGAACTTAAAGTATAAAAAAAAAAAAATCAGATTATTCTTGGCAACTTCTCTGTAACAAGCAATTGGGAACTGAAAATAAGAAAACAATGCCCCTTAATAGCACCAAAAAATGAAATACTTAGGCATAAATCTAACAAAATATGCACATGATCTCTATGCATGAAACTACAAACAATGGTGAAAGAAATCAAAGATCTAATAAATAGAGAAATATTCCATATTCGTGGATTGGGAAACTCAATATTGTTGAGATGTAAATTCTTCACAACTTGATCTATAGATTAAATGCAATCCCAGTGAAAATCTCCGTGAGCTAGTCTGTCGATATTGACAAACTGCTTCTAAAATGTATATGGAAAAACAGAAGATCTAGAATAGCCAATGCAAAACAAAAGAAGATCAGAGTTGGAGGACTCAACATTCTAATTTCAAGACTTACTATAAAACTACAGTAACCAAAGCAGCATGATACTAGCCAAATAATAGACATGTATATCAATGGGATAGAATAGAGAATCCAGAAACAGAGCTACGCAAATATAGTGATACAGTTTGGCTCTGTGTTCCCACCCAAATCTCACCTTTAATTGTAATAATCCCCATGTGTCAAGGCTGGAGCCAGATGGAGATAATTGAATCATGAAGGAAGTTTCCCCCATGCTGTTCTTATGATAGTGAGTGAGTTCTCACAAGATCCGATAGTCGCATAAGTGTCTGGCATTTCCCCTGCTGGCACTCATTTTCTCTTGCCTGCCACCATGTAAGACATGCCTTTGCTCCTCCTTTGCTTTCTGCCATGATTGTGAGGCCTCCCCAGCCACGTGGAACTGTGAGTTCATTAAACCTCTTTTTCTTTATAAACTACCCAGTCTCAGTTATGTCTTTATTAACAGCATGAAAGTGGACTAATACATATAGTAAAATGATTTTTAAAACAAAAAAAATCCAGGGGCAAAGTCAATTCACTGGTGAAAGAATAGTCTCTTTTACAAATGATGCTGGAACACTTGTACGTACATATGCAAAATGAACAAAGAATAAAAATAGACTACACCTTATACAAAAATTAATTCAAAATGAGCCATAGATCTAAATGAAAAACTGCAAAGTTATAAAACTTATAAAAGAAAATGTAGAAGAAAACCTATGTGACCTTGGGGATTGGTGATGAGTTTTCAGAAAAATACTGAAACAACATTGAAAGCATGATCCATGAAAGAAAGAAATAGATAAGTTGAACTTTATTAAAATTAAATTTTATTCTTCAAAAGACACTCTTAAGAGAATGGAAAGATAAGCCACTGGCTGGAAGAAAATTCATGTCAAATATATATTTGATAAAGGACTTGTATCCAAAATATAAAGAACTGTTAAAACTCAAAAATATAAAATAAACAACCCATTATAAAAATGGGAAAAAGGCCAGGCGCGGTGGCTTATGCCTGTAATCCCAGCACTTTGGGAGGCTGAGGCAGGCAGGTCACAAGATCAGGAGATCGAGACCATCCTGGCTAACCCAGTGAAACCTGTCTCCATTAAAAATACAAAAACTTAGCCAGGCGTAGTGGCGGGCACCTATAGTCCCAGCTACTTGGGAGGCTGAGGCAGGAGAATGGAGTGAGCCTAGGAGGTGGAGCTTGCAGTGAGCTGAGATCGCACCACTGCACTCCAGCCTGGGTGAGAGCTAGACTCTATGCCAAAAAAAAAAGGCGGGAGGGCAAAAATGAGAACAGACATTTCCCAAAAGACAATATACAGATGACAAATAAGCAATGAAGAGATGCTCAAAGTCATTTGTCATTAGGGAAATGCAAATTAAAACAACAATGAGATACCGCTTCATACCTATGAAAATGGCTAAAATCTAAAAAACTGACAATAGCAATTGCTGGTGAAGAGGTAGAGCAAAGGAGACTCATTGATTGCTGGTGAGAATGCAAAACAATACAGTTACTTTGGAAGACAGTTTAGCAGTTTCTTACAAAATTAAACATAATCTTACCATATGATCCAGCAATTGTACTCCTAGTATTTGTCCAGTTGATATGAAAACTTATGTTCACACCTAAACCTACCCATAAATTATTACAGAAGCTTTACTTATTATTGCTTCAAAGTTGAAGGAAGCGCGATATCTTTCAGTAGGTGATTTGAAAACTGTAATGCATCCATAGGATGGAATGCCATTCAGTGATCAAAAAGAATAAGCTATCAAAGTTAACGGCCATGGAGGAACATTCAATGCATATGTCTAAGTGAAAGAAGCTAATCCTAAAAGCCTAAATACTGCACAATTCCTCATACGTAAATATGACATTCTGGGAAAGACAAAATTACAAAGTGCATAGGTCTAGTGAAAGAAGCTAATCTTAAAAGGTTATGTACTGCACAATCCCACATGTATAAATATGACATTCTGGGAAAGACAAAACTACAGTGATGGCAAACAGATCAGTGGTTTAGGGTGGAGAGAGGGTTGAGTCTGTGAAACAGGGAATTATTTTTAGGGTAGTGAAATTATTCTGGTGGACAATGACACAATGTATTTGTCAAGACCTTGAATTTTACGGCAGCAAGAGCGAACCTTAGTGTATGCAATTTTCAAATAATCATTTAGTAGGTTGGGGGAACCTAGAATTGATCGCAGGTTGCTTCAAAAGAATCTAACTATATTACAAAGGTATGAAACACCCTCATTGAGGAGTTTGGAGGAAAAAGATGCTGACACCAGTAACTTTGAAAATGAGTGGCGGATGTTTGACTAAGGACAAAAATGAACTGAATGTGTGCACTGCACTGTAAAGTTGTTCTCATGAAAGTATGGTATAAAGTTTTGTGAAGGTATAAAGTTGTTTGTGAAGGAATGTGTTAACAATTATAAAACCATTACACACATATTCTAGAACCGAACAATTAAGAAAATACATGGGCCAGGCGCAGTGGCTCAAGCCTGTAATCCCAGCACTTTGGGAGGCTGAGATGGGCGGATCACGAGGTCAGGAGATGGAGACCATCCTGGCTAACACAGTGAAACCCCGTCTCTACTAAAAATACAAAAAACTAGCTGGGCGAGGTGGCGGGCGCCTGTAGTCCCAGCTACTCGGGAGGCTGAGGCAGGAGAATGGTGTGAACCCGGGAGGTGGAGCTTGCAGTGAGCTGAGATCCGGCCACTGCACTCCAGCCTGGGCAACAGAGCGAGACTCCGTCTCAAAAAAAAAAAAAAAAAAAAAAAAGAAGAGGAAAATACATGACAGATGGTCAGTAGATTTCTAACTATTGGAGTGAGAAGTTATAGACAAGCAAGGGAAAGAAGTTAGAATGATCTATTTGGTAATAGATTGCAGTTGGAGACATTGCTATGAACACATGTTTTGCTTAATATAGATACAGATGGATATATAGAGAAATATTTATGGATATGTCCATATACATAGGTTACCACACACATATATATTTCCTTGTTCTGTTAACTGAGAAGGCCCAGAAGCAAGGAGCACCCCTAAAACCCAGATCTTGGTGTCTAATACCATTCTCCAACAAAAGGAAACAGGGCACCTTGGAGAAATGGCTGATTCTAGGACTAAGGTAGTCCTAGATGATACGAGATCATATATACGAGATGATCCTGGGGCATCTATAGTGCCAGAAAGTAAAGAAGTGTGCAAAAATAAAACCCCCGATGATAGGAATATGTTAAAAGGACTCAGAAACCGACTGAAAGAGCTCCAGTGCCCAAAGCTGGAACAATTTGAGCAACAAAATAAAAGAAATAGTACTGGATTACAACCCAAAGTGTAAAATAACTATTCATGAGTCCACAGTGATATAGATAAATGATTGAATAAGTAAATAATTGAGGGAGAAGAGGCAAATCTATGCAAAGGAATTCCAAATACTTCATGTAGACTCTGTCCTCGAGGAGGGAAAGGGCACAGCTCTTCACTCCTTAAGCATGGGCTGTGCATAGTGACTTCTTTCCAAAGTATACAGTACTGAATGGGGAAAAAACAGAGCTACTTTATAGTGTAGAAGCCTGACCAATACATTAGCCAGGAGTAAGAGTCAACATGACGGTGAAAAGCCATGTTGATACTATGTACCCTTGATAGGGTGTGATGAGAATGGTACTTTACAGTCTTCCTCCTCAAAACACTGGGGGTTACCCAATCCAGTGAGGAGAAAAGTATCAGACTGATCCCAACTGAGGGATTTTCTACAAAGTGTCTGAACAGTACTCCTCAAAACAGTCAAGGTTATCTAAAATAAGGAAAGCCAGAGACACTGTCACAGTCAAGAGAAGACTAAGGAGACGTGACCAATGGCTACAACACGGCATCCTGGATGGGACCCTGGAAGAGAAAAAGGACACTAGGTACAAATGAAGGAATCTGAGTAACCTGTGAACCTTCATTAAGAATAATGTATCAACATGGATTCATTGATTGTGGCAAATGTACCAGACAAATGTAAGATGTTAATATAAGGAAAACTGGGTGTGAAGCATATGGAAACTCTGTACTTCCTTCAGAACTTTTCTGTACTTTCAAATCTACTCTATAATGAAAAGTTTATTTAAAATTTTTTAAAAGTTAATAAACTATCCCTTTTCTGCAAAGGTTAATTCTTGTTTATATTCAAGGTCAGCAAATAAGACAGCTTTTAGTGGATAGATGATTACAAAGTTAATCATAAAGACCTTTTAATGCAAGATAACAAATACCTATCATTTATCTGTCATCTATCTATCTATCTATATATCAATCATCTATCTATTATCTATCTGTCTATCATCTTTTTAACTTTTATCTGGCTATCTGTCATCTATCTGTCTGCCTGCCTGTCTGTCTGTCTGTCTATCTATCTATCTATCTATCTATCTATCTATCTATCTATCTATCATCTTTTTAACTTCTATCTGGGACTGACTCTGAGCTCAGGCACTGTGATGAATAAGAAATGTTCCCCACTCTGGATAAACCCAAATCTCCTTGAACTGTGTCTGAGTTTCTACTGCTGTGGTATTCAGGGTTAAAATGATGCATGCTTCCCTTCTTTGCAGGGGCACAGGCGTATAACCCAGCTTTGCAGACATACACAGCATTCTGAGTCTAGGGTTTTATGGGTTTTGCTTTGTTTTAAATATATTGGTTGGAATTTCAAAAAAATTTCAATATTTGAGGCAAGATAGTGGAAACTTTAGTAACCTCAGGGCATCTTATTGGTCTTGATGTCCTACTCTCCAGTCGACATCCTGCATCACGGAAGACTATACAAATGTTCTGATGGTTTCCAAAGAATCTCTTAGTAAACTAATATGACTTTTACATTGCTATCAGGATTCTGTTTCTTCCATGTCACTGAGACCCTGGAAAGTCAGTGCAGCAAGCCTGCTCATGCCAACCACATCTTCACATCATATAGTAGAAGGGTTTTCAAAACTCTCTCTTGGGTCAGAACTCCTCAGCGGCCCGGGGATAATGTGCCCCCGCTGCCCCAATTATATGCTTTGATGACGACTCTACTTCATAGTACAATACTTATTGCAGTTTTAATGATAAATTCTTTCTTGTGATTATTTGATTGACGTTTCTGTCTTCCTCTACACAGCATGGGAATGGGACCATATCTAGTGTGCATCCCTAATTTGTCAGTTATTTGAATCAGATTTTATTTAAACAGTCCCGTTCATTCTTCAGGCAGGGAACGGAAACCTGGGGAAGTGACAGGCATGGCTCTTGAGAGCTCATCATGGCTTCTGTTCCCAACTCTGCAGTCAGTGAAATCAACCGTGGTAGCAGCTTTACACCATGGAAATTGGCAAATGCTGTTAATCAGGGTTTCCCTGCCATCCCTTTTCCGACAAGACCAAGGAGTTAATTTGTTCAGGTCTGCCTGTCCTGCCTGCTTTTGGTTGGCTGCTTTTTGTCACTTTTTTTTCCTTTTTCCATGAAGCCGAAGGCTGAAGTAGCAGAAGGCCGCAGTAGCTGAAGGCGTCACTGCAGAACACTGAGACTTACCCTTCACTGGCTACTTTACAGCTAACATTCATAGGTCACCATGGTTATGGTCACTTCTGTTGTTTACAGAAACTTAGTTCAACTTACACCAGTTGAGACCACCGGCCCTACAACTGGACCTGAGCCAATGCCCAAAGAGGTGGCCTTTCGGCGTCGGAGAGCCAAAAACTCCACCCTCAGATCATGATAACACTTCCATTTGCTGTACACATGCCCCATGAAATGCCATGAACCCTGACTGTGCTCGCACAGAATAAGCCTGTTACTTCATTTTTCTCCACTGCCAATCACCTTTCTCCAAGCTTTAGAACAACACCCCACTTCCCTAACCCATAAAAATCCCCAAGCCTTATCTTCTACTTCCTCACTTGGTGGCCATGCGAATAACTCTTTTCTCTTTTGCAAAACCTGTGTCACAGTGATTGATTTACTGTGCACAGGCGGAACAGACATGGAACTGGCTGGTAACACCAACCCCCCAGAAAGCCAGTTGTGGAAACATTTACCAGCACACCACCACCAAGGGTCCACAGCCAGCTTCACTTGAAGAAAAGATGTCTGAATTTTGCAAGGTAATGGCCTCCATATTCCAGCTAGGGTGAACTTTCTGAAAGGCAAATCTGATCCTGTCATTTATTTGCTTAAAACACTTTCCAGGGCAGGCACGGTGGCTCACACCTGTAATCCCAACACTTTGGGGGACCAATACAGGTGGATCACGAGGTCAGGAGATGGAGACCATCTTGGCCAACATGGTGAAACCCTGTCTCTACTAAAAATACAAAACTTAGCCGGGTGTTGTGGTGTGCGCCTCTAGTCCCAGCTACTCAGGAGGCTGAGGCAGGAAGAATTGCTTGAACCCGGGAGGTGGAGGTTGCAGTGAGCCACAATAGCACAACTGCACTCCAGCCTGGTGACAGAGAGAGACTCCATCTCAAAAAACAAATGGCAACAACAAGAAAAAAACACTTTCCATTGCTGTTAGGATAGTGACCTGAAGAGGACTTTTAAGGCCCCACATGACTTGGCCCCTGGTCTCTCATTGGATCTCACCTGGGGCTGGGCATTGCCAGGGTTTTTCAGCAAGCCTAGCAATTCCTCAAATGCTCCATGCTCCCTTCTGTGATGGGGTCTTTTCAGGATCTGTAACCTTTTGTGTAGGTTTGCCTGGGACTGTCCTGGTTTCAATACTGAAAGTCCCACACCCTGGGAACTCCGTCTGACCCAGCAAACCCCACTCATATGGAAATGCTCCACTTTCCTCAAGCTGCTTGACATTGGCCCAAGCATCATCAAAGTAGAGTTTTCCCTGACTTCCTAACCCTTTACCCATTTCCTTCAACCAAGCAATGTGCCTCCCCCTACCCCGCCCCAATTATATGCTCTGATAGTGGCTCTACTTCATGGTACAATGCTTACTGCAGTTTTAATGATAAATTCTTTCTTGTGATCATTTGATTAATGTTTCTGTCCTCCTCTGCATAGCAAGGGAATGGGACCGTATTGGTGTGCATCCCTAACGCCTAGCACAGAGCCCGGCATCCAAGAGGTACTCATGTATTTGTCGAATAAATCAATGAATAAAAGAACTCCCCATCCAATACCTTTTCCTGTGGGATTACACCCCTACGGACTGGAGCACAGAATGGCTTAAAGGTGGGGAAAAGACTGGTTTACAGGTGGCAAAGCAGAGGACCGGGGCTTAAAGAAAACAAACAGAAAAGGGCTACAGGGGAGTTAGGAGTGTTTCAGAACCAAATCTCTGCCTTTTTCAGTTTCTGCCTATCAAGCCCCAAACATGGAACAACCGATAGTTCAAGGTGTCAACATATAACCATTGAATCTGGAAACTCAAACACATACTTTCATTTCTGGTAAGGCTACACTCCTATTTGAGGCTTATCTTGTAATGCTTGAGCCACCACAATGTAATTGAAGTAGGAAAGCGTCTCATTTCAGAACCACAAGCAAACACTGACACACGTTGTCCTTTACACCAAAGGGCTGTGGATCCGGAGCTCCCGTAGCCTGAGGTTGTGCCCCACCACCGTTAGAAGCCTGGGGTAACATACCCCAAATCCAGCTTTAGATCCAGGTGAAGGCTCTGGAAAATGTAATTCCATGAACACTTTCAGTTTACTGACAACAGTAACTAATTAGTGCTGAAATGGGAGCAGCAAACACACTTTGTTTGAGGATTGTTTCTTCATTCATTTTCCATGTCCCCCAATTAGGCAACACTCGTGGGTGGGAAGAGCTTTTGCTTTAAGGAATTAGTTAAAAATAAAAAGGACCATTTTGCATACTGCATACTGCAAGAAAAAGCAGTTCTGTTGTCCTCCACCTCAGCCATCACTTCATACATTCCCATTGCTGTCTGCTGGAATCACAACAGATTATGCCAACTGGCAATGTAGGTGTGCATTTTTAACTCACTGGGGAGTGAAGCAAGGAAAACATTTTTGTAAGACTATTTAAAAATTATTTGCAAGGGAAACAATTAAAAAAATGTGTGGCCATTTTCTTGATGTTGAAGAAATGCTGTATCCAACATCCAGTTCCAGCGGGCCAATTTTCTCCTGCAAGATTTATGAAGCAAACGCTGCCAGGAAGACAGAAATCTAAATAGTAACATGTTTCCTTTTAATAGAACTTTAATTTAATAAGAATGATACTCCCAAATAGCCAGACAGCTTTATAGCACTCTAGTCATGGTGTCTCACTTTCCCCTGGAGCCCTCGGGTGATAAGTATGTTCTCGTACATCATCACCAGAGGCTGCCTGGCAACCAGCTGTCAGGATGGTCCGCTGGGCCTCCAGTCTTCTAGGATTAATGGGGAATTTCATTTCCCAACAAGCCTGCCTATGCCACACCTCTAGGCAGATACTGTAATTTCTACTCAAAAATTCCCACTTCTTGTTTGGTAAATCTACAGTTTGAAGATAATCCCCTGGGGTCTATACCTGCTGATAGGCCACAGGTCATTTTCAAAGCCTTATAGCAAAGTGGTGGGAAGGTTTTATTTTTATTGTTTCTTGGGATGGAGTATCTAAATGCAGTAGAGACCCTTTATAAGTCACAGGTTGGGGAGTCTACATGGATATCAATGTTCTGACGTATTATTATCTCTGATTTTTCCTCTAAGCATCTTTAGTATTTCAGGAACTAGCCTTTGACCTACACAATACACAAATCAGTGTAAGATGGAGCCCGGCACAAGGGGATTCTGCTATAGTTCACAGTTGAGGCTGAAGAAGTCCATGCCTTGAGCTCTGTTTTAACTCTGCATCGATGATTCATCCTTGGGCTATATCCACTCCAGACTAGGCATGTTTGTGGCATGCATGCTCTTCCTCCCTCCACACAAGGCATCAATGACAACCAACCAATCACAGCACCATATCCTGTTAAAACCAAATACAACCTCAGAATCTTCCTCAACACAGTGTTCCGCAGAGACACACCAATCCATTCAATGAACTCAGCACTGAAACCTACCTACCATTCTCTGGTCTATCTATTTAGATCATTAAAGAAAACAAAACAAATTACTCTCTAAAACAACTGGCATTTTGGGGAAAGAACTTTGTAATCCATTATTGTAAAAATAAACAATTATTAACTCCTCATACATCTCCACCACCTCTCTGTAATTCCACTGTACTTAATCTGAGCCGTTAATGTTACTTATACGCTCCCATGAGAGTGTGTCTGCCTTTGTGCTAGATCGAGTCCCTTGAATTCAGGCACATGAGGCTCCGTCCGAGCTCCAAGCATACGGCGGGAATACTGTTGATGCTCCACAAGTGTTCGTTGACTGAATTGGAAGCACTGAGAGGATCTACTCAACCAAATGTCAAGAGTTTCTAGAAGGGAAGCTAAAAACTTTAGGGAGGCCAGGAAGCACTTATGTCGCAGGACAAAACCAGGGATGGCCAAATGCAAGCGTATGGGGTAGAGCTTTCAAGCACTTTTATTGCAATTAGAACCGCCAAACAGTGTTTCAAAGTGCACTTGCTAATTCAAGGTTTATCTGAACCCGGGGAATGCTTTGGTCAGCAAAACTGGACAGAAAAACCTCCGGAGAACAAACTGTCTCATAAGATTTCCGTTACCTGCTGCTTCCAGTCCAACTGAAAATACCTCGGGGCAGCCTTTCGAATGGTGGTTTTGGCACTTCTTCCCCCAGATGGAGCCCAGAAGTGCAGGAGTCCACAGAAATCAAATGTCCTGGGAGGGGAGTTGATTAAATGTTTTCAAACCTCAAAAAAGAAGGAAAAAGAAAAAGAAAAAATCAGTTCAGGTAGAGTTCAAGTTTTGGGGTCAAGCTTTAGGGACCCCTGGGACTCTTTTGTAGTGAGGCCATTAACTGCCTCCTTGAAATCGTACCCCGGAGAGCTTATCGACAGCAACAGTGTTCGGTCGCAGCACTGCCCTTCTTTGTTTTGTGTGGTCCGTTTGTCACAGAGCGAGCCCAGAATCGTGCTGCACTCTGTCTGCTGAAGGCCAGCGTGGGCCAAGTCACAGAAGAATCCAGCATTCATCCCGAGGCAGAGGCCGTCTTTATTTTCCACACTTCCTTCTACTTTCCTCTTGAAATCAGAACTTCAAATGGCTGACCCTTGCGCAGATCTGTTTTTCCTGTGGAGATGGTATCATTTCAAGCTGCTTTTTCACATGGAAACCTTTAAAGCCTCTTGCTGACACAATCCCCCTCCCAAGATGCTGACGGACGAAGCTGGAGAAAAACAGGCCAGGGCGTGTTTGAAAACTGAGCAATTTCAAGATTTTTACCTAATTTTGAGGACTTTCCAGATGTTATCTGGTGTGGCTGACTTTAGGATAGATTGCTATTTCTCTGAATAGGAAATCAGGCTTCGTTTTCACTTGGGTGCAAGAATAATTCATGAAACGGCTGCTAAAGACATCTGAACTGCCGCCTCACTAGGGGGTTCTCCCTTAGGCGCCCAACCCCTTCCCTCTTTGTGATACTGTCTGCTTTTTGCTCTCTGGGAAGGAGTTGTGGATTCTGATTACTCTTTACAAAAGAAGGCTAACATCGTCCTCCAGCTGAAGGAAAACAGAATCACATTTTAGAGCAAGGTCAGGAAACTCTTTTTGTAAAGCACCTGAGAGTCAACATTTTCATCTTTGCAGTCTCTGCCACAACCACTAAACACTGCTGTTGAGAAAGCAGTCAAGGACAAGATGCAAACAAGTGGCATGGGTGTGTTCCAATAAAACTTTATTCATAAAAACAGGCTTCAGGCCAAATGTGGCCCACCGGCCATAATTTGCACATCCCTGTTTTAGTCGATTCAACTTCTGTTTGCTTCCTTGACTCATGGTTTCCAACAAGGAAAAGTAACTGTGATGACAGATTACTGTTTCTGAAAATACCTATGCAGTATCTAGATATGGAAATAGTCTCTTTTTTTAATCAAATATTTATATATTCAATATTTAATGTTCATCGGGGAATAGTCTTCACAAGCAGGTGTTTCAGCTTGGCCATATATCCTGCCGAGAGACTGATCTCATTGCCTCATCACTCAGCTTGATGACATGAGTGCTGTTTTCAAGACTTGACCTTGGAAGCCAGGGGCAAAAGTGTAACCATTTTTCATCTGAAGCCTCCAGGGAAACTTTAATTTGAATGGCTCCCATTAGGCATACCCACCCCCGCCCTCCCAATTAGATACAAAACTTCCTTCTCCTCTGATCCTATTCAGTTGGGACCTAGGACTCTGCATATTCAGAACCACCCAAGCTGAGCCTGGCCCGAGGACTCATAACAACCCCAGCAGGGCCCAGAACCACCGTCCCCACCGGGAAGAGCAGGGACAGGGGAGGTCAGGGAGAGGTCAGCACCCCTCCCCATTCCCTCCAAGTTAGAACATGTGCAGAAGCTATCTGATTGCACCGGTCACTTTCATTAGGTTAACATGTGCACATTTAGCCAAACAGGTGAAACTGATTTATGCCAGGCTCTAAGGGCCAGGAGCTGCCCAAGCACATGGACTTTGTGTGGGAAGACTGGGATTCCTCTGGGCTGAAACTTGTGAGAAATTCAATTTGAGTGCACACCCTTTTCACCTCTGAGGCAAGCCTGAGGCCACCTGAATGAAAACCAGATGGATTCTCAGGCCTAAAGACAACAAATAGCAGTTTGGAATCCTGTCGGAAGAAAACCGCCAGAGCCAGGGCTGGCCAGAGACACGGCCAACTCCTTTCTAGGACTCCGCAGTGCTGCTGCCCATTAATGCTCACCAGATCTGGAGTTCAGCCTCAGCCCTTTTGTTACCCACAACGCCAAGAACATCGCATCATTGTAAACCAGTTATTTGAGACTGTTCAAGTGAAACCCGGAGCTCCCTGCCCCTCCAGCCCCCTTCCTGTGCAATGTGCCCCTCGCAGGGGCTGGTTTGTTTTGGCAGGGCGAGCAGATGCCCTCCCAGTGCTGAGATCTGAGCTCCGACGGGAGGTCAGCAGTGACCTGAAGTCTTGGGTGGCCGCCTTCACGCTTGCACTTCCCTGTCAGCTGATCCCTCTACCACCCACACACTGGACAGTTCTGCGAGCTCAGAGATTCCTGAAGGAGGGAGTGCCGACCTCCCGTGCCCCCACCCCCCACCAGCCTGGCCCCCGGAAGAGCCTGCCCGCTTGGAAATCTCAGGCTCTGCTTTTTCATGAACAGCGAGAGAGGTGAGCATTTAAACATGTGGTCTGTGAAACATTAGCTTCCAACTGATCGTTGAAATGGGGCCTTGTAAACAAATGATGACTTAGATGTCAAGAAGTTTCTCTAAAATCGCCTTTGAAGAGAGAAGAGGAATCAATGGACTATTTTTCAGAGATTGGGTTTGTTTGGAGACCCCAATCACAGGAGCATTGCCAGAGTGGACCTTTTTCTTCCCAGCCTGTCATTAAATTCCTATGCATCGCACTGGAAGTCTGGGAGGGCCCTAGCACCCCCGGAAGTCACCGATCCATCTCCACTGCCATGAGAACAAAGCTGAGGATGCTCACGGGGGTGTGGGGGGTTGGTCTCCATTTCTCTCCTCGAGGCACAAGACACCCATTCAGATCATGGAATAAAATCCCCCTGATTGACTTGCAGCAATTTCCATAGCGTTGCCCAAGCTCTGACCTTAGTCCCGCCCCTGGGGGTCACTGTGAAATTCCTGCTGATAGCAGAGTGAAGGAGCATGGGGCTGTGGATAGTGTCTAGCTGCAGGTGCCAAACCCCTTGACAGCCCGAGCATCCGCACTGGCCCGGCCACACGTTGTCATCTCCTCCCAGGAGGGAGGAAGCAGGTTGGAGTGGGACTCTGCCCTCTCTCTGTCCCATTCACTGCCTTGCATGAAATGAGTAAGGGAAACAGAGCACCAAGGACAGGGCGGGTGCTGGGGGCATCCAGAATCATGAGAAGGAGGCATGGCCTGGAGCAGCTTCCACCCGGCAGCAAGGCTTCCGGTGGGTCATGCTCAACGAAAGGGCTTCGTGAGAGTCGGAACTGGACTAAGTGGAGGCATCTTTCCTAGGAGTCACCCTGAATGTTTCCTTTGCACAAAGCATTTGAAATCATCCCGGGAACTAGAGGTCTAGCAGTTCCATTACACACGGTTGCCCAATGAGGCTGGGGAAGGGATGGGAAGTACAAGGGGGTACACGAAGGGCAGCTCTTTGTTCTGGTGAGCAGGTGAAGTAAACTGTTAAAGAGTTTATTGGTCTCTCTGTGGCTCATGACATTTATTTAGTACTTGCTGAGTACCAGGGCTCTGCTAAACACTTCAGATACATTGTTTTACTTGATTCTCACAGCAGCTTTTATTATGCCCATTTGAACAGGAGTATCTGAGGCTGAAAGACAGTGACCTGCCTAAGATGGGGAAGCTGATCTGTGAGGATAATGGAGTGGACTCAAGAGACTTCGCCCTTCCCGACGACCGCATCACTCAGGTGTTCATCTACGGTCGCCAGCAACATCTTGGACAGCCATTATACTGACCAGTTTTTCTTTGCAATCCGGTTAGGGTGACTGGGGTGTGGAAGAAACCCAAGATGCTGATGTAGGAGAAATCGAGGTACAGTTCACATCAAAGACAACAGGCCCTGCCAGAACCAAAGCATGCGTGCTACAAAGCAAATACACAAGTGCACACATGTACACACACATATGCACATGCATGCAGACCATACGCACACGCACATATGAACACGTGCACACACCACATATATGCTGGAGCAGCCCCCTCCCGCCAGGCAAGGCTTCCGGTGGGTCGTGCCCAGTGCTAGGGTTTCGTAGAGTTGGAGTTGAGCTAAATGGAGGCATCCTTCCTAGGAGTGGCTTTAAGGGCTTGAGAGATCATTAATGGAGGAGAGGGTGTGGCTGCTGAAACAATGGTCTTTTTCTCCCATTTCTCTACATCACACCTTCCTCTAGCGACGGGAGTGAGGGGACGGTGGGGGAAATGTTGAGGATGGAGGAAGTGCCCTGAAATGCCATATTCTTGGAAGAGTCAAGTTTGGTGTCTTTGCCTTGTTTTGTTTGAGGTAAGGTCTTGTTCTGTTGCCCAGGTTGGAGTATAGTAACACGGTCATGACTCACTGCAGCGTCCAACTCAAGCGATCCCCCTGCCTCAGCCTCCTAAAGTGCTGAGATTACAGAACAGTGTGCCTGGCGGAAGAGTGGAAATTTAACATCCCAGCAAAGTAGGGAGCGTGGCAGTGTTTGTGGGGCAGACGTGCCTGGCAAGAAGTAGCCTGTGTGTGTGCCTGCAGCCTCTTGTGGCTGTCAGACTCTGCTTCAAGGCCCAGGAGGCTCCCAAAGGCCTCGGTATATTTGCCAGGGAGAAGGGGCTGAGAAGTGAATAGGGTTGGTGACAGCGCCAGGCCTGACAGCACATCTGGAATCAGGGTGACCTGAACCCCACATCCCAGTCAACCCACGCTGGTGGGTCACAGTATGAGTTGAACCCAATCCCAAAGGCTTCCCCAGCTCAAATGTTTAAAATCCCATCACTAGAGTAGACTCCACTTGAATTCTTCATTTAAAATCTCTCTGTAACTTGTCCTTGTAGGCCCTGGGGCGCGCAAGGAGCTAAAATGTGGGGTGAGGAGAGAACTTGAAGGTGAGAATTAGCCCATGGTTCTTAACTCTGGCTGCTTCTTACCATGGTTGGGGGGAAACATTAAAGAATGTGGAGGCCTGAACCTAGGTCACTGAAGTCAGAGTCTCTTGTCACACAGCTGGGCAGCTGGCAGTTTTTTTGAAGTCCCCACCCCATGTGATTCCATTCCGCTGCCAGGTTAAGACCTGTGAGACAGGCCGGACGCAGTGGTTCACATGTGTAATCTCAGTACTTTGGGAGGCTAAGGCGGGCAGATCATCTGAGGTCAGGAGTTCGAGATCAGCCTGGCCAACATGGTGAAACCCTATCTCTACAAAAAATGCAAAAAATAGCCGGGCGTGGTAGCAGGCACCTGTAATCCTGGAATCCAGCTACTCCTGAGGCTGAGGCAGGAGAATCGCTTGAACCCAGGAGGTGGAGGTTGCAGTGAGCCAAGATGGCACCACCATACTCCAGCCTGGGTGACAGAGCAAGACTCTGTCTCAAGGAGGAAAAAAAAAACAAAAACCCTATGAGACAGCTTCGAGGTTGGTGGGGGCCCTCAGAACAGAACAGCAGGTGGGAAGCAGCCAGGTCACCCCCACCCCCCACCCATCTGAGCACGAGGATGAGGAAAAGACTGGATTTGTAACCAACAGCAGATCCTAGCCAGAAAATCCGACCTGGGGAATGAGAAGAGACCTACTGAGTGTGTGTGTGGGTGTGTGTTACTCTTTCAGGGAATGCTTAGTTCTCTTTCTTGACTGACATTAAGTGCACTAATTAAAATAACTTTGCCTATTCAAATACAAGTGAGAGGTATTAGCAGAATTGGGTAACCACCCACTTCAGCCACTCAGGGCACCAGTGATCTGATAGCAAGCAGTGAGGACAAAATAATGCTCAGGCCATTGGATCACTCTGCTCTTTTTCACTTTTTTGAAAAGAAAGAAAAGGAAGGAAGAGTAGAAGGGAGGGAGAAAGAAGGAATTCCCTTTCAGAAACCTAAATCAAGATGTACTTAGAAATCAACCAACTCGGTGAAAACATAAGCCCTGGTGTTGTGGCATGCACTCTTCTCTAAAGACCCTTTGAAGTGGCCACGTCTGGAAGACTTTGAAAAAGCTGGAGAGAGTAGATTTTAGGTGCCATTACCAGAAAAAGAAAAAAAGAAAAATCAAACAAACAAAATACCCACAAAAAACAGAAGGTAACTTTGGAAGGATGGATACGTTAATTTGCTTGCCTGGCATCATATTAAACATCTTAAATAATAAATAAATACAATAAAAATACATTTGGAAAAAGCAGAAAAGAAAGCTGCTCCAAGCCTTGCTTTCAGCAGAGCGTGACTAAGATGCTCTTCGGGGAGGAGGGGCCCCATCCTTCCAGAGAGGCCGCAAGTGGCCAGAGGAGTGACTTGTTTGTTTCAGACTTGATGGCTAAGAAGCCAAATTTGTCTTCACATTATTTGAAACTTACATATCAGGTGTTGCTTGGAGAGGTAACATCTGTCAGAAGGGGTTGCAGGTTCATTTTTTAAAAATCTGTGCTTTGCAAGATTAAAGTTGCCAAACTCACTCCTTAGTGGTTGAGTCAGAGGGAGGACTGGCAATTTGTAGACATCATCTGTGTTTTCATCACCCCATCAGGAAGCATTTACACTGCACTTTATATTTGCAGCATATTTCACATTGTATTAGTTTTCTCCAAGGTTTACTATTTAAAAGATTTTGCTGGGTAAAATTACAGAAGTGATTTAACAAAGCAGTCTCATACAAGCCAACCACATTCTGAATAACAACCCGTGAAATATGTTTGCTTTTTTGTTACAAATAACAAAAATTGAAGTCCGGGGAAAGTCAAGTCTTCAGTAGCACTTATACATATTATTTTCTGAGCTGGACTTTGGAAACTTGGGTCCCTGGGTTTATATTTTGTCTTTTCACCTGCAGAGCCATTCCTCTTCATCTTTCTTGCACAGCAACCTAGTTTTGGGTTTTTGGGTTTTTCTTTTCTTTTCTTTTCTTTTTTTTTTTTTTTTTTTTTTACCTCTTATTGAACACTTTTATCAATGCACGGGATCTTTTATTTTTTGAAGGAGTCATTGACAAGAAAAAAAATTCCATTTTGATATCATGCAAAATGCAATAAAGAAATGGTAGAGATTCTGTCACTTTAATTTTTAAATCTTCATTTGTTGTTGCCCTTCTTAGTGAAACTATTCCTGTCCCTAGTAGGGCTACCAACCACCTAAATCCTTTTGTAAATAAGAGATGCGTGAACATGCGTGCGTGTGTCTGTCTGTGTGCTTGTGTGCTCAATTTTCAGACTGATTTGTCTTTATATAATATCTCTATGGGGGGGAGAAAGTCATCTTTATATTCTGCAAGATGGAGCTAAAACCGAGACTGATTAATCAGTTACCAAGTTCACGAAGGATCTTAGGGAAGCCGTGTAGCAGTAGGGATGAGGGGAGTCATCTGCTAACCAATCATGGAGGAGGGTGACCTTGGAACTTACTTAACCTTAAGCCTTATTATTTTGAACAGCAAAACTGAAATAATATCAGTCATGCCTCGTGTTCTGTTATTATGACTATTAAAACAGATCATGGTTGGAAAATGTTTTGTAAACGTCAAATGACTATCCACTTTGTATGTCATTATATATTACTATACATTTGCATTTGTTATTAAAGTCTATATATACTTAAGTCATGCATTCTTACTAAAATTGGGGTTGAAGTTATTTCATTTCAGAAAGGGCAGATGCATTTTCTAACTTTGGTAAAGGTCATCTTTTTATTTTTAGACAGAGTCTCGTACTGTTGCCCAGGCTGGAGTGCTATGGCGTGATCTCAGCTCGCTGCAACCTCCGCCTCCTGAGTTCACACAATTCTCCTGCCTCAGCCTCCCAAGTAACTGGGATTACAGGTGCACACCACCACACCTGGCTAATTTTTTGTATTTTTAGTGGAGATGGGGCTTCACTATGTTGGCCAGACTGGTCTTGAACTCCTGACCTCATGATCCACCGGCTTCGGCCTCCCAAAGTGCTGGGATTACAGGCGTGAGCCACCGCGCCCAGCTGGTAAAGGTAATCATTTTCCCCTTAATGCAGTGTAACTGCTTTCTGAAATAATTTTATAAAGAGATTCTCATTTAAGTGAGAATTATTTATAAAAACAAACCTCAAATACCTCTAACAAAAGGTCATTGTAAGGAAAAAGCACATTTTATGAACTCGAGTAGACTTTAATACTAGTCCTTCAAAGATGTGTGGGATAAGATCAACTGATGGAAAATATATTACTTTCTCTTTCAAGGAATAATATACATCCCCCTCCACTTTTTCCCTTAGCTTTTGGAATGAATATTGAAGAAGTTCTCTCTCTCTTTTAAAAGCCAGGAAATTTAAGAAACTTTAAAAGAGAAGCTCAGTGGTTTGATGGGCCTGCAGCCAAGACCTCCAGGACCTGGGGAGGCCCGAGTCTCTGTAGGGATCACGCGCCTCGAAGGTGGGCTGAGATGATGCCCAACCACGGCTTTTCTCTAGCTTAACTTGAAGGCACATGTGTCCTGCTGTTCTTTTGAAAGCCTTTTCTGTGTTCTAGGAAACTACCCCAAGAAAATAATCAGAATGTGGACAAGATTTACATTCGAGGAGAGTTATCAGAGTGTTGTTTAGAATAGCAACAAGAGAAGAATGTTTATATATATTTTGTATGTATATGTGCATATGTGTGGTCACTGGTATGGTATTTTCAAAGAATGTTTATTAATATGGTAAATACTTTGTGCTACAGTATTTGATGAAAAAAGTAAAACACAAAATCAGGAATGCAATGCTTTCAATTTTATAAATGTATATGTGCATAGCAAAAAAAGATTAAAAGAAAGTATCTCCAAGGCTGGGTGCAGTAGCTCACACCTGTAAACCCAGCACTTTGGGAGGCCAAGGCAGGCAGATCATTTGAGGTCAGGAGTTCGACACCAGCCTGGCCAACATAGTGAAACCCTGTCTCTACTAAATATACAAAAAAATGAGCCAGGCATGGTGGCACACACCAGTAATCCCAGCTACTCAGGAAGCTGAGGCATGAGAATCGCTTGAACCCAGGAGGTGGAGGCTGCAGTGAGCTGAGATCATGCCACTGCACTCCGGCCTGGGTAACAGTGAGACCCCGTCTCAAAAAAAAAAAAAAAAAATAGAAAATATCTCCAAATAATACTCATGGTTATCTCCCAGTGATAGGTATGAGGAAATTTAATTTCTTCTTATGCTTTGCTGTATTTTCTACAATAATTATATATTATAATTAGAAAAGACAGTTTGTTGTTTTTGTCGAGAAAGTTTTTTCCAAAGATGTGAGTTCTAATGGGATATGGTGGCATGCACCTGTAGTCCCAGTTAGTTGGGAGGCTGAAACAGGAGGATCGCTTGAGCCTCAGAGTACTAGTCTAGCCTTGGAAACATAGTAAGACCTTGTCTCTAAAATAAGTAAATAAATAAATAGATAAAACAAAAAGATGTAAATAAAAATTCTGTTCTGACTCAGCAATAAATCTGTGTAGAATAAGAACTTATTTTTTCAATACTTGGCTCATCTTTCTATAGCCCTTCCTCTGGCTGTGGCTTCTGCTGGACTAAGCATTGTGTCTGTAACCATCCCAGAGCCATGACAATGAGACTCCACAACGAAGGCAAGTGGAGGGACTTGAAACAATCGATTCACATGTTCAGTGACCCAGCAAATGCTTCTTGATCTGCTGCACTTTGGGGCATGTTTTTAGGCATTTTACATTTAGAAACTCAGTATGATGGGCATGGGAGAAGAGATTAGGGCCATGGTTGGAGGCTTGTTTTCTTTTGGAAGCTGTGTCCAGGTAAATATTTCTCAAATATGTCAGTTCTTCTTATCCTGAACAGATTAGCAGAACTCTCCGAAAGATGACTTTTGAGTTCTTGACTTCAAAAAGTATTTAACAATCATGTTCTCTGTGTCCAGTACCGTGCTAGGGCCTTGGATATGGAAAAGAAGAGTAATGAACAATCTCTACCTTCAAGCAAGTGTTTCCCTATTGTGTAGCCTGCTTGGTTTGACCACCATTAATAATTACTGTCTATTATGTAGAGAGGAGAAGGCAATATTTTTTGATTACCCCATTGGATACTTCAAACTTTGCCATTATGAATTTCTACTCTCTCGGTTACTTGATATTCAAGCACCCCCCTCCTAATTTTTTTTGTTTGTTTGAGATGAAGTCTGACTCTGTCACCCAGGCTGGAGTGCAGTGGTGCAATCTTGGCTCACTGCAACTTCTGCCTCCAGGTTCAAGCTATTCCCTGTGTCAGCCTTCCAAGTAGCTAGGATTTCAGGCACGTGCCACCATGGCCAACTAATTTTTTTATTTTTAGTAGAGACAGGGTTTCACCACGTTGGCCAGGCTGGTCTTGAACTCCTGACCTCAGGTGATCCACCCGCCTCGGCCTCCCAAAGTGCTGGGATTAGAGGCGTGAGCCACCACGCCCAGCTGCCTCCTCTTAATTCTTTTGGCAGACTTTAATGAACCCTGACGAATAAAAACAATGGCCTTTCTGTCTATTTACAAGTCATGTGAAACCTCCGTGAACAAGAGAGCATCCCAGTCCCTAGTCTTCTGATGTTTAAAATAAAGCTGCTTTCACTGAGTGCATATTATAATTCTAGACATCTTAACACTAGATTAATCAAGATCACCCAGGAATTAAAGTATTTACCTCAAACAATATGCGAAAGTAGTCTGTGATTTTTTCCTAAAACTCCCACTTCTGGACACTCCTTGAGGTCCAGACATTGACTCTGGGAACCCTCTCCCCAACTCACTGTATGTCTAAAAGTATCAAGAATATCAGTGAGTATTCAGTAACCTAGCAAAGCTAACAGGATATACGGGATGAAGGCTTGTAATGAATACTGCATTTATCAACAAAAGCATGAGAATTTTCCCTCAGTGTACTCAACATTTTTTAGGTATGTGCAGCCATTGTAGCAGAGCTTCTCAGGCTTTGGTGTGCCCAGGAATCCCCTGGGACCGTGGAGGAGCTGTTAAAATGCAGGTCCTAGGAGGGCTGGATGGCCCTGAAAGTCTGCGTTTCAACAAAATCAGGTGATGCTGATGCTGCCGGTCCATGGGCCACACTTTGAGTCACCGGGGTCTTTAGATTTATCTCATAGAGAGAAACATGAGCATTGGAAGGAAACTCTGAACTATCGAAAATAAAGAAATCTTCTTTTAGTGCAAGATAATATGCCTCAGGGAACTCTTTGAGGTGTATATTGGGATATAGCCTTTGGAAGGCCATGCATGATTGAGTCACTGTTAAGGTCCATGTGAGTCTAGCACGTTACAAAAAGGCCTCGGAGGTTGGAATTGCAGCGAATAAGGATATCCTGGCAGCCCAAAGCCTTGCAGGTGGGGCGTGGAAGCAGCATCTCTTCAAACATACAGGCCAAGTGAGATATGAAGTGTGAAATTGCTTTGCAAAGTACAATATAAATGTCAGGTGATATTATCATCATCATTGTTTTGCACAATGTACTGGGTCCTGAGGCACAGTCTTGATGGCTGTGGAAAATAAAAGAATTGCAATTCCTATTCTAGAAAGCACTGAGGCACTTCACTGAAGGTTTCTTGAGACTAAGGCTTGGGCCACATGTAGGGATGGGGCAGAGGGTTCACGCTGACCCCTATCTCTTTCCTATCTTAATATCAGCTTAATTCTCTATTTACTCCAGCCTGCCTACATCCCTTTTCCTACCCACACCCCCTCAAGCCTTCTCCAGCACGAAGTGCTAGAGTGAGCTGTTTGACCTGTCTTCCTTATGCAAATTCTCTCTATAGCTTTTATCTCTGACCTCATCCAATGCCTTTCACTCCCTACCCTTCACGGAACACAACGTAGTACAGTATAGGGCAATTTTGCTCATCGCGTCATTAGCCTTAAGAAGTAAAAACAACAGGCTGGCTTCCCTCATTGTGTTTTAGATTTTCCATCCATACGTCTATCTGTCTGTCTGTCTACACGTGTGTATGCATATATGCAGATATTTTTTTCCGCACTTATATTTTTCATGAGGTTGAAATTTCTCCGTCTTTGTCGCTGCATGTGGTTCATGATGCTATTTTATTTTATTTTGTTGCATGTATCATATTGTGGGTTGACCTTGGACAGTTGACATTATTATGATGCTTCCCTTGTCGGTGTATGCTAATCTGTCTACGCTCTTGTTAGCTTACTCTCAATCCAAACAGTGTTTACTCAAGAGTAGGAACTGTTTTCGTTTGCTCGAGTCTCTGACAGAAACTATTCAGAGGATGACATTGCCTTGCTCTTGACAGCTCAAACTTTATCTGATTGGGTGTATTTTGGGAACTGGGGAGAAGTAATTGGACTTCGAAGTCCCAGTTGTTATCAGTGGATTCTCAGCTAGAATCAAAAAAGTGGAAAATTCCTGATCAAATGTTTAACAGCAGTTGACCATAGGAAGTGCATGGTCTGGCACATCATTCCTCATTTAACATTTATTCAACAACTATTTATTGACCACTTACTATGATCAAGGATCTTGGTGAACACTGAACAGTGAATACTGTTGAGGCCCTGAAGATGCTCATAGCCTGTGTATATATGTGTGCTAGTGTGTATGTATCTAAATAGCCACGTCTGTTCCAAAGTATGTGTTTCCAAGTGTGTACGTGTGCGTGTGGTACAGACAGGGAGAGTGCTCACAGGGTGGACAGATAAACAGACTTCTTCCAAATTGCCTGACAAAGAATAGTAGAAGTAAGCCCAGAGCACTGAGAGGCACCTGACCCAGACTCAAAGTTTTCAGGAAGGCTTTCCACCAGAGCGACAGCAAAACTGAGACTTGAAGGTTGAATAGGAATGGAGCCACACAATGTGTAGGAGGAACAAAGATGTTTTAGTCAGAGAAAAAGGCATATCCAATCCCCAAAGTGCGACTGTTTCAGCATGAACATGGCTTTGAGTGTGAGGCAGGAGGGTAATCACCCGGCCAGTTCATCTTACCCACTGCCCAGAAAAACTGGTGCCCTGAGAACAGCAGGTCTTTGCAACAGAGAAAGAGTTTAATAAATGCAGAGCCAGCTAAGTGGAAGCACAGCAGTTTGTTATTACTCAAAGCAGCCTCTCTGAACATTTGGAGGATAGGGTTTTTTAAGGCTAGTTTGATGGGTGGGGGGCTAGGGAATGGGGAATGCTGATTGGCTGGTTCAGGAATGAAATCACAGGGGGTTGAAGCTATCTTCTTTTGCTGAGTCAGTTCCTGGGGTAGGGGCAGCAAGACCAGATGAATTAAGAGTCTGGGTGGTGCAAGCTGATCCCTCAGAATGCAGAGTTTGAAACATGCCTGAAACACCAATCTTAGCTTTTGCAATACTTATCAATAGGAGTAACTGGGGAGGTTTCAGATCTTATGACTGCTGGAACACTGGCTGCTTATCCTTTAGCTACACCTACATCTTAGCAGAATTCAGACCCCTTCCTAATCTTGTGGCCTTTCATTAGTTTTTCAAAGGCAATTTGGTATCTGAACAAGGAATGCATAGCTTTGCAAAAGGCTGTTATCATCCTTGCTTTAAGGTTAAACTATAAACTAAATTCCTTCCAAAGTTAGCTTGGCCTGTGCCCAGCAATGAACAAGGAGAGCTTAGAGGTAAGAAGCCAAATGGAGTCAGCTATGTCAGAGTTCTCTTACTGTCATAATTTTGCAAAGGCAGTTTCAGGAGGACCTGTGAGAGTCAACGTTGGGGAGTTGAGAGACCAGATCACACCTCCCAGCCCCAAGTGTGAGATGGAAGCTCCACGGCACATTTCCATTCTGCTAGAGTAACACTCCCTAGAATAGCGCTCTGTGGTTTGTTCACTGGGAGAGCCTGAAAATCCTCCCACTCTGTCTTCACTCCCACTTCTTCCTGCTCAGTGTAATCACGTAATCATTGCACAAGACTCAAGAAGACCATGCTGTGTTAGGTGTGAGACAGAAGGAGAGCTTGACCTCTCTTTCCACTGAAGCCACACACTCTTCATGAGAAACAGTGTTTCTACCCCTCGTAAGATATTCCAGCACCATGAGGCATCTGAACAAATGTTTTAATAGATACCACACTCTGCTCCCCTGTGGTCAGGCAAGAACGCGAAGGCCTCTTTCCTGCAGCCAATGGTGTGGATTGCAGATTTAGGCAAGTCGATGTAAAAGATCGGATGCGGCTGCTTGGACAGATTTCCAAATAAGCAGTTTCTCATGAACGGAGAGCAGAGTGATGCAGAGACCTACAGTGTGATGAAAGAAGTCCAAGACCGTATCAGAGGTGACCCAATAGAGGGGAACGAGGGCAGAGGTGATCAGTGTCCCAGATTTGCTAAATGTAACATGACGAGCCAAGTAAGAAAAGTAATTATTGAGAAAATGTGGAAGTCCAGCCAAGAGTTTGGGTGATGGAAAATTAAATATAGTTGAGACATAAAATTTTACAATATAGGGATTGTAGGATGATTGGAAGGCTTTCATAGTTTAAGAATGCAGTTCAATGGACCATCTCTTAGCATTATCCTGGAAGCTTATACTTTTGATTAAAACCATAAAAATCTATCTTAGAAATTCAGGAAAGTGTGTGCATACCTTAAACCCACACATTCTACCACCTGGACGACTAGTGTTTTCATTTTCTTTATATCTTTAACTTAATTAAAGTGGCCATGGCCAAGCTGGAATTCCTGTGTGAACTTGGTGTAGAAAATTCAAAAAGGTTGAGATTTTTAAAAGATTATTTAAGAGTTTACACATAGGATCATTTTCAAGGGATATAGGCCAGACACAAATATAGCCATAGAGATTGGAAAAATGACCATGAATATGCCTCGGTGCTGCCTACCTGGAGGGACTTGAGGCTGAGCAGGGATAGCACAGCCCAACCCATGTGAATAGTTCTGTGATCGATCACGTGCTGATTTGGAGGGAGCAGTGACTGAGGAGGGAGGAGGGGAGCTGGAGGCAGGCTAGATTTGAGTCCTGGCTGTGGTCCTCTGCAGATGTCGCTCTGTTCATTTCTACCTTGTCTGCTTCACTTACATCCACTTTCCTGACTCAGCCAGCTCCCAAGCACTCATGTAATTGCACTGGGGTGAGATAATGAGAGAGTGCTGAGGTTTGGAATGACTAAGGCCAAGATCTGTCACACCAGAGAGCATTGTGTGCCGTGAACAAGAAACCCAAAGGAATACAAAGTAATCAAATAATAACTGTGGTTATGAGGTGTTTAGCAAATCTGAATTTCCACAACATGCTAAATAATAAAAATGTTTCTCAAGAAACATGTACCCTAATAGGGAGGAATCTTGTGGTCTTAAATTAGCTGAGTTCAGTTCAGTGAGCATGTACTGAGATTCTCTTATATTTGAGGTGCTGTGAAAAACAATGGGAATAAGAAGAGGAATCACATATGTGCACATCAGTGACAATTCTGTCCCTCTCTGTCTCTACTGCAAACACATTGCGACGTACCTACAGGAGCGGCCAACCTCAGTGGATTACCAGCTCTGGGCCAGGCACTATGCTAGGCCCTGAGGCTATAGAATTTATTACGACAAAGTTCCCATTCCTAGGAGCTCATAGACAATGACTATTTGCCTTCTTTCTACTCCTTGATAAAGCTCATAGACTCTCAGCATCAAAAGAGCCATCATGCAGTACAGGAATAAAACCCTAAAAGATGCCAACATTTGGTCTAGCTTTTTGGGAACATGATCAAGAGGAGAAAACCACATAGAAAAGGCAGGTTTCTAGCCAAACAAAAAAGGAGAGGCACGAATGAGGAAAAATTCTCAGTCACTTCCTTGGCATTAAATTTCGAGTTATGCATATTCCGACTTGGCACACTTTCATCTTCTGTGACTGTTTTATTCTGGTGTATTCTAAATCTGCCTGCAAGAATTAGCAAAAAAAACAAAAAAACAAAACCAGAAATCTCAAAACAGGAAATACAGTTAAATTTGGATTTCAGATAAAGAATGAACAACTTATTATAAGCTATAAAAAGTTATTCGTTCTTTGTCTGAAATCCAAATTTAACTGTCATGAATTTTATCTGGTAATGCTAATTAGGAGTTAGTTATGTGGGTTTATTTTTATTTATTTATTTATTTATTTATTTATTTATTTTGAGACAGAGTCTCACTCCGTCGCCCAGGTTAGAGTACTGTGGCGTCATCTCGGCTCACTGCAACCTCCACTTCCGGGATTCAAGAGAGTCTCCGGCCACAGCCTCCCAAGTAGCTGGGATTACAGGCGTGTGCCACCACACCGGGCTAGTTTTTTTATTGTTAGTAGAGACGGGGTTTCACTGTGTTGGCCAGGCTGGTCTCAAACTCCTGACCTCAGGTGATCCGCTCGCCTCGGCCTCCCAAAGTGCTAGGATTACAGGTGTGAGCCAACGTGTCTGGCCAGCTCTGTGTTTATAGAGAAGATGCATTCTCCCGGGGGGTAGTCAGTCTTATGCCTGAGCAAGCTCTATGCTTAAAGTTCTGTCTAGATCCTGGGATTCAGTTAGTCTAACAGCTCAAAACTTTTGTTTTATCCATCTTTGATTTAAGCTAAGAATATTTGCCTGCTTCTGTGAATAATTTTATTAGCTTTTTACTTGCTGCTTTTTAATTTTCATTTGGTCCTGGTCTATATTATAATCGTGGTCTTATTTTCTAAAATCTATTGGCGTATGCAATATGCAATCCCATCTAGTTGCCATGTGGAAAATTAGTCCATTTTAATCAAGTGATATGTTACATAGTACATCCTAAGAACGTTCTCATCATCAACCCAAATTTTGCTGGTAAAGGGAAAAAAAGCAACAAGAATAATGGCGGAGTTTGTCCTGCTGAGAATGTAATATCAGCAATATTCTTTATATGGGACATTTGGTTTCAAATACATAACCTCTTTAGTTAAATTTAAATTAGTTAAACTCATTTATTTATTCACAGATATTTAAATGCCCATGTGAGAGGCACCATGGGGAGCAACAGAGACTGGTACCTGCCTGTGCAGAGCAGGCAGCCTGTAGCTGTGTGGCCAACCAGGTGGCTGCCAGCCACATGTAGCTACTTGAATTTAAATTTAAATTAATAAAAATCACATGCTGTGTGATATGGTCTGGCTGTGTCCCCACCCAGATCTCACCTTGAGTCTTAATAATCCCCATGTGTCAAAGGTGGGGTCAGGTAGAGATAATTGAACCATGGGGGCAGTTTCTCCCATACTATTCTTGTGATAATGAATAAGTCTCATGAAATCTGATGGTTTTATAAGTGGAAGTTCCCCTGTACAAACTCTCTTGCCTGCCACCACATAAGAAATAACTTTGCTCTTCGTTTGTGTTTGGGTGAAGGAGAAAGGACAAGATGGAGGAAGGTGAACAAGAAGGCATAATCCATGTTGCTTCCGGGTTCTTCCTCACCAACTTTCCCGCGCGCGGGAAGATGCAGATCAACCGAGTATGCTCCAGGTGATGTCAATCCGAAGAGATCAAAACTTACCCGGCCACGCCTATGGAGACGCCCCTATCACGCCCTTATCCTGCCCACTGCCCTCCCCCTTCCAGTACCAATGCATAAAAGTCTGCCACTGGCAGGAGCCAGCGTGACTTCTTCGGCCCCCGCATTTGTGGACCAGAGAACATCACCCGAGAGCGCCGGCGCGACTTCCCTGGCCCCCCCACACCTGAGGACCAGAGAACCTCGTCCGAGAGTGTATGCATATTTGCAATAAAAGACTGCCACTTTCTTATGTACTTTGGCCTCATGTTTAATTACTTAGCTCTCCTAAATTAAGTTACATTAAATTAAATCAAAACAGTTGGTGCTAAATTAATTTAAATCAAAACAGTTTGCCTTCTGCCATGATTGTAAGGCTTCCCCAACCATGTAGAACTATGAGTCAGTTAAACCTCTTTCCTTTATGAATTACCGAGTCTCTTGTATGTCTTTATTAGCAGCGTGAGAACAGACTAATACACCATGCTAGCCACAATTTCAAGTACTCAATAGCCACATGGGGCTAATGGTTACTGTTTTAGACAGCACAGACTATGGAATGCTTCCAGCAGTGCCCAGTGTCCTACAGGGCAGTGCAGAGCTACAGGGAAGCAAAGGTGGGATGATTAACTTCTCAAATTATTACTTATAGGGATTACAAATATGTTACCTCACATGAAATAGACGTCCAAGGAGTTACGAGGTCACATAACTAGGGAAGCCTCTCTGAGGAAGGGATGTTTGATGTGCAATGGAAAGTAATGCACAGGTGGCTACGGGACAGAGAGCTGTCTGGGTAGAGGGGCCAGTGCAAACCAAGGTCCTCAGGGGCAGGGAAGAAAAGCATTTAAGGAACAGATAGAGGCATGAAGGAAGAAGAGAAAAAAGGCACAAAAGGAACCTGGAGCAGGAGCCTGGAGGGCTGTGGTGAAGACCAGGGGGTTTATCTGAAGAGCCGAAGAAGGGTTGAAGTAATGTGTTGAGATCCACACTGTGTGCTGGGCAGTGTTAGCTGAATAATGAGGTTCATATATTTGGAAAGGAGAGATATCTCATAAAGGGTTGCAGCCTGCAGGGTAGCCATTCTGACAGGCTGGAAAGCGTAGCCTCTGGCCAGAAGCTGGAAACAGACACTTGGAAGGTGGGAAGAATATGAAAGGGATTTATGCTGAACGAGGTGACCAAATACACATATTCACTAAGCTACAGGAGGAGGCATGAATGTTTATGAAAAGAGAAACGTGCACATGTGCAGTTGAGCTTCATGCTTCTTCATGGGTGGCATGTACAAAAAATGACAGTGTCAGCATAACCTGAGAGTGGAGTGTGTGGCCCTCTGACATCAGAAGGTGAAGCAGAGGACAGAAAAACCCTTAGTATGCAGCCTCCATAGACTCAGCAGAACCACTCTGTGGTTGGTGGTTTCTTATCAGGAAGGAATGCAGTTGTTGTGTTGCAACCACAGAAAGGAGGGGCAGAAGTCAGAGGACTGTTCAAAATCAGCAGTGGAGCTGGTCTTTCAAAACAGTTGGTTTCTGTGTAACTGTTAGGGAAGAAAACGTAGCGGTGGTTAGCAAGGGAGCGGGTATAACAAGGCATGTCTGACCTTCCATCCATCATGGCCATGAACTCAGTTTTTACAGTTTCTCTAGGGTCCCCCTGACCAAGAGGGCGTCTGCTCAGCTGGTTGAGGGGCTTAGGATTTTATCTTTATTTCTCAGCAGCACAGTGACCGCTGAGACACCAAGTGTATGCTGTTGCAAGGATCCAGGTGGGAGAGAGGATGGCGGCTGGGGAAGTGTAACAAGCACCACAGAGTGAGAGGCTTGAACAACAGAAACTGGTCTCCTCACAGCCTTTGGAGCTGCAAGTCTGAGATCAAGGGGTCATCAGGGTTAGTCTCCCCTGAGGCCTCTCTCCTGGTCTGGTGGAGGGTTGGCTTCTCCCTGTGTCCCCACATGGTCTTCCCTCTCTGCATGTCTGCGTCCTCCTGTCCTCTTCTGATAAGGGCACCAATCAGGTTGGGTTAGGACCCACCCTAATGACCTTGTTTTAATTTAATTACTTCTTTAAAAACCCATTTCCAAATATAGCCACATTCTTAAGTACTGGGGTTTAGGACTTTAACATATGAATTTGGAGAGATCCAGTTCATTAAGTTTAACTGTTCAACTAGTGTCAGAGGGATCTTAGCGTGAAGGTTAAGGAGGTTCATCGTGTGTCACTGGCTTATGCCCCCACCCACCCAGGTAGCCGAGAGACACGTTCAACTCGAGAAACACACAGGACAGAAAAACACTGTCCACCTTAGAGGCTCTAGTCACACCATATTTGAAGAAGTTCAATAGACAGAAAGGGAGATGGGTAGAAGTTAGTGCTTTACCAGAGTCATGTGATGATGTGAGTTCTAATTGCCTACCATAGTCCTGATGACTCCCGCATGGGAATTTCGGGTTAGCAGATTGGCAGGGCTGTGGCTCCCAGCAGTTTGGCTGCAACCTTCCCCCATCTCCCTCTGATTTGCCTCCTCTATCTTTGGGAATGGCCTTCTTAGTCCTGTCTACCTTGCTAGTTGCCTCTCAGCTTGGACATTGGCTCCTCTGGAAGGGCTTGAAGCTTTGCAGGAGGTGTAAGTGCCTTGGCTGCCCCACCAAGTATGCAGACCACTGGGCAGAGCCCTCGTGAGCAGCAACTCTGATGTTTTCCTTTACAAATCAAAACTACCAATAAAATGATCTTAAATAAATTTCTGATTGTCATCAAGGGTCAACCAGGTAAACCCGAAGACTAATGGCAAAAGGAAACATTTTTGTCTGGAAGTAACAAAACAATTTTTAACTGAAAATTTCAAGAGCCCAGAAAAGTCATGAAGGAAGTCTGACCTTTTTTTAAAAAGTGGGCCGGGTGTGGTAGTTCACACCTGTAATCGCAGCACATTGGGAGGCTGAGACAAGCAAATCTCTTGAGCCCAGGAATTTGAGACCAGCCTGGGCAACATGTCAAGACCCTGTCTCTACAAAAAATAGCCAGGCATAGTGGCATGGACCTGTAGTCGCAGCCACTCAGGAGGCTGAGTTGGGAGGATCGCTTGAGCCTGGGAGGTGAAGGCTGCAGTGAGCCGTGATTGCACCACTGCACTCCGGCCTGGGTGACAAAGTGAGATCCCATCTCCAAAAAAAAAAAAAAAAAAAGTATGTGAGTCTGTGTGTGTGTGTGTGTGTGTGTGTGTGTGAGATTGAGCAAGAGAGAGAGAGACAATTCACAGAAAGAGTTAGATCTAAGGAGAGCTAACTTTCTAGGGGAACTACTGTCTTGAACACTTTACCTGCATTGTGTGTCATTTAATCCTCACAGCAGCTCATGAAGTAGATATCATATCCACATTTAAGAAGTGAGGAAATCGAGTACTGTAAACACTTGGCCGAGGTGAGACTAACTACTAAACAGCCGAGCCAAGGTTTAAACCAATGTTTGTATAATTCTAAAACATGGACTCTTAAAAGCTGTGCTACAGATAAAAGATCAGAGAAGATATAGCAGTTATTCAGCAAGGTCGGGATGTTGAGAAGTGACTGAGGGATGGAATTGTCACTGTCCCTAGTTTGACGGTGAGGGATGCACAGAGAAACAGCCCCACCCCGTATTGCTCAAATGACCAGGTATTGGTCCATCCTCTCTAGATGAGCATTTGTAAAAAAGAGATCTAAACAAACACAATTCTTACTTCTTCAGGAATCCAACCTAAAAATAGTCAGAAATTCCAGAAAAGCATTGCAATAAATTGTTATATAATGTTAATGTTACATTATGTAGCCATCTAAATGGTATTATTGGAAAAACATATTTTCTAATGATATTAGAAAATGCTTTCATGACTAAGAAAAGAATTTCAAGAATACTTGTATATACATATGGTACTATCCTAATTTTGCTATTTTTAAAGAACATAGACATATGCTTAGAAAAAAATAATTGGAAAAAGTCCACAAAGCATTAATAATGGCTACTCCTAAGTATTGTTATCTACTAGTGATTTATATTTTCTTCTTTAAATTTTCCTGTTTTCCAAATTCTCTATAATGAGCATGTATTGTTTTAGAATTAAAGTATTAATAATAGAACAATTTTTACAAGGTCAAATAGTAAGTTTATGCCATGTTATGGGAATAGTTCTTTGACTTCTTAAATAATATAAGAAATGATAAAGAAAATGGGAAAATAATAAGGAAAACAATGAAATAGGAAAAACTGGAAGTAAAGGCAACGGAAAAAGTTTATTAACTGAACAGAATTTGTAATAGTAACATACTGGAAATAGTTCATACATGCAATGATGAGGTTAATTGTCTTAATCATAATATATGAATCTGCAGGTATTTGTAAATAGCCCACAAGCTAAGAATGTAACGACTTGGGAGATGTATATATCTCTCTTCTGACACCATCACTCTTCGAGGTCACCAGTGACGTCCACACAGCTAAATCCAATGGCAAATTCCCAGTCCTGTCAATTGACTCCTCCTTTGACCCATTGGCAACTTCCTCCTCTTTGACACTCTTTCTGCCCTTGACTTCCAGAACACTCCAGGCTTTCTTCCTGCTTTAACTGGCTACTATTTCTCCATCTTTTTTGAGGGTTCCATCTCCCCTTTGAGACACCACAGTTCAGTGTTCTGGGTCTTGGTCCTCAGTCCTTACCTCCTTTCTATTTACATTCACCTCTGGGTGATCTGATGACTTAGGTCTATAGGCTGACAATTCCCAAATATCTCTGTCCAGCCCAGATCCTCCCATAACTCCAGACTCCTGTATCTATCACCTCCACATGAATTTCCAATCGACAGGTCCAATTTAGTACATCATACACACACACACACACACACACACACACATGCATACACACGTACCCCACACACGCACACGACAAATAGTACATGACCTTCAAAGCCTAAAATATTTGCTATCTGGCCCTTTTCAGAAAAAATTGATCAATATAATATACATATAATATGCACATTAAATTAATAAAAATAAAAGTTCTGTTATTACACTATTGAAACATATATATAAAATCACATTACATGAAATATCACAAAATGAGAGAATGCATACAGATTAGAAGAGACCAAAAATTGATAGCTGTTTTTATTCATTCATTCATTATCCAATATTCTTGAGACAATTAATTATGTGCCAGACCTTGTTTCTGTGTGGAAGAAACATCAAAGATGAAAACGTACAGAAGCCCCGTGGAGCTTACATTCTAGCAGGAGGGAGGCAGATGGTTGACAATAAGTATTTAGTATGCCCCGAAGTCAGTGCTGTGGAAAAGGTCTGTTGTCGCAGGATTGTAAGTAGAGTAGGCCACGCACGTCTCATTGAGAAGGTGAGGGATGATGGAAACCTGGAAGGAGGTAAAGGCCTTATCGATATGGGTTGTGGGCAGAAGCACATTCCAGGCAGAGGCCCTGAGGATGGAGAGTACCAGGAATGCTGAGGAATAGCAGGAGAGCAATCCACTGAACCTCTGTGAGTTAGAGAGGTGGTGGGTTGGGGTCAGGGCTTTGAAGACCTCTTGAAGGACTGGGAACAGTGTTTGAACAGAGGAGAGGAGTGACATGGTGTGAGCCCCATCTTCAAGGAGCTGCTACGGTTGCTGTGTTGATAATGGACTTTAGGGGCTGGGGTGGCAGCTGGGACCCCAGCTGGAAAACTGACTATAGTAGTCCAGAAAAGAAAGCCATACTGGTGGCTCAAATAGAGGTGATCAGATTCTGATATATTTTTGAAGAGAAGGCAGAGCCAAAATAATTTCTTACTGGATTATGTGGTGGGAGAGTCAAGAATAACACCAACATTTTTGGACCAAGCAACTGGCAGGGTGGAGTCACCAATTAGCTAGATGGGGATGACTCACTGTGGGGTCAGCTTTTGATGTACTAAATTGGACCTGTCTGTTGGAAATTCAGGTGGAGGTGTTAGATATAGGAGTCTAGAGTTATGGGACGATCTGGGCTAGACAGACATTTGGGAATTGTCAGCATATAGACCTAAGTCATCAGATCATCCAGGGGTAAATGTAAACAGTTCAGTGTTGTGTCCCAGAGGGGAGAAGAAACCTGCAAAAGAGACGGAGAAATAGTAGCCAGTTAAAGCAGGCAGAAAGCTGGAGTGTTCTGGAAGTCAAGGGCAGAAAGAGTGTCAAAAAGGAGGAAGTTGCCAATGGGTCAAAGAAGAAGTCAGTTGATAAGATCAGGGATTTTGCCGTTGGATTTAGCCACGTAGACATCATTAGTGAGCTCAAAGGGAGCAGGTTTAGTAGAATGATGGCATCAGAAGCCCACTTGGAAGAACTTAAGAGAGAATGAGAGGACAAGAATTGGAAACAGCAAATGTGGACAGCATTTCTGAGAGGTTTTCTTGCAAAAGACAGCAAAGTAGAACCACAGAGAGAATGAAAATTGCGGTCCAGAGAGAGCATTTTCTCTCTTGCCAGAAGAAATAACAGCACGCCTGCATGCTTATATGAATGATCCAGTAAGGCAGGACGATTTGATGATGTAGGAAGGAGGCTCCTTGGATGCTGGACTGATACCCTTGAGTAAGCAAGAGATGGGATCCAGGGCTCAGATGGAGAGTCTGACTTTAGACAGTGACAGGGTTCAGAACATGCTACCCCAAAATATGGCATCTTGGCGCTTGAGAAAACAGAAGCAGAAAGGCCACTCTCCCTTTCCCATTCCCTTCGTCCCTGAAGCATGTCTTGAGACCTAGGAAGGTCATTCTCTGACCATCTCCTTCTCCCTCGCTCTTCTCCTGAAGACAGGAAGGAATGTCACACAGGGACACCGACACCAAGAAGAATCTGAACAAACTAGCCTTTCGTTCCCCCTAGTTGTTACCATTAGATCCTACCCTTTGTCCTCCAGTCATACTTCTGCACAACTGTTCCTAAAAGCATACAGATTTCCCCATTTCTTTGGGTCTTCATTTTTGAAGCCTCCTGTGTCATGTAAAACTTACATTAAGTAAATGTATTATGCTTTTGTCTTCCTAATCTGTCTTTTCTTATTGGAGACTCAGCCATGATGAACCTTGCAACGGATGAGGCAAAGATATCACTTTTTCTTCTCTATAACGGCATGGCCACTTAGCTTGTTTTAGTAACATTGAGTTACTATACGTGTCAGAGGCTGTTTTTATTGCTCTCTCTCTGTGTGTGTGTGTGTGTGTGTGTGTATCAGGAGGGAGGAGATTTATCTGTCTATCTATCTATATCTATATCTATATCTATATCTATATCTATATCTATATATTCTTTACTTAATCCTTGAAACAACATTATGAGGGAGAAACTATTATTCCATTTTACAAATGAGGAAATGGCCTTTGAAAGTATAACCAATTTGGCCTGGCATGGTGGCTCACACCTGTAATCCCGGCACTTTAGGAGGCTGAGATGGGTGGATCACTTGAGGTCAGGAGTTCGAGACCAGCCTGACCAATGTGGTGAAACCCCGTCTTCACTAAAAATACAAAATTAGCTGGGCATGGTGGTGGGTTCCTGTAATTCCAGTTGCTCAGGAGGCTGAGGCAGGAGAATCACTTGAACCCAGAAGGCTGAGGTTGCAGTGAGCCGAGTTTGCACCATTGCACTCCAACCTGGGCAACAGAGTGAGACTCTGTCTCAAAAAAAAAAAAAAAAGAAAGTATAAGCAATTTAATTAATGGAGCAAACATTTATGTCTAGGTCTGACTCAATGGCCTTATTTTAATCTTTTCTTTTAACCATTATGATAAAATATCCATAACATCAAATTTAGCATCTTAGTCATTTTTAAGTGAGCAGTTCAGTGGCATTAAGTACCTTCACATTGTGCAACCATCACTGCCACCCATCTCCAAGCCTCTTACACCTTCCCACACTGAAATTCTGTACTCACTAAATTAAAACTCCCCAGTTTAATTCTTTTAAATACACAAATATATTATAAAAACAAACTAGACTGCCTTTACTGAATATAAATATTACATTAAAGAGAAGAGGTTGAGGCATTTTTGGCAATGCTGTTAATATAAAAAATACTTATTCAAGAAATCTTGTAAACTATAGGCCAGGAGAACTGCCCCTTAAGTCTTAAGTGCTGAGATAAGGGAAGCTGAGGGAAACTGGTTGCGTTCCCTCCCAGGCATGCAAGGCCCCAGGCTCTTCCTGGGTGCCCCTCGGAACCCAGCCTCAGCAGACAGGTGCCCAGAGGACAGGTGAGAGGGGAGCTCTTTCTGCTCCTCACAGAGCCATCATCACGGTGGGGGCCTGGGCGGTCGGCACACCTGCCCGGCCAAAGCTCACTCACTCTCCCAGAGCATGGGGACCACGGGCTCCAGAGAGTCTCAGCTTTGCTTCAGTCCTGAGCTCACCTCACTCCCACCTGAGCAGGTCAAGTCCCTCTCGACCTTTAAGACCACAACTCGCCCCTCAAGACCACAGCTTGTTTCCTCCTCAGAGGCCAGCCGGCCACTCACATGAGTCCACCAGGTGCTCCTGCAGGCACCAGGAGCTCTTGCATAGGAAACAAGGAATCCGCCCAAATGACTCTGAGTTAGAGATAGAATAGCAGTGAGATTTTAGGTGATTTCTAGCCTGATTACCTTTCCAAAGAGAGTACCTGAGCACCCTCCTCATCCCTCTGATATTAGTAATTACAAAGCCTCAGGCTGCAGCAACCTAATTTGGGGAGAAAAAAAAACATAAGATGAGAAAAGCACAAATATAATACACATTTTAGTTTCAATATAAGGAACACATTTGAGGGACCCGTGCTTTCGAGTAGAATATTAGAATACAATAACTAGAAGTGTTACCCTACGTTTCTTCCTATAGAGTGACCTATAGAGAAGCTGTATGTTGACCTTAGCCTGTGCTAGACAATATATCATGAAATTTGGCAACTTGACAAATCTCAATTCACATCAAGCATCGTGGTGCTCAGCACTTTGTCTTTTAAACATGTACCTGTTTTTTAAAAAACATCTGCTGATTTGTCAGTAAAGCCAGAACATAACACCTTTATTGTTATCTCCATAAATATTTCTTTTTTTTTTTTTTTTTTGAGACAGAGTCTCACTCTGTCGCCCAGGCTGGAGTGCAGTGGCCAGATCTCAGCTCACTGCAAGCTCCGTCTCCCGGGTTTACGCCATTCTCCTGCCTCAGCCTCCCGAGTAGCTGGGACTACAGGCGCCCGCCACCTCGCCTGGCTAGTTTTTTTGTATTTTTTTAGTAGAGACGAGGTTTCACCGTGTTCGCCAGGATGGTCTCGATCTCCTGACCTCGTGATCCACCCATCTCGGCCTCCCAAAGTGCTGGGATTACAGGCTTGAGCCACCGCGCCCGGCCTCCATAAATATTTCTATACCACATGAAACAACCAATAATAGGCTAATTTATTAAGCACTAACTGCGTCAGGCATTGTTCTAAGAGACTTACATGTATTAACTTGCTTAATGTGCAAAACAACTCTAATGAATGAGCATTATTATTACCCCCGTGCCATTTATTAAGTTATTATAAACATCAGCTGTGAAGAAAGCTCAAGAACATTGGAAACATTGCACTGAGTGAAAGAAGTGAGTCACGTGTCACATGACTTCATGTATACGAACTATGAAGCATCCAGAGTGGGCACATGTCTTTCCAGAGACAGAAAATAGATTCGTGGTTGCCAGGGACTCAGGGGAGGGTAGGATGGGAAGTGCCGCTAGTGGGTACGGGGTTTCCTTTTGGGATGCTTAGAGTGTTTGTGGTGGTGGTTGCACAGTTTGGTGATCATATGGAAAACCACTGAATTGTACACTTAAACAGTCACATTTTATGATATGTGAATTATACATCCATAAAGATGTTTAAAATCATACCAACTATCATCTCATGATCAGTTACAGGCACAGGGATGGCAGCAGCTATGTCTACCTTTTGTGTATTTCTAGAAATATTATTAATGTATATAAGTTTTGATGTCAGGTAACTTTGCAGTCTAGTCGTTCAGTAACAATACATGCAGGTGGGATTGTTGCTGAATCTGAGGACTGATTAGCGTAGACAGAGACGGATGGGGTGCCTTTCCCAGCCTGCTCCCAGAGCTGGACGTGAGTGCTGCTTTTCCTCATTTTGAGGAGAGGGTAGAAACACCTTTGCTTGTTCCAAGGGTAGTTGCCTCTCATCAGGTGAAAACGCAGAGTTGGTTTTGTCACAGCATGGAATTCCAAATAGAAGAGGGTGTGTCGAAAGGTGAGTGGACAAAGGGGTAGACTGTCTGCCTGGCTCCTGCCCTGATCTCCTCCTTCCAGCCTCTCTGTCATGCTGCAGCAAGGGCTCTGCACACCCCCGTCTGCACTCTAGCTCACTCCCTGTTAGGCTCTGCACACTGTGTGGCTGGGGAGAGACTGGAAGGAGGAGGAAGAAGAAGAGATTTGCTCCTTCCTGTTGGCCTCCTGTTTGCCTGCAATTGTGAGTTTCATCCCAACAAGACTTCTTCAGTCTGGAAGTTGCAGTTTCTTCTTGTAGCAACAGCTGAATCACATTTGAAGTTTTTTCAGTATTTGCAGAATCAGTGTCATTGCATCCCCTCTGAATCATCAGCGCCAGCACATGTGTCCCCTCCCCAGGGGTCTGGGTTGCAGGCCAAAGGGACCCCTCCTCTGATCTCAGAGATATTAGCAACAGCCAAGTTCCCCATCCTACTTAGAGGTCTGTTTTGACTCTGTTTGACCTGTGATAGGTGGAATTTGGTCCCACGCCACACTCGTATGTTGAAATCTAACATTGTAGTGCCTCTGAATGTGACGTTATTTGAAAATAGGGTCACAGAAGATGTAATTAGGAAGCTAAGATGAGGTCATTAGGGTGGATCCTAATCCAATATGACTGATGTCTTTGTAAAGAGAAGAGATTTGAGCACAGAGATGTGCACACAGGAAGAGCTGCCCTGTGAGGCTGAAGGAGAGAGCAGCCAAGGAACACCAAAGATTGCCAGTAAACCACCAGGAGTTATGAGAGAAGCGTGGAAGAAATTGTCCCTCACAGGCCTCAGAAGGAACCAACCCTGCCTACACCTTGGACTTCTCACCTCCAGAACTGTGTTGTTTAAGCCAGAAAGTACCCTGCATACTATCTCTTTTTTCCTGTCCATTGAAGCATGATTATCAAATAAAAAGTGTATATATCTGAGGTGTACAACATGTTTTGATATGCATATATATTGTGAAATGGCTACCACAATTGAGCTAATTAACACATTCACCACTTCACATGGTTACTTGTGTGTGTGTGTGTAGTGAGAACACTGAAGATCTACTCTCTCAGCAAATTTCAAATATAAAATATATCATTGTTAACTGTAGTCATCATGCTGTACATTAGCTCTCCAAAACTTATTATCTTACAGTGGAAAGTTTATACACTTTGAGAACCCTCTCCCATTTGCCCCAGTCGTCAGTCCCTGGAACCACCATTCTAATCTCTGTTTTCATGAGTTCAACTTGTTTAGATTCTACATATAAGTAAGACAATGCAGCATTTATTATTCTGTGCCTGGCTCATTTTGCTAAGCACAGTGTTTTCCAGGCTCATCCATGTTGTTGCAAATGTCAAGATTTCCTTCTTTCTTAAGACTAGATAATATTCCATTGTGTATATAATAGCTCTATTTTTACTTTTTTGGTTTTTTGAGACAGGTCTCACTCTGTTGCCCAGGCTGCAATGCAGTGGCACGATCATGGGTTACTGCAGATCTGACCTCTCCAGGCTCAGGTGATCTTCCCACCTCACTTTTTGTGCTTTTTTTTTTTTAAGAGATGGGGTTTTGCCATGTTGCCCAGGCTGGTCTTGAACTGCTGGGCTCAAGTGATCCACCCACCTCGGCCTCCCAAAATACTAGGATTACAGGTGTGAGCCTGTATTCCTAGTATTTTGACTGTATCTTTTGACTTTTTGATAATGGCCTTTCTAACAGGTGTGAGGTGATATCTCACTGTGGTTTTGATTAAAGAAGACATAAATAAATGGAGAGATATTACATGCTCATGAATTGGAAGAATTAATGCTGTTAAAATATCTGTACTACCCAATGTGATCTACAGATTCAGTGCAAGCTCTATCAAAATCTCAGTGACATTTCTCAAAGAAACAGAAAAAATAATTCAAAAACGTGTATGGAACCACAAAGGACCCCAGTAGCTAATGCAATCTTTAGCAAGAAGAACAAAGCTGGAGGCATCACACTTCCTGGTTTCAAATTATGTTACAAAGCTATAGTAATCAAAACAGTATGCTACTGTTGCATAAAAACAGATGCATAAACCAATGGAACTGAATAGAGAACCTGAAATAAACCCCTACATGTATAGCTAATCTTCAACAAAGGTACCAGTGTGGAAAGGAGGATCTCCTCAATAAATGGTGCTGAAAAAAAACTGGTTAATCACATGCAAAGGAATGAAATTGGACCTTATCTTAAATCATACACAAAAGTAAACTTGAAGTGAATTAAAGACTTAAATGTAAGACCTGAAATCATAAAATTCCTAGAGGAAAGTAAAGGGGCAAATCTCCTTGGCATTGCTCTTGGCAATGATTTCTTGAATATGACACCAAAAGCACAGGCAAGAAAAGCAAGAATAAATAAGTGAAACTACCTCAAACTAGAAAGCTTCTGTATGGCAAAGTAAACAATCAACAAAATAAAAAAGGCAAACTAGAGAGTAAGAGAAAATGTTTGCAAACCATCAATCCAATGGGGAGTTATATTTAAAATGTATAAGGAACACATATGACTCAATAGTAAAAACACAAACAAAAATAACCCAATTAAAAGATGGGCAAAGGACCTGAAGAGACATTTTTCCAAAGAAGGCATACAAATGGCCAACAAGTATATTGTGCTCCACATTGTGAACCAGTGGGAATTTATGTTGAGGTATAACACGCTCAACATCACGAATCATCAAGGAAAGACAAATCAATACCCTGTGTAATTTCTATCCCCTGACTGAGCCTTGGCTGATACACCCAGTTTTCTTATAAAGAAACCAAGCACGGAGGAATTAAACAAATCATCCAAAGCCAAAGAGCTCATGAGTGACTAAGCTAGGGTTGGTGCAACTCTAGAAGCCATGCTCTTACCCACAACACACGACTGTATCTCCACAAACTAAAAACCTCACTCAATTGGTCACTACACATGTAAAATATAAGATAGGATAATACCTTTTTCTTTCAAAGTTGAAGACAGACTTCATCTTTAACTAACTTTCTTGTCTTTGCAGATATCTATAACCTGCACCAGCTCAGGTCCTCTGAAAATCAGAGAAAGCCTTGGGCAAGCTGATGAGGAGTCTTTGAGTAAAGGTTGCCCATGGTTAGGGTCCCATTTCTGGCAGGAATAAGCCAGGTTTAGTTGTACTGTCATGTTCAGTCAATGGCTGCACATAGTCTGGGGGAAACACAGGCTCAACATGACCACCTCGGTGGATCCAAAGGCACTGTGGCTTGAGGCAGTTAGTCAACTGTGCTTTCTGCAGCAGATTTTCTTGAAGGAGACTTCTAAGTGATACGTCACGGTGATGGATGTGAACCTACATTTCCATGCATGTCTGGGGAGTGGCTACTCCATGATCCAGGGGGCTATTCCTGAGAGGAGACTTAGAAGAGGGAGGTTATTGGGGCGTGATGGTTAATTTTATGGGTCAACTGGACAGGGTCACGGGGTGCCCAGATTAAACATTGCTTCTGACTGTGTCTGTGAGATTTAGCAAATTAGATTAGCTTTTGAATCAGTGGACTCAGTAGATGGCCCTCCCCAGTGTGGGTGGGCATTCTTCAATGCTTTGAGCCTCTGAATACAGCAAAAAGCAGAGAAAGGAGGAATTCACTCCGTTTTCTCCTGTCTCGTTGCTTAAGCAGGGACATGTTTTCTGAATTATGCCATCAGCTTTCCTGAATCTCCAGTTTATAGGCAGCACATGACGGGATTTCTCAGCCTGCATAATCCTGTGAGCCAACTCCTTATAATAAGTCTCTCTCTCTTTCTCTCTCTCTGTCTCCTATTGGTTCTGTTTCTCCAGAGAAGCCCGACTAATGCATGGGTGAACCACACCCCTTCCATGGCAGGGGGTGGCTGCTTGAGACCGTTGATACTCATCAGCCCTTCTCCTCTATCCAATATAAATTGCCTTCATGTATGGCTACCATGGTGGCCTTGGTGGCCTGGTGGTGTGACTCAAACCTTTGTTTCTAAGGGATCTGAGGCCCTGGTTATCATGTCCTTTTCAGGTTAGGGTTGCTGCACATTTCCATTCCTGGTTACACCTGGGTCCCTGAGTGTGGCATCTATTCCTGCTGCCTCCACTGTGTAACAGCAGCCCTTCCTCCCCCTGCTGGGGAAACAGCATGCGCGATACAGGGGTTGCTGGTTTAATACCTATGCTGTGTCCTGAAGGATAGTACCCTATCCCTTCAGTGAGCTGACACTTCAGTTTTGTCTTTAGAAGGTTATTCTGGTACTTTCCAAGTCCCGGCTGTTTCTGGAGCACATAGAAGTGATACAGCCAGGGGATCCCATCTGCAGCTCCTGTGCTCTGCGGTGGACTCCCTGGTTGAACGCTGCACTATGTGGGGTTCCATACCTGTGAATCAGGCTTTCTGTGAGCACCTGGATAGTGGTGCTGGCTGAGGCCTTAGAGGCAGGAAAGGCAAACCCTCTCTGAAGAGGCATCTACTTCTGTTAAGAAAACTTGCTGGCTCTTCCAGGATGGAAACCTTACGTCAAGAGGTCGAATGGTTTCCTTGAAACATAGTATCATATTGGGGACTCAGCATAACTTTCTATTGCTGGCACGTTGGCCAGCCAGAGGCAGGAGTAGCTAGACTAGCTTGATAAGTGAAAATTCAAGCATTTGCACCCACCATGGCTGCTCTAGTTGCATGCTCATTGTACTAGCTTCAGGGACGAAGACTTAATCCAGATGTACCATCTCCATCCGATGATAGATGGCCGCTGGGCCAACATTATGACTTCATGGGTCTGATGAATGAGCTTGTAGTGGGCAGGTGTCTTATGGTCAAGTGTGTCCCGTCTCCTCCAGAGCCTGGTAACATACCAACAGCTGTCTCTCACAAGGTGTGCAGTGCCCCACTGAGGATGCAATTGCATGGCCCTGCTCTAGCACCCCAGAGGCATGTGCTGATTCATCCGCTGGGGTTCAGCACAAATTCACACAGCATCTGGCTCCACTGACACCTCTGATACCATAGGATCTGTGCCAGCTCATATGGCCCCCATGGCAGGTCTGGATTTGCTTCAGGCCCCATTTTTAAAGCTGGAAGCCTTCCGTGCCATCTGATATAGGGGCCAGAGCATATCCTTGGTGTGCAACGTTGCCTGAAGAACTCCAAGAGGTTAAATGTGCAATGTACTTCCTTTATGATAGGGATGCAGGATGTAGCAGTGTATCTGTTACTTTGGAGGGGATATCTGGGCAACCCTCCTGACCACTGAACCCCTAAAAACTTTTCTCAGATGGCAGGCCCCTGAATTTTTACGTGACTGATCCCTTACCCTTTGAAACATATGTATCTTACCAATATACTAGCCACCTCTTACTTGTCCTGGCCAATCAGTGTGATGTCGTCAAGTTAAAAAATCAACATAATGCTTTGTAGGATGTCCAGTGGTCCATATTTCTCGGGACTAATACAGAGGGCAAGAAAGCTAACATGGTTCTGGACAAAAATATGAATGCATATTGTTGTCTTTTTCATGTGAATACAAATGGTGCCTGATCCTTTTTTTTCTGATAGGAAGAGAAAATACATCCACCAAATGGTCACCATGTACCTGAGGCCTCATGAATCTGCCCCAGCAACAGTCCCACATCTGGCCTCGAGCACAGCATTTGCAAATGCAGCTACTGCTTGACTGAGCTTGGGTAGTCTACCTCGACACAGAGCAGAGAGGGAGCTTGTGCAAATTCACAGAGAAAACCGCGGAGCCAGAATACACATATTGTTCTTTCCAATACGATGTGGAAGTTTGAAAGATTAGGAATTGCTTGGTAAGAAAAAAATATGCCTAGGTATTTGCAGATGACAAAGCCCTGACGCTGTTCCTCCTTTCTGTCCTTGGATGGGGGCCTGCCTCATTTCTCACTGAGGGGGAAATTCCTCCATCAGAACTTGCTACGCTGATAGTCACGGACCAATGTTCTTTTTGCTGTTTGAACAGAACGCTCGCCTTGTGTATGTCTAGTCACAAAGTTGCCTTGATAAAAACCATATGAAAATACCACAAAGCCAAAGGGCAATAAATATTGTTCCATAGAGCACACTTTGTTGAAAACCATGGTTTTAACATTTAAAAAAAAATCTCTTGCTAAGGCTTACTCCCCCATCACAGGCTTCTTGATCCAGCCCCTTTCTTTGAGATAGCTCTAATCTAACACAGTCGGGATACTGGTTTTCCATTTGATATCAATGACAACTTTAAAAAGGAGAAAGGAGACAAACTTGGATTAGATGACTTCTGGGGTCAGGTTAGCGCCAACCCTGAGGCGGGGCAGAGTCAGGGGCCTCCACCTTTGCAGAAAGGGCCTGTCGCCTTCGTCTCCCAGCTGCCTTGATTAAGCAGAGGCCCTGCAAGGTGTGGAGAGTTGCTTCAGATTCTCATCATCCTTTTCTCTATCACGTTTCACAAACAACCTCCCATTACCCAAATGCCCACTTCTTTCCTCTGCCAAGGGGAAAATTATTAGGTGCCAGCACACTCAATAGGTGGTGATTCAGTTGCACTTGAAAATGTTCATTTACTGTAACAGGCTCATTATTCTAGGAATGTAATTGGAACCCAGACTGTTATAACCTCAGGAAATAGAACGTAACAAAGCTACACAGAAATATTAACTTTGCCCCAAAGCGGGGCAGCCCCGTCCTTAGGGAAAGTGGAAGAATCTCTCCTATTCTCTCATAGACCCACAGATGGTTGGATCTTAAACAACTTTAGAGGATTCTAATAAAAAATTCTTAATTGAACCATGGAGAAACTGAAGTTTATCCACTTTAAAAAAATAGACCTCTGCCATAGAGAAATTTTTCTAGCGACCACTAAAATTTAGAGTAGCCAAGAACTAGGCAAGAAAGACTTTATCTACACAACATGGAAGTTAAGGGTACTTACAACCAGATGTTAGGATGACAAGTATTAAAAACATTTTAAAAGCTGAAGAAAAATAAGGAGAGAGGAGTAAAAACCAAGACCCATATTAATAGCTTATGTAAAACAAGGGGTTTAGACAAGATGACAGAGGTCTTTCCGGCTCTGACATTGTATTTCATGATGTCTAGTGTGCTTTTAAAAATCACTAATAAAGTGGAGTTTAATACACATATAATGCACTGTACACTAATCAAATAGCCAACGCAGGAATCTGGTTTGATATTAATGATTTAGACTGGAAACTGTTCAACAAATGGGCTTAAAATAATTAAAAAGTTTATCCCCTTCAAGTGAGCGATGCTTAGGCTAATCTGGGACCTTATTTTTAAGCCTCAGAATAGCTGGATTCCAGAGACCTCATTTGAGTTCAGTTTCCCTTTTTGGAGTAAAGTTTTATGGCCTCATGTGACTTTATAAGAAGGACATCATTATATGCACACACACATACATATGAGCCATGTTTGAAATTGCTAATTTCAGCCTCTGAACAAAGAGTATTTTGTAGTATAATAAGACATATTTACTAGTATTAAAATGGCAGACTTACTGTAAGTTTTACAACATTAAAAAGGCAATGGAATTTTTTAGACCCAAAATAATATATAGTGCTTAACTTTTCTCAATTGTGTTAAAAACACAGAGCCAAGATCCATGAGCCAGTAGAGAACTGCACAGGATATGAATAGACAATTCAAAAAAAAGGAAAAGTACTTGTCTGTTGAACATAAGAAAAGAGGCTCACTGCACTTATTAGCAGAGAAATACAAAGTAAAACTATACTGAGATGTAATTTTTCATAAATCAGATTGGCAAAAATCCAAAAATTGTTAATCTTCCTCATGGTAGAGGCTGTGGGGAAACCAGTCTCACGCACTGCGGGGAGAGGTGTAAATTGCTGCAGCCCCAGTGAAGGTCTATTGGCAACAGCTATCAAAATTAAAATGCATATTGCCCTTTGACCCAGTAATTCACTTCCACAACTATTCTACAGATATACTTGCACATGTGCAAAAAACTGACATATATCTACAAGGTAACTCTTGGCAGCATTGTTTGTAATAAGAAAAGACTGGAAACCTCCCAAATTTCCTTTAGTAAGGATTATTTAAATATAGTATGGTACGTACAGTTTTTTTAATGAAGAGGCTCTCTATACCTATGATATGGAAATATATCCAGATATAAAATTTTGTGGAAGAAGCAGGGTGAAGAAAAGGATGTGCATAGTATGTTCCTTTTGTGTAAAACTGAAAGGGGAGATAATAACGTATATTTGTGTTTGCTAACACTTATACTTAAAAACTCTGGAAAGAGATACAAAAAAAACAAATAAAAGTTTTTATTTTTAAATTTAGATTCAGATGGTACAAGTGCAGGTTGGTTACAAGGGTATATTGTTTGATTCTGAGATTTGGACTAATGATTCAGTCACCCAAGTAGGGAACATAGGACCCAGTATATAGTTTTTCAACACTTCCCCTCCTTTCATCCTCTCTTTTGGAATTACCTGTATTTATTGTTCCCATTTTTGTGTCCATCAGCACCCAGCGTTTAGCTTCCACTTATCAGTGAGGACGTGGTATATTTGGTTTTCTGTTTCTGCATTAATTTGCATAGGATATGGCCTCCGCTGCATCCATGATGCTGCGAAGTACATGATTTCATTCTTTTTTGTGACTGCATAGCATTCAATGGTGTGTATGTACCACATTTTCTTTTTCTTTTTTTTTTTCTTGAGACTGAGTCTTACTCTATTGTCCAGGCTGGAATGCAGTGATGCAATCTTGGCTCACTGCAATCTCTGCCTCCTAGGTTCAAGTGATTCTCATGCCTCAGCCTTCCGAGTAGCTAGGATTACAGGCACCCACCACTATGCCCAGCTAATTTTTGTATTTTCAGTAGAGATGGGGTTTCACCATATTGGCCAGGCTGGTCTCAAACTCCTGACCTCAAGTGATCCACCTGCCTCAGCCTCCCAAAGTGCCAGGATTACAGGCGTGAGCCACCACACCTGGCCTGTATCACATTTTCTTTATCCAATCCACTGGCAAACAAAAGTTTTATGGGAACAGGACACATAGTGGATAAAGGCAGAAGGAAGACTTTTTACTGAATGCTTTTGCATACATTTGTTTTATTTTGAAAACCATGTGAATGTATTACCAACAAACAAGATTCAATAATTTAAAAAATAGAGATGTTAAGAAATCCCTTTGCCAAAAAAATCAAAACTCCAAATATCTGTTTGATTTGGTTTACTTTGAGTTTATATTGCAATGTAATCATAATCACCTACTATAAAAGTCAGCATGTATTTTGTGGTGATTTTTTTAATGTTCTTTAAAAATTACTTATTTCTTATTTAGACCTAGAGTTAGCAGTGATGGTTAGGCAAGATATCATAACAGTCCCATTGGTATATCTTTATTACATAAATGCTAAACAGCCTGCTAAATTCTTATTGCAATATTATCACAACAGCCTCCTCACCAGCTTCCACCTTGCCTTCCTCTGGTCCATTCTCAGTTCAGGAACCAGAATCATCCTGCTGAAAGTATGAAAGAGGTTGTGTCATTCTTCTGCTCAAAGCCCTCTTGCTCTTGTAAAAGTCCTTACAGTGGTGTACGAGGTCCTATGGACAGCAGTGCCCAGCTTGTGGCAGGTGTTGCTTTGGCTCCAAACACACTCTTCTTTGCCTGTCTTGCAATGCTGGAGCTGGTCCCTGTTGATATTCTCCTGACACAATGCCCAGCTCTGTCAGCAGAGGGCACTGCAGGAGGAAGGAGTGAAGTAACATTTCAAGGCCAAAGCAGAGAGCATGTGTTTCAAAATCCAAGTCATCTCATTCCAGAATCTGCACTTTTAATCTCTTTAGACTGTTGCTTCCCCATTTTGGCAGGCAGTTAGGTGGTGGGTTAGGCCATCTCTTCCAGTTGACAGGGGCCATTACTAATATTATTTAGTAAAAATATTTAACAAACTTTGAAACCATCTGTCTGTATCTTCATTGAGCTTGGTCTTTGACAGCTGTCAAATGAGAATGTTTGGATGTTTTTGCAGCAATTCTGAGGTGAAAGGCTAGCTCTTTGTTCCCATTTATAAGTTTGTCATTGCAACCCCATCAGAAACAGAAATGATAGGTCTGCTCTTTCATGTGGGATATCTACTGGTAAATATTAATTTAGTGATGTGTTTTAGAAGGTTGCTGGGGATTAATTTCAAGCTTACTGGTTCATCATTTCCACAATTCAGCCATTATGCTTAAACAAGTAAACAATCAGGACTTTGCCCAGCTCCCTGCTTCTGGTAGTACTGTGATGATGCTCCATGAATTAACGCAGCACAGGGACCCTGAGATTACATCACCAAGGTTTTCCAATAATCTGGATGTTTATCCATTCTTGAGTTAATATCTTGCTAAAATTCCCCAAACAAAAAATTCCAATAGGTAATATCTCATAATAAAATACTAAAACATCTATAATTGTCAATTGCTTCTGGTTTCTAAAAACTCTAGGCTATTTTCCTAATAGGTGAATTCATAATGCAGTCATCATAAACTCCAAGATACTAATTTTGTTCAAAATCTATGGTGATCTGACCCAACTTGAAGGACTCCAGGACTGCTCTGTGCTCTTTCTCTGATACTTATGTGCCCCAGGATAAAGTATTGACTACTTTTGCCCTTCCTGGTCACTGTATGCCTTGTACAGTTACGTGTTCTGCAGGCTCTGTGTTGATACATGTCCACCTTGTAAGAAAATCCAACTTCCAGGGCCCAAGCCAAAGATGTGTTCATCTAAATCATAGTAACAGTCATGAGACATCACTCTTTCTCTATTTCCAAATTTCCCCCATTTGTGCGTTCAAAAGTTGGCTGTGTGCCTCTGCACAACATGTCAGGACCAAGAAGTTGCTTCGAGCTCATCTAATCTAGAGAGATGGGATTACCTGTCAGACTTAGATTTTGCTGCTTTTGTAAAATGAGTCTACAGGATAGAGTGGCACAGAGTGGGAGTAGAAAAATAAAACTCTAAGTGACAGACTCGCAAGGGTGAGAAGTTGAACGTGTGAAGCATTGGGGTTTAAAGACCCTGCAGCCCAGATGGGCTTTTTGTCCCTTCTGGGAGCCCACACCTAATCGCCCCTCGGACCCAGTGTCCTGAGTTCAAATGGTCAGTAGCTGCGAGAGAGCAGGAGCCAGGAGCGATCTTCCTTGGAAAAAGCACATTTATTCAAGGGATATACATCAGGAGACAGCAAGCGAGAAGGTAGAGGGGTCGAGGGTTGGGAGGAAAAGGGGAAGTGGTGAAGAAGGAAGGAAGTGAAGTTCCCTCTGTGGTTAGATGATTAGTCGTGAGTAATGTGCTCTTTACATTGCTGTGTTGTGTTTTTTGTTGTTGCTGTTGGTCAGAAAGGTTCAAATATGTGCAGACAGAGAATTTTTTCCTAAAAGATCCTGCTGCTTGAACTGAAGCCATTTTCAGAGACTGGGAAGCTCACTTTGTGGCAGGAATTTTAGTGCTATCATCATAAATTTAAAAGAATCAGGTTCTTGTCTTTCCTTGGCCGTGGTTGGTTTGTGTTTTCAGAACAGCTGTGCTATAAAAATATGTCCTCAAACACATGTGCTTTAAGTGGTAGAATCATAGAATTCACAAAGACACACATTTTAAAATGCTGGAGTTTGCAATCCCCAGTAGTGATATAATTGTTGTGAATCTGCACTGTACAGCACAGCACCAACACTGATGGAGTAAAACCCACGGGAAATGCAAGAAGAAATATGCAGAAATTCACCGACAATAGGAAACTCAGTTCATGTTAGATCAAGCACATGTGCACACATACAGTGGAAAACAAAAGACCTAAACCAGTAATGAAACAGATCTAATTGCTATATGTCAGACGCTATACTCTGAAATTAGAGAATGAACAAATCCTTTTCCCAAAAGACCTAGTAATACTCATAAAAATGGACTACCGTCAGGCAGAGAGAAAACATCAATTATTTTTAAGTTAAAAAGTACGAATATTTTTATCATAATTCAATAAAATAAGAAGTCAATAATACAATTAGAAACCAGAAAACAAATTAATAGGGCCAGGCACAGCGGCTCACGCCTGTAATCCCAGCACTTTGGGAAGCCGAGGAGGGTGGATTACCTGAGGTCAGGAGTTCGAGACCAGCCTGACCAACATGATGAAACCCCTTCTCTACCAAAAATACAAAAATTAGCCAGACATGGTGGCACATGCCTACAATTCCAGCTACTTGGGAGGCTGAGGTAGAAGAATCGCTTGAACCTGGGAGGCAGAGGTTGGAGTGAGCCAAGATCATGCCACTGCACTCCTGCCTGGGTGACAGAGTGAGACTCCATCTCAAAAATGAATAAACAAATAAAATAAAATCACCACTAAAAATATTTTGAAAACTCTTTTTTAATTCTTCCATCACTGAAAAATCAATATAAAAATCAAAATTGCAGAATATTTAGAAAATAATGATAGTGAGAGCAATATGTATATATAAGCCTATGGGGTGCCAGTAAAGCAGTGCTCAGAGAAAAATAGTAGCTTTAGATGTTTTTATTGTTAAAAACAAAATGTGGAAGATGAGTACATTAAGCATGTATTTTAGGAACTTGAGAAAAATGAACAGAATGAACATAAGGCAAACAGAAAGAAGTAATTTCTATGGATAAAAACAGAAATGAAACAATTCTTAAAAAGAAAATCAGTAGTACCCATAAATAAACTCAGCTGTTGCTTTTAGTAAAACTCATATCAAAAAACATCAGCATGAATAAGGAGAGAAATACAAACATAAAAAAAACTAGAAAGAATAATGCAAAACAGAGTACAAATTTAGAATTATAAGAGACTAATGTTAAAATGTTATACAAATAAATGCATATTATTTATCAAAATTGATCCCTAAGCAGAAAAATCACTCAGACCAATTAACACAGAAGAATTAAAATTAATGAAGATCTTCTCCCGAAAATGCATCAAATCTGGACATTTTCCACAGATTCTTATCAAACCTTAAGGATTAGGTCACTCTAGTGCTATTTAATTTGTTTCAGAGCATTCATATTCTTTCTATGCAAGTAGCATAACATTGATAACAAAACCTCCCACAAATTATTGCATAAAAGAAAAATATAGGCCAATTTCATTTGTGAAGACCCATGGAGAAACACACAAAATAGTACAGATAAGGGCAGATGGCCCCACTGGAGCTGCATGCACAGGGAACACTCAGCATCCTCGGGCAAATGTGTAGTCCCTTGTTATCCATGCTGTCTGAAGCACAACAGGCAACCTGGTAGAGTCATATATGAGATTGGGGGAGAAGGATTCTGACTCTCAGGTTGAGGGGTTTTATGCTGCATTACTAGAGAGGGATCGGCCCTTACCTGGTGTAATCGGTGCTAAAATGCAGTAAAATGCAATACCAACATGATGCTATAGAACCTTGGTTTCTGCTGTAGCCTACCAGCCCATGGCTCATGGAGTCTGGAGAGAAACATTGTACCTTCTGCCTCTGGTGAGAGAGGCATTGATTCCTTGCAAACCTTGGGGTTCAAACCTTGCAGCTATAGTTAATAAAGAAGCAATGTAATGGCAGGATTTATCATCTCAGTATTCACGTATAGGGAAATACCAGCTCCTACCCTGGCACATTCAGGAACTGGGATCCAGGCCTTGCAATTGACCAGAATTGATGCTTAAACACTGCACTGTAGCCAGTTTCCATGTAGCTTGAAAGACCAGCTCTCTTTCTGGTAGCCACATTTCAGGAGCTCAATCTTGGACAGACCAACTCTGACTTCAATAAGTAAATAGAATCCAGAAAAATACTGAAAGAGTAATGTGCCACACCAACTGCTTTTTCCCAAGAATTCAAGGATGGTTCAATATTAGGAAATCTGTTGATATAATGTACCTACTGAAATATTAAAGGAAAAATACGATACAATCTCCATAGATAATGAAAGGTGTTGGTAAAACTCAACATTCAAAATCTATTCTTGATTTTGTTAATGCTTAATAATTTAGAAAAAGTTTATTTGGTAAGAAGATTATCTTTAAATTCAGAAATACATAAAAGATGTCCTTTATCATCACTATTATTTAAAATTGTTCTACAGGTACTAAAATTTCATTAGACAAGAGAAAGAAATAAAAACACAAAATTGGAAAATAGAAAGTAAAATGATTATAATTTTACCTAATAGACTCAATCAAAAATTATTGTAACCAATGACAGAATACAACAGAATTTTTTAGTAGAAAACTTCAATAATAAACAGAGATCATACCACTGATGGAAATTTTTAAATATGATGAAAGAGCTGGGCAAGTTTGCACATGCCTGTAGTCCCAGCTACTCAGGAGGTTGAGTTGGGAGGATTGCTTGAGGCCAGGAGTTTGAGACTGCAGTGCATCTTGATTTTGTCTGTGAATAGCCACTCTACTCCAACCAGGGCAACATAGTGAGACACTGTCTCTAAAAAAAACAAAAACAAACAAACAAACAAACAAAAAGATGAAAGAAAAGACCCCATTTGTGAAAGCAATTAAAAAAACACCAAGCATATAATTAATAAAAATATCCAATTCCTAAATGCTACTGAAAGACAGAAATAAAGACTTGGACAAACACAAAAAAAGGTATTTCCCTAAATTAACCTATAAATTTACCATAATCCCAATAAAAAACCAACAAGACAGTTTTTACTAAATAAGTTTATTTCTAAAGTTAGTATGAAAACAAACAGCATAACCATCGCAGGACAGGAAGGGCAGTGCTTCCATGGAGGATAGACCCAAGCAGACCCAGGAAAGGCAAGAGCATATTCCTGATGAAGAACAGGGGCACAGTAGACGCAGGGCAGGGAGGGGAGTGCCCCCACGGAAGACACAGCCACTACAGACCCTGGGCAGGTGGGTGAAGCATTCGGTCTCTGTTCCCTCTCATCCTCTGGTACTCCACTGATGTTGCCCATTGATCAAACCCAAAGGGACACCAACCTCCCAGGACCCAGAACACTCTGAGAAGGGTAGAGAACAGATCCAGGCTGAGTGGCCAATAAACAGCACAGCCTCCACCTCCCCCTGCGGCTTAACTGTCCCCCGTGAAGGGTGTGTCCTTCCTTCCGAGATTAAACCACTGATGGCATTTCCAGAGTTCACTCCTACTTCATGTTCACAAGGATTGATAGACTTCACTCTCTTGGCAGGTGTGAAGTACAGTCACTAAGAAGCTGAAGTGTGTTATAGAGAACTGATTCATTATTAGGTCACCAAAACTACCCACAACATCTCTAAAAGTAAATAAAAAATTAAAAAGAGAAAAAAAAGACTAGCAAGGCATTTTCTGTGAGGGGATTGTTTGGACACCATTGAAATCAGTGTTGGAATGACGAGTTTAGAAAAGCCAAAAGCGTTAGGATAAATTCCATCATCCATAAACTCCATCCATAAATTCCATCATCCATAAAACAGGATCATTGTATTCCCTGTGGTTATCACGCATAGGAATGAAAATAAAATGACATTGATGAAAGTATTTATTCAACTGTAAAGAATTAGGTAAATATAAGTTTTGATTATTTGCTTCTAGATCATGGCATGTAAAATTTATATAAAATGTAAATGTTAGTGTCCATAAATAACCTTTCATTGGAACACGACCACACCCATTTGTTTACATATTGACCTTTGGGAGTTTGTGCTATGACTGCAGAGGTGGGTAGTTGATACAGAGACTGTGTGGCCCACAAAGCCTAAAGTAGTATCTGGTCCTTTACAGAAAAATGTTATTGCCTCCAATCTAGTAGAAGAAAACAAACCTAGAAACAATTCACTGTAACTAGGATGAGTCACGTTTGCAGGGACAGAGTCAGGACCAAATGTGGGAAAAGACGACCTCTTCCTGAAGGAGGCAGGGGCAGAGTGAGGGGCTGGGAAGGGTGGCTATAGCCCCTCACAAGCCCTGACCTGCTGCCCTGGCCATACAATGCCAATGAATGTACACATCAGCAGGACCTCCTTCAGAAAGCACTTTTCCAGTGCTGATGGGGGATTTATACAGATCCCACCAAATATTCATCCTTTTCTCCTGTGGCCAATACTCAGTACTTGCTGGACTGCTGGATGATTCGATGGCTAGACATTTTAGAGACATTCTGTCCAACCGTGGCATAACTGACTTGCTCAGAAATGGAAACTGTGCCAGCCTATACATTTGTTGTCACTGGGTTGCCATCTACTACACTAACTGGCCACAGAAGTGCGGATTTGTGGTTGGAAGTTATTCAAAGATGAAAAATAACAAAAAGAATTGACTTGGAAATCATGGTCCATAGCTGGAGGGATAACTCCAAGACCTTCAGCAAAACCATCTGCAACTCACTGCAGGACCGAGACAAGAAGCTGCAATCTGTGATGAAAGACAGTAGAGAACAATGGGCCTCAGCAAACAGTAGGCCCCAAAGAGCAAGTGGTAAGGGGGCAATCTTGAAAAACAGCACAGCAGAGCACACAGCCTCCTCTGTCCACCCAATGCAGGAAACTCATCTCCTCTCCCCAAATTCTAATAATGAAATGGATTGACATTAGGAAGCATGCCATGCCACTGGCTTATCTGAAATGAACTAGTTGTCCTGGGGGTATGGTGCTTGTTGACAGTGCCCCTCCTCCTTCCCCTTCCTGCCACGTGTTAGCCATGCTGGCTGGCTGGCTCACCACGCTCATGACAACAGATGCTGGCTGAGGATGCTGGAAGGATTCCCAAAGAACTAAAGGAAGGCGAAGATTTGCAGTACAGACACGATTCACAGTAACCTGGAGGGGGCGTGAGGGCACCCCCTGCCTCTCCCACAGGATTGATCAGAAGAGACCCCGAGGTATTCGGAAATCTTGTCTTCTACTTGAGCCCCACGCAGTCTGGCCCTCTGCTCTTCGGTTACCTGGGAGGGAGCTGAGTCTGTGGTGTCGCCACTGGCCACCCTCAAAGGAGCCACTGCCCCTCCCCATATACCTCCTGCCCTGGTGTGCCACCCCCTCTTTCTGAATCCCAGAATAGCAAACAGTCAAAGGGATCTTTGCGAGAGTTTCAGGTTCATTTCTGTTTCACTCTCATCCTCATGATCCATGTGTGCTGTACTCTTTAGGACCATGGCACTTGGCCATGGGGCTGTAAAGGAGCCTGGCTTGGATTTGGTCCTTGCCTAAAAGGAGACAACCAATGAGTGGCAGTGATAACTACTCCACAGCTTTTCACAGATTTAACATGCTTACATCTCAGATAGCCTCACAGTAATGCTGTGGGGAGGATCATTTTATTCCCCCTTTACAGACAGGACAACCGAGACCTAGAGAGGCAAAGTAACGTGTCCCAGATGCTTTAGCTGGGAAGCAGCAGAGTCAGGGCGGGGTCTGGTTTGCAGAGGCAGAGTCCTTAGAGTTCCTCACCTGAGGCTGCCTGGAGACAACGCTGTGAATAAAATCACTGACTCAGCCCAATGCGTTACAAAAGAGTAAATTTCAAAACGTATTTGTTTAAGCCTATCCCAAAGAGCAAGATTCTCCTTTAAGAAGTAAGAGCTAGGTAGAAAGTGAATAAATGAAATATTATGCCACCTGTTTTGAAAGTCTCATATGTATACATTCCTCAATTTGTTTTTCAGTCACCATATCTGAACGGCTGATGCCAATGGATAGAAAAATTCATCATTAATTCCAGTTTCTTAATAGGGTCCTCTAGCATCTGACGACCAGAGAATCGTAATTGTCTACGTTGCTAACTAGTATGAATTTAAATATTCTGTTAGCCAGGCAACTACTGAAGGCAAACTGGCGAGCTATAAACAGTTTTCTTTGGGAATATCTGCAGTGACTGATGTATCATTGTTTGTTTGTTTTCATTTAAGAAACTCCGCTGGGAACTCTGGGTTCTGAATTGTGTAACTATATGAAAGCTTCCTTGATTTTCTAAATGTCATTTGCCTTCTGAGAGTCAAAGAGCAAATTTGAAATGGAGATTATCTAAAAGCCTGAACAGAGCAAGGTTATACATGTTTATTTACTGAGAGCTTGCTTGGTGGAGACACCATCACGCATTTCAAATAACTGAAGACAATTCCTGTTACAACCTTATGGGGCCAGGTGACCACTTGCATCTTTGTGGGTGGGAATCTGAGGATCAGACTTGCACAACACCCACCTCATAAGTGGCTGAGGTGGGGCTCGGACTGCCCTGCCTGACACCAATTTTGTGCAAGAAAGGCCAGCTCTCTGTTACACCTGTTCCCAGGGTGTGGCCACCCCTGGCAAGGTCCCGATCTTTCATTTTCCTTCTTATCTTCCACATCCTAGGCAGGCACCCAACATTCTCTTGCTTTGTTTTCATTTTGCAAATCCACCCAATGGAATCTCCTCTCAGGAAGAATCTGATAAACCTGCTGAGGAAACAAAAATGTCCAGAGAGGCTTCATGGGTGCTCTCCCCGTTGCGGGGCAGTCTCATGAGTCTCGTGCAGGACAAAGTCCTTGTCTGGCAGACATCAAAGGCATGGAAGGGTGTGACTGTGGAATTTCAGGCCTCAGTGAGCCAAGGGGAAAGAATTTCGAAAGGCAGAAGATCCAAAAGTCACACCATTTAGACGGCTCCCACACGGACGCCCTCTGGATTCTCCCTCGGCGTGCCTTCTGTGCTGTACTCACGGCCCCCGCACACCTAAAGTGTGAGAAACACAAGTGGCTTCCTGGCCTGCTAGTAGAAGCCCTGAGTTATTTTTTAACAAACCCTTATGTTGTATCCACCACATGCTAAGCACTTTGCAGATATTAATTCATTTACTTTTCATATGAATCCTATGAGGTAGGATTATTATGATTCCCATTTTGCAGACCAGGAAACTGAAGTACAGCAAGAGTAAGTAACATGCTCAATGAGAAAAGAGGTGGCCAAACAGAAATCTGGGCCCAGGCCATCTATGATCTTATTCCATGTTAGATTCAAAGACAAGCCTAACCCTCAGGTTTGCAAATCTGGGAATAGAGTTTCCCGATGAATGAATGATCCGAGGGTAGTCCACTGGGGGAGGAGAATGAATGTTGATGTTTGCCCCCTGAAACCAGTGGGGGCTGTTGTTAGATTGCAATTATATGCTGAAGTTTCCCTTCAATAACAGTAAAATTACAGAGTGAATTCGGGAGCTGGAGATACCTTAATGATCATTTGATCTAATTTCCCACAACTGCCTACACTTTACAAAACCCAGAGACTCAAAAACAGGTAAACCCAGGCGCAATGACTCACAATTGTAATCCCAACACTTTGGGAGGCCAAGGAAGGCCGGTCACCTGAGGTTAGGAGTTCTAAACCAGCCTGGCCAATATGGCAAAACCCGTCTCTACTAAAACTACAGAAAAAAAAAAAAATTAGCTGGGCATGGTGGTGCATGTCTGTAGTCCCAGCTACTCAGGAGGCTGAGGCAGGAGAATCACTTGAACCCGGGAGGCAGAGGTTGCAGTGAGCCGAGATCCCACCACTGCACTCCAGCCTGGGCAACAGAGCGAGACTCTGTCTAAAACAAAAAAACAAAAAAACAAACAAACGACAAAACATAAAACAAGGTAAGTCTACAAGACACGTTGAAATAAGTATAAACATAACATGATATGGAAACATAGAGAACAGTACAAGGTTCCTGTGTTCAAGGACTACGAAGAGTTGGAGAGACAAAGCAAACCACCAAAAATCGCAGGAACAAAAGGGAAGCGGAAGGAAGCACACGGGTTACACTGACTGTGTGGACTTGTGTGCTGCCGGAGGAATTCGGAGTGGCTCTGTCAGGGAGAACTCCTCAGGGAAGGGGAACCTGAACCCTGAAGAACGGGGACACTGAGGCCTGTGCAGTCTCCACCTCTTCTTCCATCCATGACAGGAGGACCAATCCCTCACCCCATTGCCAAGTTGTCTTGTGTGTTTCCTTCGACCATGGGAAATTTCTGAGAAGCAGTTGAAGCAACGGGTGTTTCTAAAGGTGGGCCTGAAAGAAGGCACTGTGGCTTATGGCGTGAGTTTTATTTACAATTTCCCGTGACAGTTTTAAGCCTATTGGCGTTCCTTACCTTACTCTTCAGAGAATCTTTATTCAAGAAAATCAACAAATCGTTCATCCCTGAAACACTAGATGGTTTTGTGACTCTGAGAGTATTATGGAAATTATAAATGATAAGGAAACTCTGGGCCAAATTTAAGTTTTATGTGACTCTCCAAGAATTATAGAGGATGGGAACCTGACCCTTTGAGAGTTAAAAATGTTGCTAAGACAGAGAAGACTGGATGCACAGAGCCAAAGTGCACTAAATCACATTGGTGGTGCAATTATCTTCCAGCAAAGATCCGTGGAGCTGAAGGTCAGGCTGGGGGTCCAGAGGATGGTTAGGGAAACAGGGTCCCCCTTGTTAAAATAAAGCAATTAGTTTAATATATACTGTAGGGAAAGGAGAGAAGGGAAGGGAAATTCCCCTTGTCAAATGTCGACCGTTTAGAATACCGCTTAGAGCAAAAGTAATAAGGCACTCTTCATGAAAAAATTAGCCATATACCATGTCTAAGTGCAAACATGTGTGTTCTTTATGTCTCTAATTCATTTCAACTTCTGTTAACTGGGAATATTTTTATGTGCTTCTCCGTTGTTCCCTTTCTCACTCTAACAAAAATGTGTCAGGGGGCAGGAACGCTGCCCATGGTTGCAAGTACATTTACATACCATAAAATATTTAACGGCTCTTTCTAGTATGGTTAAGTCCCACCAAATGGCTAAACCAACTTTAATTTACAATTCACGGACCGAAGCATCTAAAGGGCCATAATATTTTGCTGCTGCTAATTTATATCTCTTAGAGAGACATTAAATTTAAAATCGGCCATTTCGAAGTTCCAACCTCGCATTCCTTTCTGTAAAATAAGGACCCAAACATTTCTTTACTTCCAGAAGCTTACGTTCTTTGCCGTAGCAGGGAGCAGCATCTCTCTGATAGTTTTAAAGATCTTTGCTCCCTACAGAGAGTTTTTAAAAACCACCTTTGAAAATAACCAATTCTGACTTAACTAGAAACTAGAGTTTGTTTGGTTCTTACGGAAAGAATGAAAAAAACAAGTTTCTGCAATGAAATACATAACAACATGAATGATTTTCAAAAACATTATGCAGATAACACAAAGGATAAATGCTGGAGGGGATGGATACACCATTCTCCATGATAGGACTATTATGCATTACATGCCTGTGTCACAGCATGTATCCCACAGATATATGCCCCTACTATGTACCCACAGAAATTAAAAAATATATATTACAGAGAGTAAAATAAGCCTTACCCAAAAGGGTACCTACGGTATGACTTCATTTAGCAGATGTTCTAAACCAGGCAAAATAATATATACTGAAAAAAAAATCAGAACATTGGATCATCTGGGTGGAGGGAGACAGAGGAGGAGGCCTCTCCAGTCAGGAGAGGCCATAAGGGAACATTCTAGGGTGGCGGTGATGCTTTATGCCTTGGTAGGGATTTGAGTTACCCATTTGTCAACATTTTGCCGATGTACACTTAGGGCATACATTTCACTTTATGTTAATTTTACTTCAAAAGAAAAAACTGTAAATGAATATAGAACTCTGATTAATGATGTAATTAAGGATAAGTATAGTGATGTCTGTAATTTACTCCAAAATGCGCCCAAAGAATATAAAAAGGTCTGATGAATGGAGCGATCTGAGTAGTAAATATTAACGGTAGAATCTCGTAGATAATATACAGTTATTCCCATAAAATTCTCTCAACTTTTTCATGATAACATGAAATTTCTCATAATAACAAGTTGGGGGAAAGTAAAAGGTGGGTGGTATCATTAGCAATTAGGCCAGGAATCCAGGCTTCGGCCGGGAGCGTCTCAGACACACTTGGATACAGGGCCACCCCAAGCACAGCTGATCCTGACTCTTCATTTAAACCTGCCTCAAGGCCACTTTCATGGAGTCAAGATATGTAATTCCTCTGGATTTTGTTATGCAGTGTTCAAAGTCCTCACAAAACCATGCAAAAGTCATGCATCACCCCTTCTTCCAATACAGAAGCTGGAGAATTTGTGTGTAGCAAAGGGCAGGTATGAGAGCCGGTTCTGAGCTATGATGAGCGAGTAGATTCATTACAGCTGAGCATCCCAGAAAGCTTTTAAAGAGGAGAGAATCAGTAGGCTTCCCCTTTTGCCCTTTTTCAACCTTTTCTTCCTTTGCCTTCCTTTGCTTCCTTATTCCTGCCTGGAATACAGATGCAGTGCCTGGAAGTAAGGCAGTCACTTTGCAACAATGAGGTTAAAAACCCACAATCCAAGGGTGGCAGAGCAGGAAGTCAGGTGGAGCCTGGATATCAACCGTGTTCCAGTTACACTGAGGTGTCTTGTTACCTGACACAAGTACATCTCTTGTTATTTAAACATCCTCAGGTTTTCTGTTACATTCAGTGAAACACATGCCTAACTGATATTCAGGGTTCTTGGATCAGCTCTCAAATTTTTTTATTTTAATTCACATTAATTTGTGCAATTGATTGGGCTGAAAGATTTGAATAGGAAGGAGGAAAGGAGGAACGCCACAGAACTAAACAAACAGGGGATCGTGAAAACCAAGTGTGTGTGTGTGTCTGTGTGTGTGTGTGTGTGTGTGTGTGTGTGGCAGGGGGTAGGGATGTTAGAAGCAAACCAGTGTGTCTTCCTTTTCCTCCTCTACCCTCTTTAACATTTTTGTGCTGAATCTGATTAAAATAAACACACAGAGTAGGCTCGAAATGAAGAGAAACTGTTGCAGAGAGCATGATACAGCAGCCTGGGAGGGGCTGTAGAGAGAACAAGGGAAATCGTTGCCAAAGAGCTAGCCCTAGGGTTACATTAACTGTGAGTCTGAGTATACACGAGGAACTCAGGTCGTTCTTCATCCCAACTTCTAACCACCTCCCTGCATTCCCAGTCGATGGCTCTACCTGGTAGCCAAAGCCATATGGGCCTCCGAATGCCTGGGGTCCGGAAATAACTACATGAAATGCTGAGCCCCGGGATATCTTGGTGACAGTGGTGGGGAGTCCCATCTGCACTGATGGCCAGGAGTCTCGAAGATGCAGGAAACTAGGACAGCCAAGTTATTCTGCAGACATCGCCGTGAGTCTCCAGCCCCAGGTTCTTAGAGGAAGTTTCAATGAAATAATTTGAGCAGAATGAATTCACACTCCATGAAAACATAGAGGAGATACAGATCCGTACCTTTCTCCTGTTCCCACAAACTGCTGGCTTCCTGCCCATGGCATATGAAAACCTGTAATCGGCTAAACTTTCAGAAAGGATGATTTCACTTAACATTGGTATGTAGGACACTTCAGATAAAGGTCTTTCAGCGTCTGATGATTCGGCATTACCACGTCATTCTGATAGTGTTTAAGCCTCTGTCATCAAGCTAGGCGGCAACGGTCGGCTGGTAACTCAGGCGGCAAACGACCGGAGCGCAGGCGGAGAAGTATCATGTGGTGGCCTTCTGGGGTCCACATGGTGAATTTCACTGGACACTTGCGTATTACAGAACGTAAAACATATTGTAAACATCTTCCAAATCCAAACCTCACCCCGCTTCAACAACTAACACGATGTGAGTGGCCTGTGAGCTTATAAATCTGGAAGTCACATTCAATCACGAGCAGGGAGGGAGTTAACTTTCATGGCCAAACCTGTTTTCTGCTTAGGACGAGATTTTTAAAAATTGCTGGTGAAAATTGCTATGACACAGATGGAAAATCATCAAGCACTGACTGTTTCACTTTGAGATGATTATTCTGCCCTCTTTTGTTTTTGAAAATAGCAGCTTTTTAGAAAATAGAAAATGGTATTTTTTTGGCTTTAAAGTTCTTGCCCCACCTTACTTACACACAAGGTTTAAAACAAACCATTTTATTTCAAGGAATGTACCTATTGGAAACATGCACAAGTGGATCTGCTAGTATTTGTGTGTGCAGTTTAATCATTCATTCCAGCTCTTCCTGGAACCTTGACCCTTGTGATTTAGTGGGCACAGAGCTGGGATACTTGAATATCTATGACCCACGCATCAAACCCAAGCATCACAAGCGCCACACAAGCTTCTGGACATGTGGGCCTCTGACACAGCCGCCCCTCCTCACACTAATATTCAGCATCCTTTGGGCATGGCTTCCATTACGTAGGTCACCACATAAACCCAGACACTTTGCCACTCATTCTTAGTAAGGCGTAAATACAAAGAAACACTGTCATCCACAATGTTACTCGGAAAAACAATTAAAACAGGTTTTATTGGAGTCCCTTAGAAATGCAGAGGAGGATTCTATTAATTAAAAATGAATAAAATGTGGGAGGCCAACACGAGAGGATCGCTTGGGGCCAGGAGTTTGAGATCAGTCTGGGCAACGTAGCGAGATGCCATCTCTACAAAAATAAGTAAAATAAAATAAAAAATAAACAAATAAAAACTCATAAAGGACTAAGGAAAATGTTATTCCCCATCGTTCTCTTTCTTTGAAAGTCCCAATTGCATGTCAACTTCCCCTCAATCTTCCCTCCTTCTTCTCCGCAAAATACTCCTTCAAGTCAGTCTGAGCTGATGCTCACCCTTCTCCCTATCCATCCATCCGTTTATTTTCACCTGTAACTTTCTGGAAATCAATCAACTCTTCCTGGATTCTCTATCTTCACCACTATCTCCTCACATAATCTCTGTCCAGTAAAGACTCAGAAGTGAAGCAGGTTAAGACAGATGCCCTTCACTGAGTGGGAGTAGGAAGGTGCAAATACTCATGTAGTAATTATTTCTCCTGTCACTGTTTACATTTATGGGGATTCCACAGTTCAGGGGAAAATAAAAATATTCAGTAAGTTTCTTAGCCAAATTCCAACTCCTTTTCTAGGAAATCACAACAAACAGTAAATCTCAAGACTGATCAACTGGAGTTCAGTTCCTCCATGCACCTTGCTCTTCTGACTTGGTACCATGAAAGGGGTGCTGCCAGGAAGCAAATGGAAAAAAAAGTTCCCCACTCCACCTGTAGCTATCGTAAAGCTAAGAACAACCATCTTCAGTTGCCAAGAACAAGTCAAAAACCACAATGACCAAGGCAAGGGCAGAATTATCTTCAGATCCATTCACAGATGTCTCCACACTGATTTTTGTTAAGTCATCCATCAGCCTCGTGTATAACTAAGAAATGCAAAAACTTTTCTTAGAGATAATTCACTGCCTGGAAAAAAATCCACAGCAGATTATATGGGGTCCACTGTGTGTGGGTGTTGACCACTGGAATATGTAGGATCCACTCTGTAGTGTTTGCTCAGTAAATAACTTGGGTAGTGTATTCACTTGCCTTTTTTTTTTTCACTCTTTCATCTTCCCCTGTGCCTGAAACAGTGTAAATGTGCAACAAAGAAAAAAAAAATTGAGTTAGGAATACACTCAGAACATCATACTTTTTGTATCATGAGGCACAGACAAACCGTTGCTATGCATGTTAAAATGCCAGGGCGAGGTGGTAGGCATTTGGCATTGAGGCCCCCTCCTATGAAGTACTGGCTGTGGGTCAACTGCCCTTAGTTGACTCTCAGCATTTTGTCTCATTATGTGCTGGTGAACAGCCAGCTGATGTCTGCTCTCCTAATCTTTCTGTCACTAATGATTGGCCCTCATTCTGGCAGCTTTTTGGCTTGAAACTGAACACTTCTGACAAGTTCTACAAAGCTGAGAATTTAGCCAAGGGGCTCTTTTGTCAATTAAAACATGTCATCCCACAATTGCCGTCAGGGGCTTTCCAGGGCTCATGAGGTTCCATTGCTGTCTGGGCTTCAAGAATGAAAAGTAAAAATGTAAGACCTTGTGAAGTCATTCCTTCAATCACAGGAAAGGCAAAGTCTTACCAACTCATATTTAAATACTGGCCCAGAAAGGAGACATCCACACAAGAAGGGCATTTCGCCATTTTCCCCATGAATGACTGTCTAGCGACTGGGAGTTACCTAGACGGCCAAAACAAATAAATCAGACCTAAGATACCACTTTGGGGTCTGAAGTGTCCAAATTGGCTGTCTAACCAAGCCGCTAATTCAGAATGATGCTAATTCACAGGAAAATTGTTGAAACTTCTGCTTCAGCTGTTGAAAGCCGGCCTCAAGTTTCTTAATATTGTGTTACATGGGGCATGCACAGACATGTATCTTAAGCATAATATACTTATTATTATACTGCCATGAGTATGTGACTTAAATTCGACCAAAGCCTGAAATGGGTCTCCATGGCAGTCCAATTCATAATAATTGTTTAGCATAAAACACCAGGCTTACTTGTTTTACTCAGGTTCTGTTTCCCTTCTTGAGATGATTTAAGAATTTTAATAAGCTGTAATCTGAAAACTCTCAGGACGTTTTTCAGGCTCTTCTGGGAAGAAGCCACGTAGATGAACCCAGCACTGGGACTGAATTATGTTCCTAAAATCTAAAAGCCAAGATGTCATGTCAGTCCTCAGAGCCAGGGGGGCTGATTTACAGTATCCCCAAGTTCCCATGGATACGTAATCACTTCTTGTTTCCGTTGCCTTTGTAAGTTTCATGCAACTTCAGAACGATAATGCAGACACAGAATAGGATGCACACAGGCAAACACTCACAGAACAGGGAGCCTTAGCCCAAACTCAAACTTCCACTTAGTAAACCTCCCTGGATAGAGATTAACTTTCAACTTTAGCAAGCTGATAAAACCATCGAATTGCTGATCAATTGGTTAACACTAAATTTCTCCACAAAATTTCAGATAAGTACGTTGAAAGACTGAAGTGAAAATCCACAGAAATCACGACAAGCAAGCTGAGATGGCTGCGAAGTTTTCCAAGATCTTTCAAAGCTGGACACCATTCAAAGTTCTTCTCAAACCCCACATTCTCCAAATATGTGAGGATTCTTCCTCTGAGAGCTCCAAAGTCATGTCTAATTGTACAGAGATAGCCAAAACTCCAGGATAACAGAAAAAGTAAGAAAGGGGGGTAAATCACTAGAAAATTAGGAAGTTGTCATGTGCAGAAAGCAACCCTGTCTTTGCCTTCTCGTTAGAATGAGGAGAAAGAGGAAACTAAGAGGTCTGGCTAAGTGTTTCCAGACTTAATTCACGCAGAATCAAACGTTATTAATGATATTACAGATTCATTTTTGCCAGAGTGAGTTTTTTTACCATAATCTTCTAGGTTTGCACTTCCATGGCTGTTCTTACCATGACCACTTCTCTATTTCTTATCTTGTCTAAATTAGCATAACTTAGTTATGCTCCAGGACTGAACGGTAGGGCTTTCCATAGGAATGGCAGCCACAAAAACGCTATCAGAAATTTCCTGCTCAGTTAAGATTTCACTTATTATTGATTCTTTCAATTCAAAAATATGGAAGGCAAAGCCAGAAACGGTCTCTGCCCGTGTGGGGCTTCCAGTCCAGAGAGGCAGACACAATCATTCAATAGTCACGAACGGGAGTTAAATTAGGATTCTGAAAAGGGCTTCCAAGCAGAAGCACTGGGAGTTCCAGGCTCTTCCAACAGGGGGTGCCGCCCCATGGGGACATCAGGACCCAGCGGCAGTCTGAAGGGCAAGGAGAGGTAGGTGGGAGTTAGCTCAGCAAAACCAGGAAGACGTGTCTGTCCAGGCAGGGAGACCAACATGTAAGACGGGGCATGTCAGAGAGTGGGTGGCAGAGCTGCATGGTGAGGGCAAGGGCCTGCTGAGGCTGGGAGCAGCAGGGCTGAGGGGGTGCTCAAGGCACTGGCAGGGCCACCTCTGCCAGGATCTCGGACACCATGTGAACAGCACATTCTCCTAAGGACAGGAGAAAGCTGTGGATGGCTTTTTGTGCTTTTCCCCAACTTTATTGAGGTATAACTGACAAATAAAAATTGTATATGCTTTTGGTATATCACGTAATGTTATGATACATTGTGAAATAATTAGCACAATCTATTGATGTGTTGCAAGTTTCATTTTTATCAAGATTAATCTGGCTGCAGAGTCAGAACTCATTTGGAATGGGCAGCAGAGGGTTTGACAGAGCTGACTAAAGGCTACACACTGGTCCAAGACAAAGACCCTGATGGTCTGGACTGGGGAAGGAGGGTGCTGGGAATGTGGGGTGACGAGGGAGTGAGGAGCATTGAGAGTGAGGAGGAAGGATGAGGGGAAGGTAAGGAACAGTGAAGAGGGATAAGGAAGAGATGAGGAGGGGTGAGGAGGGGTGGGGAGGAGATGAGGAGTGGATGAGGAGGGGTGAGGAGGGGTAAAGACAAGATGAGGAGGGGTATAGAGGGATGAGGAGGCGATGAGGAAGGGTGAGGAGGGGTGAGGAAGAGATGAGGAGGGGTGAGGAGAGGTGAGGAGGAGATGAGGAGGGGTGAGGAGGGGTGAGGAGATGAGGAGTGGATGAGGAGGGGTGAGGGGGTAAAGAAGAGATGAGGAAGGGTAAATAGGGGTGAGGAGGAGATGAGGAGAGATGAAGAGAGATGAGGAGGGGTGAGGAGGGGTGAGGAGGAGATGAAGAGGGGTGAGGAGGAGATGAGGGGTGAGGAGGAGATGAGAAGGGGTGAGGAGGGATGAGGATGAGATGAGGAGTGGATGAGGAGGGGTGAGGAGGGGTGAGGAGGAGATGAGGGGTGAGGATGGATGAGGAAGAAATAAGGAGGAGATGAGGGGTGAGGAGGGGATGAGGAAGGGTGAGGAGGAGATGATGGGTGAGGAAGAGATGAGGAGGGGTGTGGAGGAGATGAGGAGGGTGAGGAGGAGATAAGAAGGGGTGAGGAGGGGTGAGGAGGGGTGTGGAGGGGTGAGGAGGGGATAAGGAGGGATGAGGAGGGTTGAGGAGGGTTAAGGAGTGAGTGAAGACGAGGCGGGAGCTAGGAGGAGAAGGGAGGAGGTTGCTCACTTTTGCCCTCTGGAGCTGGGGGTCCTGAGCTTCAGAGACAGAATGAGCTGGACATGCACCAGCTTCCATGGGAAACCCCAATCGTGGTTTTGGAAATGTGGAAATTGAGCTGCTCTGTGTATCTCAGAGGAAATGTGAAGTGGGCAGTGGGGTACACAGGCCCCAGTCTCGGAGGGGAGTCCAGGCCAGAGGTAGCCATGGATCAGTCACATAACCTGATAGAGGTTAAGCGTCTTTTGTAAGTCCTGTTACTAACCTTACTAGTATTTACAAATACAGCACTGGGAGTGAAACGTAAATAATAAAAACATCTGGACACTTCTGTTATCAATCACTCTTTGACACCGTTCCTCCCCTCTTCTCTCCCCTCCAGGCTTGACGCTTCATCACAACTCCCACAGGTCCTTCATTCCACAGTTGAAATTCTTCTAGGAAATCTATTTGACTCTACATTTCACACATCAAAATCATTTTCTTCCTTCCTGGTTGGGAACCAGCAATTAAAGTTCTTCAGTTTAGCAAAAGTTCCAGTATGTGGATCTCTTGCACAGTCTGTTGCTGAATTCCCCCAGGACCTTGAGGTGTACTCCATTCAGACAACTTCTCTTCCCTCTTTGGGTACTTTGCACAGGTCGGACAAGAGAAAATGACTAAAAGAAATACAATATTTATTGGATAGCATAAAACTTAGTCTTTTTTTTTTTCCAATAAACAGACAGTTTCCTACACTCTTGCCTAACTCTTCCAAATTTTCTTAACCATCCTTCCCCTTCCGTATTGAAACTCAGTGTTGTGTTTTATATATTTAACACTGCAAAAGTCATTCAGAGGATCCAAGACTCACACAGACGTTAGTCTGGAAAGAGCCTGGCATTTCAAAATCTAAGTTTATCAGGTAATCATTGTTTTATGTGTTTTTAACAAAAAAAAATTTTAAAAAGGCTTTCAGACCAACAAAACTATGATTTAACTGACAGTTACCTTTCGATCAATCTAAATTTAAAACGCATTACATTGATCTGCTCAAAGAAAATGGGTTGTTACAGAAAGAATTTAACTATGGGAAGATCTGGTTCTAGAACTATGTCTTCCTCTTTCTTCATTTATGAACCTAAAGGGAAGTCACTTCATCTCTTTGAATCTCAATGTCTTCATCTGTAAAATGGGAATATTAGCGCCTGACTTCATAGGACGGTTTTTTAAATACTGCATATCTATGTAAACTCTCTTGGATGTACACATAAAATCAATCATTTTATTACTACATGAATGCAAACTATTGCTAAGACTTTCAAAAAAAAGTTTTGTGTGGTTTTCTGAATGTCTGCTGCTTCTTGAAACTATCTGAACTATTTTGATTGTCAGCATTCGTTCTAGCTGGAAGGAGTCGGGAGGCCTGACGCGCCTTTGGAGCACCCTGTGACTGGGGGCATATGCAGACCGGCACTTGCACACACGCATACCCCACGTGTCCTTCAACAAGTTACTGAAGCTCTCAGAGCCACCCTTTCCTGAAAGTCACGCGATCTCTGAAGACCTGAAGATAAAGCCAGGTGCCTGGCATGCAGCAGGCTTTCCCTCACGCTATTGCCTTTGTCCTTTCTCCTTCTTTTCTTCCCCAGACTCCCTCCAGGCCGTGTGAGCGCTGCCCCTCAGGAGGGCTGTTTCTCAATGCTGCTGGCCTGCGGGTGGTCATGACTGCCCCTGGTGGCTTCTGCTCCTGGGTCAACATTCCGGCTGCTCACCACAACTTCCACGGGAGGTCCGCGAAGCGCCCCCGGGACTCTAGTAAGCCTAAAAGGCTCCCAAGGCAATTTCAGATCATGAAAACATGAGACATTAGAGTTATGTTTCAGAAAATAATTCCTAAATGCCATCAACTCCCCAGAAACACCCCAGTCTTGCCGCCTGCCCTCCTCCCCAACAATGCCAGCAGGCCCACAGCAACTGGGGGCCGCCCTTCGAAGTACCAGGGCCAGGCCTGCAGCAGGGCGCACTGACCCAGCCCAAGGCACCGCACCCACCACACTCTTCCAATCCCTCCTGCCCTTGCTCTCTCTTGTTTCCTTCTCCCTCTCTGGGAGGCTCCGCCTTTTCTCCCGAAAGCCTTTTCCGGAGAGCAGAACAAGAGCCTTCATCCAGGAGATGCCCTCTTCGCAGTGTTCCTGGCCTAAATCCTGGCTCTTTATGGCTCTGACCGAATGTAAACAGTTATGACCCAATGGGCAGAATGGTTATTTTTGGAAGGGCACATCTGTTTGCTTTGGAGAAAACTCATCAGGCTAGGAGTGACAAATACTTTTCCCTTTGCTCAAAGATCATTTCTTTGGGGCAATTTGGCAATAGCCAAATTTTCAGATGATATTTTTTTTGAAGGGTCAGCGTGTGAACCGCAGGCAGGAGCCGGGTGTATTCCCACACTCCCACCAGGGGCTGCTAAGCCGGCAGCACGCAGGAAATGAAGCTGCAGCACTGCTGGGGGCGTCCAGCTGCCCTCCTTCATGGTGTTACTGCAGGCCCTCCCCATGGCTGGGGTACTAATCTGAACTCCCCATCATTCTGGGAGACCCCAAAGAGTCTGCTTTGATGACTCCCTTCCCGTGGAGACACAACCCAGAATGGCATTCCTCCGAGAGCATTGTCCGTGCGCGTCAGCGTGCCACGGTGGACAGTCATCCTCAGCAACCTGCCTGTTTTCCAATAAAAATGAAAGCTGCTTAATGGGCACAGTTTCAGTTGAGGAAGGTGGGAAAGTTCTAAAGATAAATGATGGTGATGGTTGCACAACAGTGTGAATGTACTTAATGCCTCAGAGCTTAAAAAGGTTAACTTAAAAAACGGTTAAAACAGGCCACCAGACACGGTGGCTCCTGCCTGTAATTCCAACACTTTGAGAGCCTGAGTTGGGAGGATGGCTTGAGCCCTAGCAATTCAAGGCCGTTGTGAGCTATGATCATGCTACTGCACTCCAGATTGGGCAATAGAGCAAGACCCCATCTCTCAAAAAAAAAAAAAAAAAAAAAAGAAAGGTTAAAACAGTTAATTTTATGTTATGTGTGTTATGTATGCATCATGTATCAGATTATGGTTTGTTCTCATGTCATTGGTGTAGAACTACGAAAAGTTAGTGTCAGGAAAAGTGTTAACTGGCAGTCTTTCAGGTCCACCGAAGTATTCCTACACACTTCAAGGCACTGCATTGCGACTTGATGTCACCTACTTTTCTCTACCATGCATTCATCAAGATCAATGTGTCAATTTCTTTACATGTAGAAACACACACCCAAAGGCATTTTCTACAGTAGACACCGTAAGATAAGAACAAAAGAGCCTCCTGGCCAACATGGTGAAACCCCGTCTCTACTAAATATACAAAAATTAGCTGGGCGTGGTGGCATGTGCCTGTAGTCTCAGTTACCCAGGAGGCTGAGGTAGGAGAATCGCTTGAACTCGGGAGGTGGAGGTTGCAGTGAGCCGAGATCGCCCCACAGCACACCAACGGGGTGAGAGAGAGAGACTCTGTGCCAAAAAAAAAAAAAAAAAAAAAAAAAAAAAAAAGAACAAAAGAGTCACCCATGGAGATGGGAGAAATAAATAGGAGGGTCAAATACAGATACAAGGTCGGAGCTAGAGGCTTTCAGGCAAATTAACTAAGCTCAATAACCAACATTTTGCTCCTGGAGAGGGCAGACATACTGCTCTCAGGTGCTTTAGAGCTTGTACGTCATTCAACCTTCTCAGGAGGCTGCTTAAACTTATTATTTGCTGCTGAAAAATCCTCCAGAAACCATTAGCTTATATTAATGTAAGGCCACTAAATTCTTTCCTAATGACAGAGCCATTCAAAGTGGCTAGTTTGAGAGACGTACAGCTAACTTTACAGCAGGGACGTTTTATGGAGAAACTAGACCTGGTGATGCCTTCTTTAAGTGCTCCCCTCAATCACCCCAATGGGAGTTGTCTTGGCGGCCATTGGGAAGGAAAGTTACACCAGTGAAAGGGAATGACTTTCATTTTCCCTCTGCTCCAGAACTCTGAATGGCTCGCCCAGGACTCGCTGTCTTGCTTTTGAATTGTGGCAGCTTAAGACGTCAATCACTGTAGGCAACAGCAGTAGTACCTGACATCTAAAACCCACCTTTCAGGCCAGGCCCGGTGGCTCACACCTGTAATCCCAGCACTTTGGAAGACAGAAGCCGGAGGACCACTAGAGGCCAGGAGTTTGAGAGCAGTCTGGCAACATAGTAAGACCTCATCTCTACAAAAAAAAAAAAAAAAAAAAGAAGAAGAAGAAAGAAAAGAAAAAACAACTAGCTGGGCTTGGTGGCACGTGCCTGTAGTCCCAGGCACTCAGGAGGCCGAGGTGGGAGGATCACTTGAGCCCACTTGAGCCCAGGAATTCAACACTGCAGTGAGCTATGATTGTACCACTGACCCCAGCCTGGGTGACAGAGTGAGATAATATATCTAAAAAAACAAAACATTCATCCCCTGAATGCTTGGCAATTATCAAAAAATTATTTCAGTCACTCTTTCTTCATGTATCCTGAGAAATTCTTGAAGAAGTGACTGCTTCCTAAGAGAACAACACCAAATGAGAAATGGACACAGGTATTTCTTTTTTACCTATGGAATGATTCACACTTTTATAAGCACTTTTGCTTATATAGATGCAATTTAATCTTACAAATCACAAGAGCAAAGCAAATTATACTTGTTTGAGAGGTATAAAAACTGAGGTCTTAAAGACCAGAATTCCAACCCAAATCTCCGTCTCTTAACTCAATGCTTGCTCACATACATGTTTACAAAGGTGCCCTGGGGACATTATTAGCCTGCAATTTCCCAGGGACATTTTGAATTTTCCTGGACAACCCTGGGTTCATCCTCAAGAACCCACCCAACACATAGTTACTACATACAGTGATAGGAAGTAGAAAAAAGAGTCTCTCTCTCTCTCTCTCTCTCTCTCTCTCTCCCTTTTACAGACAGGGTCTTGCTCTGTTACCCAGGCTACAGTGCTAGAGTACAGCAGTGCAATCATAGCTCACTGCAGCCTCGAACTCCTGGGATCAAGCAATCCTCCCACCTCAGCCTCTTGTGTAGCTTGCACTACAGGCGTGGGCCACCACCACGCATGGCAATTTTTTTAAATTATTTTTTTAATTTTATGTAGAGACAGGGTCTCGCTCTGTTGCTCAGTGATACGGTTTGGATTGGTGTCCCTGCCCAAATCTCATGGCAAATTGTAATCCCCAGTGTTGTGGGAGGGGCCTGGTGGGAGGTGACTGGATGATGGGGGAGGACTTCCCTCTTGCTGCTCTCATGATAGTGAGGAGTTCTCATGAGATCTGTTTGTTTAAAAGTGTGTAGCGCCTCCCGCTTCACTCTCTTCCTCCTGCTTCCACCATGTAGGACATGCCAGCTTCCTGTTCGCCTTCTGCCATGATTGGAAGTTTCCTAAGGCCTCCTCAACCCCGCTTCCCGTACAGTTTGCGGGACTGTGAGCCGATTAAACCTCCTTTCCTGATAAATTACCTGGTTTTAGGTAGTTACTGATAGAAACGTGAGAACCAACTAGTACACCCAAAGTGATCTCAAACTCCTGGCCTCAAGTGATCCTCCCAACTCATCCTCCTAAGTAGCTGGTACTACAGGAGCACACTACCATGCCTGACTACTCTTTTCATGTTTTGTAGGGATGGAGTCTTGCTATGTTGCCCAGGCTGGTCTTGAACTTCTGGCCTCAAGCAATCCTCCAATGTCAGCCTCCCCAAAGTGCTGGGATTACAGGCATGAGTCACTGTACTCAGGCAAGTATTATTTTAATGTTTTTAATTATTTAATTATTTTAATATTTTTATGTTCAATAAACATTTTATTACTTTAGAGTTTTGAAGATGAGTGAGCACATTTGTAAAGAGAACCAAATTTGTAAAATAGAACCTCTAGAAATGGATTGTTCTCTTTGATCCAGAGGCAGATGCTTCTTGCCATTTGCTCCTCCATGAGTGGGGAAGCTAAAGGAGTCATCTCGATCTGCTCCTCCCCTGTGTGAAAACAGTAACATTGACTGATGTTTAGTGAGCACTCTGCAGGTGCTTCACATGCATGATCTCAGTCCCCACTCGCAAGCAGCTCATGAGAGGGATGCTGTCAGATGGGTTGCCATGAGAAACAGAGATGTGAGTCACAGAGATGCCAGGAAGCTAGGTAGCTTGAACTTGGCAGAGCCAGATTTCGAAGACAATTGCCTCAAAGTGTGTACAGACCATCCCTGACTTACAATGATTCGACTTCAGGATGGTGTGACGCCTTCATAGAAACCGTACTTCTCTCGTGGTGCTAGGCAGCAGCAGTGAGCCCCACTCCATCAGCCACAGATATTTGACTCAGGATATTTTACAACAAACCCAGTTTAGGATGGGTTTGTTGGGCTGTAGCCCTGTTGTAAATGGAGGGCATCTGTAATCTTAACCAATGCTGTACTGTGTTATTTTTTCAGACCGCCGTCTTATAAGCAATCAAAATCTCCCACACATCTAATTATAACAGCAACTTCTATTTATCCTCCCCACCATTTCCTCATTCTTTGTACAGCAAAGAATGACATAAATCACACACACACACACACACACACACGCACATCAGAGCTTCCCGTCCACTGGAGGATGAGGAAAGGATGCGATGTGCATTTGACTGTGTGTGCACCCACATACACACGGGTCTCAGGAAGGAGCTAAGAGTTTACAGACCTGACATCCAAGTCATTTTGCAGGCAATTCTCCTTTATAGGACACCACAACTCTGATCAAACCATTGCAGAGACAGGCCGAGCCGTGGGGACTTTTAGAATGCTTGTTACTCATCAAACTCCTTTCTTTGCCTGGCTAACACCATCCCATCCTTTGAGTCTCAGCCCAGAAGTCCCTTCCTCTAGATTAGTTTCCAGACTCCCAAGGCCAGGTCAGCCCCACCAGCCACAAGGTGGTGAACAGCAGACTGTTTGTAACAAAGCTAGTGAGGGAAATGCCTGACTCGGTTATACAGCCATAGGGTAGTGGGTTCAATGTGAGGAATCCCTCACTGAGGCAACCAGAGCCCACACGCCTGCTATTCCTGGTGCCTGGTCCAGTTGCTAGGACTGCAAATACTGGGAATGCGATGGATGCTTGGGCAACTGTGAACAGAGCTGCCAGGTGCCTATCACATACTATTTTGCATTTATAGTCACACCAAACTTGATGTATCAAGATCCTGGGTTTCTAGGTTTCTTTATTCCCTGCGTCCATTTCTGGTCAGAAAAGTGAACGGAGGAGATTGTGTAACACAGAAGTCAGTGGGGCCACCAGGTCCTCCAGGATTCAACTAGAGTTGGCTAAGCCTCCTTCCCACATCCTGTGAGAAGGCCAGAGCCCTACCCAAGATTTCTGCAAACTCTGTGGGAGTGACATTCCCACAGTCACCTCTTGTTCCAATCTTCTGACCTCTTGAACTCATGCACAGCTCACCTCATATGACGGTCTCCTTCCCTCTGTCCCATGTCACCCCAACCCAGCCACAGATTCCACCGCCCTCCACTCACACAAGTCGGCGGGTGTATAGGAGACCCTGACTCAAGATTAAGGAGGATGGGGATAGGGTGCACACCACGCAGCGTAGCTGATAATTCAAGACAAAAAGTCGGGCGTCCCTCCTCCAGAGCTGCTCCTGTGAGCCTCTCGGCTGACTTTCCCCCGCGTGCGTCTCTGGTCTCCCGACATGGAGGAAATGCTGTCAATGTGCCCTCGCACCTCTCTTTCAAGCGTTGTTTTTGGTCTCCACCCACCGTCTCCTGCTATTTTTTAATACCATGCAGTTCCTCCATTTCTTGGTCATTTCCTGACCAGTGTGGGCCATGCCCTCATCTTCATAAACAAACATGCCCATTTAGATATATTCCTAAGCAAAGTCGGCTTTGTCCAGGGAGGAATTCCACAGTCAGTTATTACAGTGGCTTTCTGCTCAGCATTTCCCAGCAGGAATTAAAACGGCCCTTGCATAGAGAGGGAGGAGGATGGATGAGTGAAGCAGGGGTGGATGAAGTGGAAGATGTACTGGCAATTCAGGCTGTGGACCCACAAGTAGCCCAAATGGCAGGTGGCCAACCCAGAGACAGAGCTGCCTTCAGTCATTTGGTAAAACACCATCACGCGCTTCATGTGTGATGGTCACAGTAAGTGCCGGGCTTGAAACGGAACACAAATCCAGCCAATCCCCAAGGCGCTCACTCCAGTGGGCGGGCACCAGGAAGCATGGTTTTCAGGGCTGTGGGTTCTGTGAGATGCCACTGAGGCACAGCGCCCCCATCATGTTGCCAGCTGATCATGGAGGGTGACCAAAACGCCAGGACCATCGGAGCCCTGGGTTCCTCCCCTCATGCTGGCCTCTGCTGTTATTGGCATAGGAAACAGAAAGGTGAGCAGTGATCTCAGGGTGCAGCCTCCCCACCCTCCTTCCCCTCCCTTCTCCACGTGGCCCCACCCACAGTCAGTCAACATGTCACCAGTTTCTCTATATACTGGATGCTGTCTATTGATTGCCTAAGTGACATCCCCAATCCCCCTTTTCTTCCCCCTAGAATCCCCATTTTATCCGGGTATCCACCTGCTCACAATGATGTCATCTCCTGCCCGAATACTATGACCTGAATCCTGTGTCCCCCTAAGATTCCTGTGTGGAAACCAATACCAAGGTGAAGGTTTTGGAGGTGGGCCTTTGGGAGGAGATTAGGTCATGGGGGTGGAGCCTCATGAGTTGGATTAGTGCCCGCATAAAAGAGGCTCAAGAGAGACACCTCGGCCCGCCAGCCACGTGAGGACACAGCAAAAAGAAGCCATCGATGAAGAAAGTGGGACTCCACCAGACAGTGACCTGCTGGTACCTTGATCGTGGACTTCCAGCCTCCAGGACTGCTAGGGCTGTTTATAAATTTCTGTTGTTTAGAATCCACCAGTTGACGGTATTTTGATACAGCAGCCCAAACAGATGAAGACACCGAGGGAAGATCCTGACTCATCTTAACCAACCACATTTGCCCCGTTTGCCCGAGAGGCACTGGTAAATAAGGGAGCCTGCAGAAGGGGCATCTCTGAGACATCCCCTTCTCCTCTGGTGAGACTGGTGTCCAGCAGGTACTGGACTGTGCAGCCAGCCTGCCGCCAACCAGAGGGCAGCAGGAAAGATGGAACGGGAATCTTGGTTCCCAGTGGCATTATTGAGAAGCTGTTCTGTGAGGTCATAAATTCTTGGGTTGTCCAAGCCAGTGGGAGCCAGAGCTTTATGTTATTTATGACTGAAAACAGTACAGCTAGAGCACAAGAGCTATTTCTGCAAAATACGTATTAAAGTACATTTGTGCTTTGCCAAGAGCAATGGGACCATTTCGGGGTCGTCACAAGAATGAGGGAGGCAATGACCCACCATGCACAGGACTGTTCCCCAAAAACTATCTCACATTCTGCAAGATCTGAGGATGTTCTGCTGTATGGCCACGTAGGTGAGAAGCCTACTTGTAGCATTATCTGTGCCTAGAATCTAACCCCATTCTACATAAAAGCACAGAGAAAGTTTACACAGGTTTAGTACACAGTGATCATGTAAATCTTGATACTTTTAAAATGTTATTGTTGGAACAATAACAAGGTTGGGCACTGGTTTGGAAAATCAGCTCACATTTTGCAAAGCTGCCCACTTTTGAGCCCCACATGTATGCATTCATTGTTCATTGTTCATTCATTCATACTGACACTGTTGATTTCTGATGGCTCTCTATGCACACGCACCCATCTGACTTCTTCACTACGTCCTCCTGGCACAAAACTACCTGAGCATTTAGCAACGGATCATTATATCGATTTTTAAAAATTATTTCTAAGTGGATGAATTTCTTTCATGGTGTGTTACAGAATATTTTTTAAAAGGAGAGGGTGGTGCTGATGGTTCCAAATTTGTATCCATACACAAAACTGATCAGATTGTACACCTCAAATACATACTTCCATTATTCCTCCCTAAAGTGGGAAAGAGTGGGATCTTGAGTCTGCGAGAGTTGAAAGTCACTAGAACACATATCTGTGAGGTCTTTTCCAAATCCTAAGATTTCACAAAACCCTGCTCCTGTTGGATAAAGAATCTCGGGTCAGAACCTGTAAACAGGTCAGCAACTTCTGGAGATTTATATTGCCATAGAGGGCAGAGGTTGGCCCCTTTTGGCTTGGACTTTTATTAAAGTGTGCTGTGTGAGAAAACGCTTGATAAATATTGTCCAACTCAAGAGACTGATCATTCTGACGTGTGTCTGATACTACTGGCTCTTACTCTGCCAAAGATAATTCTTGGGAAATCTGAATCTGAAAAACCCTTTCAGATCCTCCTCACCACTCCACTTCCAAATCTGACCCTAGTTACTTCACAGGCTTTTACTTTTCTGGGTAGTTGATTTATACTTAGAGATTGGTTCATGGTGAGCTAAGCCCAGAGCGAGTCAGGTGCTGAAGCTGGCTCCTGCTGGCTTCTGAGAGACAACCGTGTGCTGTCCTTCACGACTCCATGTGAGTGGCCTTGTGTTGGTGGCTTAGAATCACCCACGAAGGGAATATTTACACCATAAAAATAGGCAAATCCTGCCAGGGCTTTTCACTGTTGGAGAGCTGATTGTTAAACATTTGCCAGCACACCACTACCCAGAGCGTGAGCAGGCGCCTTCTTCACTTCAGTGTGCCCAGGCACTGCACTGAGGCATATGGGGAGCAGGCGACTCTTACTCTTAAAAGTTCCCATAAATTGGCCAGGCACAGTGGTTCACACCTGTAATCCCAGCACTTTGGGAGCTGAGGCAGGCGGATTATCTGAGTCCAGGAGTTCGTGACCAGCCTGACCAACATGGTGAGACCCCATCTTTACTAAAAAAATACAGAATTAGCTGGGTGTGGTTGCACATGCCTGTAGTCCCAGCTACTCAGGAGGCTGAGGCAGGAGAATTGCTTGAACCTGGGAGGCAGAGGTTGCAGTGAGCCAAGATGGCACCATTGCACTCCAGCCTGGGCGACAGAGCAAAACTCAAAAAAAAGAAAAGAAAGGAAAAAAAAAAGCTCACATAAATTGTAGCTTCCTTTTGAATATTAGAATCTGTTTCTCTGTCACCAGAAGACTGGGGATATATACCTGTGACCTTGACCTTTCCTAGGAGTAGGTAAAAGATCTCTAGATGATTGGGGAAAATGTGGGTTCATGGATAGGCGGGTAGCAGGGAAGTAAAACGTTGCCAAATATGCACGTGTATGCATGTGTTTGTACGTGTGTGCATGTGCATGCGTGTGCATGTGCATGTGCCTTTGCGTGTGTGTGTGAAAGCTGGCTTAAAAATCAAAGTTCACAAATGTTGGCCCCAGCTAACAAGTCTGACATCAACGGTCTGATTGCTGGAGGTTCATTAGCGCCTCTTACTGAATGGGGTTTGGCAGTGGGCTTGTTTTCCATTGGCATGAGAGAGTTAAGAAAGAAACTGCCAACAAGTTTCTCAGCCAACCAGATTATAATCAGCATGCTCCACCTGAACCTGGTGCCCAAACAGTCATTTCAGTTAACACCTGGAAGTCTCCAGGACGTGGTGGGAAGCAGATGAAAAGATTCAGAGTTGGGGAAAACATGTTAAGGGGCCGGGCCTTGAGCTCACAAACAGCTCGGGTTGCAGCTCTGTGAGATGAAGAAAACCCATGTGTGATGAAATACAGGAGTGTGACCTGGAGGTATAACTCACACTGACAAATATAGACATTCTGTAGCCCACAGACCCTCCCAACCCAGGGAAAAGGCATGGAACTTTCCAGGCATCTTGGATGTTCCTGGGTCTCAGGGAGGTTTCCCTGGTGGCCCCCCTTAGGGATCCCTCTGCGCTCTTCTCTTCCTTCCTTCCCCTTGCTGTCCCCTGGCCTCCCTTCAGGCACATATTTACTCAGTACAAGCTTTCCTGCCAAGCACAAGATGCCCTGTTGCTCCCTCTCCGCTTCCTGTTAAAACCCACCCCCGGAAATGGATCTAATGTCAGCCGTTTCTTCCTTGCTCACCTCAAGCCCAGTCACATCCAGTCAGAAGGGGTGTCTGTCTAACGTATCACCGCGCTGCTAGGATGGTGACACCGGGTGCTATTCGACTCCTGGGAGGGTCTGAATCGCTGTACATCAGCCTGGTTGAGTTTTGTCTCCTCTGCCTAGCTGTGGAGTTGACGCACCGTGAGGAATTTTCTGGTTACTGTGCAGATATAATTAGTTGGCCCCAGACAAAATCAAGCACTCCTCTGAGTTTCTGTAAACAATGAATTTGTTGTTGTTGTTGTTTTCTGAGTGGATACAGTGGGCACAAGGGAGTTGGGGAGCTACTGGGGAGTGTTTCACTGAAAAGATATTGAAAGCGTAACAAGAGAAAAGCAGGTAGCAGAAAACAAAACGGTGCAATTGACAAATAGGATTTGGGCTATTTCTGATCAGAAAAAAAATGCCTTGGGAATAGAAAATCAGAGCCATCATGCTTGAAGGGACGTTAGACAGTGACCCTGCGAGACAGGGATGCATCCTCTTGTTAATGCTGAGAAGTCCCTGGTGTTTGCAGTCAGCCCAGAGCAGCGGTAGGTGGTAACAGCAGGTTGGTCCTGAGCAGCCCAATTCTGCCAAGCTAAAGGGCTTCTCCTGATACCTCCACTTCCATACACATCTGCTCAGGTGCCCTTTAGAAACTTGCTTTCATCCATGCAGTCCTCGAGATTTGCATGAAGTTATTTAACTGGGACTTTTTTTTTAATTTGGAGGGATACATAATATTATTTGCCCTGAATCTTAGAAATCCATGTTACAGTGCAAAAAGCGTACCTCTAGACTGGCCATTTATTAGGGAAAAATTATGTTCAATACAGTTCAAAAGTAGAAAGCACACAGGTCAAGTTTGTTTTCTGTCGTGTGTGTGCGTGTGTGTGTGTGTGTGAGAATTTTTAAAAGGTAAAATCCTCATGACTTTCATAAAGTGAGCATATCAAAGATTTTGTTTACATCATTAACCAAGGAGGGCACCAGTAAGATATCAACTACAACCAGTTCAAAATAGAATTCAACACACACACACACACACACACACACACACACACGCTGGGGCAGCGGGGGGCATGCAGGGGTAATTAGGAATGTTGAAATGAACTTACAAATAGATGCAAAATGCGTCAACATCTACAGGGGCAATAATTAATTTTATCACCACTGGAACTAATTCAGCATTTCTTTGGTCAAGAATTATTTGTATTACTATGCAACTTGTTCAACATACAGTGTTCTAAAATAGCTCAGAGATGGTGAAAGTCAGAGACAACCTGGAACAGTAGGCTGCACAGGACACCCAGTAATCCTTCTGCCCATTTCAAACTTTTCAAAAATGTTTCAGTATATGTGTGTGATTCTTAATTGCACTTACACATTCTTGGACAATAACTACATATTATTAGAATAAGAAAGAACTCAGCAATGAATCTTGTACTAATTTTTGTTTTGTACATGTAAACACAAAGAAACTCTGTTGACATAAAAAAGTAGATGGTAAGTGAAGGATTTGTTGGAGCAATGTCACTCAATTCTTTGAACTTCTGAGTAGTATGCCAAAAGTCATGACTGATAATCAAAATTATTTTTAATGATCTATTAGCTGCCAATCTAATTAAATCTTCCTTTAATTTTACTAAAGGCAAAGTATTAAAAATAAGCTGGCTCCTCATTTGTGTCTCAACACCAATATTTTGAATTGTTTCCTTGTTGCCCCAAGCACTTTTACCTCCTAGAGGAATGTGCCCTAACGTGAGGAAGAGCCTGCTTTCTTTTGTAAAATTGGAAAAGAGCATCTGAGAAGGAGGGGGAGGGAAAAGAGAACTAGCTTCACTCACATGCAGTGTTCGCCTGCCCTTGATATCCCCCAGTGCTTGGTACATAGTAGGATTTTTAAGAATTAACAGAAACGACCAAATGAATTAATTAATAGGTGTCCAAAGTAGATTTCCTATGAAACAAACAAAGCTGATGCCGCAGTGCCCTTTGTTGCACGATCCCCTTCCAGGGCCGGGGTGAGCACCGCAGGCAGTGTCCATGTGTCCATGTATTTCTTGAGCGGGCCCCTAACACTGTGCCTTCGTGCTCATATGTAATACAATTTGCAAGAGTAAGCTGCTTTAAGAGCAGTGGATTCGGATCTTTGTCCGTGCTTATGTCCAATTCATATATTTCTCCTCTGCAGGGTGAGCTGTGGTGCCCGCAGGCCACTTGGGATCCAGTTAGGGGCAGTAGAGTTGGGGACATAATTAATTTGGATTTAATGGAATAAGTGTATGTGACTTTCAGGTAGTCTTCTTACTGTTAAATTACTGCTAATTATCCTAATGTAGGGATGGCTTCTAGGAATGTCCCTGTGGCACACTGTATCTACTCACTAAGCAGAAGAATAGATGATGCAGCGCCAGCGATAAGAATGCATCCTACAGCGCCTAGCCGTGTGTGGCAGAAGAGAGACAAATTGCTCTAATCATCGGTTATGTGAAATGATCTGCACAGGGTCAGCAACATCTTGTCAGAAGGAAAGTTCACAATGCTTTCTTTCTTTTTCGACGGGAATGGCATATTTGATAAAATTGGAACACATTTTTTCAGCAATTAAGAAAAAGAAAACATTTTAGTAAAATAAATGAACCCTTGACTTGAATGTATATTGAAGTGTTGTCTTTTGTCAAGCTTAAATTTATTAAGGACCTGAGAGAAAAATTCTCAATAAATTCAATGGAATATGAACAAATGTCAAGAAGCTATGTGATGGAACTAGTGGGAATTATTCTGATATAGATGACCAATTTTAACCAAAAAGTGTCCAGATAATTCAAAAAGTAATCCATCAAAAAGAACAAATACATTCCGAGTCAAAATCATGAACAGGACATTGGATTATTGGAAAATCTAATCAATGAAGATGCAAGAATCTTATGAACATATTAAGGGTAAGACTTAAATGTCTTGTAGATTTGAGACAAATTAGTTACATCAATGAAGATACCATAAACTCTGCAAAAGTTTGTTATAGGAAATCATTAACCAAACCAGCTCATGCAGGTCATCAATTCAATGAATATGTTCAGTCACTGTAGATGAAAAACTGAAATGCCCTGAAATCTGCCAGCTGAAGAATAATGAGGTTCATAAATTTGGCAAAAGAATTTTATTTCTCATAAAGCATTGCAGCCTGCAGGCTGACCATCTTGCAGACTGGGAAGTGTAACCTCCATAAGAAGTACTTCGGGGAGGGATCAATGGAATTGGAATGTACGCTGAGGAGGTTGGCTAAGTATACATGTTCAGCAAGTCATAGGAGGAGTGATGGACACTCACAACAGGAAAGCAAGGGCATGTGTAGCAGCTAACAGGCATGCAACGTGCTTCCCTGCTCACTTTGGGGAGACTTAACATTTGAATGTATTACAAGTAGGCTCTAAACATCAAAAGGTGAAGCCGAGGACATGGAGGCCCTCTGTGTGTAGCGTCCCTAGCTGGCCAGAGCCACTCTGTGGCTAGTGGTCTCTCATCAGGAAGGAATGATGGTGAGTCCTGTGTCAAAATGGTAAGGGAGGGGCAGCATAAGGGCTGGTTGGCATCGAAAGTGGAGCAAGTCTTTCCAAAGGGCTGGTTTCTGTGTAATCCTTAAAGAGAAAGCCAACGGCAGTCAGCAAGGGGGGCGGTATAACAAGGCCGGCTGACCTTCCTCCTGTCATGGCCAGGAACCCAGTTTTTAAGGTTTCTTCAGGGCCCCCTTGGTCAAGAGGGGATCTGTTCAGCTGCGTGGGGGCTTAGAATTTTATTTTTATTTCTCAAATCTTACAGTTCATATATAATGAATGTTTCCCCAAATCTAGACCATATTGAACTTTACATAATGTGACCAATATTGAATTGAAAAGGGAAAGTAAAAAAAATTCTCGACATCTTCAATAGTAAATTTTAATAAAACACACTAGAGAAAGATCTGAATTCTCTTTCTATTCTCTCTATAGAAAATGGTACTGCAAAAACTGTTGTGTTTTGAGGAGGTGATCAAAGAGGGTACAACCAAAATAGGTAAGAAAAAGTATTTTAGAGCTGCATCAGAAAGTTAATTGAAAATAACTTGTTTTCAGATTTTGTGACATTTAAGTTATGTTTCAGATTTTTTACATTATAGTTAGTTTGGAAAGTTCTTAATCATGTTTCTTCCTGTGATATTGTGAAATGTATATTTGGTCTTCTGGTTTCCTGATTCATAGCTCCCCAAATCCTTGGGATCTCTGGAGTGGTGAGTGGCTCTTGTATGCTAATGAGATGACTGGAGCTCCTCGATAGTCTCTGGTGGGGGACTGTTCGCTGTTTTCAACCCTCCCAGGAGGGAAGGTTGACACTTTCAGCCTACCTCCTACTCCCCCAGACCCCAACCACCTCTCTCACTTCCAGGGAGGATAGAAGGGTTGAATATTGAGTTGATCACCGACAGCCAATGATATAATCAATCATGACCTACCTAATGAAGTTTCCCTAAAAATCCAAAAGGACTGAGCTCTGGGTCTTCCAGATAACAGAACATGTAGAAGCTCCTGCAGGGTGGTGTATCCAGAGAGAGCATGGAAGCCCTGTGCCCCTTTTCCCATTCCTGGCCTTATGTATCTCTTCCATCTGGCTGTTCATCTGTATCCTTTGTAATTTATCCTTATAATAAATGTGTAAATGTAAGAATTTCCCTGAGTTCTGTGAGCCACTTTAGCAAATTAAATAAACCCAAGGAGGGGGTTGGTGGAACCCCAGCTTATAGCTGGTTGGTCAAAAGCACAGGTCACCACCTGTGCTGCAATTGGCATCTGAGCTGAGGGATAGACTTGTGGGAATGAGCCTTCAACCTGTGGGATCTGACACAATCTCTAGCTAGACAGCGTCAGAGCTGAGCTGAATTAGAAGACACCCAGCTAGTGCCCACTGGAGAGTCATCTGCAGAATTGTTTGGTATGTGGAGAAAAACTCCACACATCTGGGGTCATAGAAGTGTGAGTGTTGTGAGAGTACAGCAGGAGAAACTGAGTTTGTTTTTTCCTATGTCCTTACACTTTTAAAATTTCTTTCGCATAGTCTCTCCTCTTTTGCTGACGTTAAACCTTATTACTGTATCCTCTGTCTCTGACCAACTCTTCTGTAGTTTTCCATTACTTATCCTTACCATGTTTTACTCTGTTTTCTCCTATCCTACTTTCCAATTATCCTCAATGACTCATCTGTCAAAGACAACCAATGAGTTCTTAATTTTGATTACTGAATTTTTTGGTTTTCCAATTTGCCTTTGGTTTTTGTAGCATACGCTACAACCTCTCATGTCTGCTGAAATTCTATTGTCTTTTATCTCCTTGAACATAGTAAAAATAATTATATGAAAGTTTGTGTATCTTTTAAACATTCTATTTTCTTCTGCTATTTCTATAAATTTGTACTTCCACTCTCTGGAGTCTTTGTGGCTCTGTTGCCACTGTTAGCTGTCTCAGCTGGTATTCGTACATATTGTCGCATCTCCTAAGAAGTATGCTTACTTTTTCCTTGTATGCTAGATTCTGTAACTCAAAATTTATCATAGAAATAATTTGAAGCTCAGGTGCTAACAAGATTGTAAAGAATTACAAAGCCAGTTTCCAGAAGGCAGAATTGAGCTCAGCACTGGAGATCCTTTTTCCCTGGAGGAATTTGCATGTTCCCGAGGGAGGAGCTGAGAGGTGGGGTGAAGCCACTGACTGCCTCATGGGGCTAGGGGACATGCTTGGAATTGCAGAAGCCTCTATGTGTGCATGTGCATGTGTGTGTGTATGTGTATGTGCACCTAGGACACAGCCCTTCAGTGCCCCAAGTCAAAGCAAGTGGAGGATTGGGATAAACTTAGCTTGGATTACATTTACACAGCTCATCATTACTTCCAGGCACAGTAAAATCATTGCTGCCATCCTGGTGTGGACATAGCTTCCGGGAATGCCCAGGAAGCCCATTCTGCTGATGCACCCAGCGTGTGACCTGAAGTGCAGGATCACAGGTCATCTCCCAGGGTCACAGGTCATCCCCCAGGGTCACAGGTCATCCCCCAGGGTCACAGGTCATCTCCCAGCTCAAACATGCTCCACAGCACGGGAAGTACATGGAGGGGAAGGGGATGAAAGTCTGAAAAAGATACAGTCAGAAGCCAGTTTGTCAAAAGATTTTCCACATCTTACAGCTTACATATGAAAGAAGGTTGACAGAAGTTATCCACAACTTGACAATAACACAAAAACTTACATGACTTACCAAAAATGAGTTGTAAAACTGAAAGAAAAATGTTCAAATTATCAATAAGAACCAGATTGTGATCGATTGTGCTAAAGACTGAATTTTCTCACTATTATCTCTATAGAAATGACATTACAAAACTGTGGTCAGAGGAAAAGGCAATCAAACATTATGCAGACGAAAATATAAGAAAACAGGAATTGCAGAGATTGGTTGGACAATTAAGCAATAAACATATTATTTTCTTGGATTCTATGCTGTTTGTGGTATTTCACAGGTTTTGAAAGTGTGTAATTCATGGTAATTTCCTTTATCTTTCTAAAATGATAACAATTGTATACTTAATTTTGTATTTCTTCTTTCTGAAAGAGGGCGCCCACATTGTGTAAGCTCAGGCCCCTCTCAGCCTAACTCTGTACCAGTGTATGTGTTTCAAAGGCTTTGTTCCATAGTTACTTAAGAAGGGATCCTCTGGCTCTCGTCATGCCACTTAAACTCCCTGGATTTCATTTTAGTCATCTGTAAAATGAAGGAATTAGCCTAAAACTTCTGAGATCTGTTGCAGGGCCTCTGCAATGCCGTGAATCGTAGCGGTAAGATTTAGTAAGGCTTTCCTCACTGTGTGACCTTGGAAAAATTATGTGTCCTGGTTTGACAGATGAGAAAAAAACTGACCCAGAACAAGAAAAAGCACATACACAACTGCAGAACTCCAAAAGAGAGCAACTGAGACAGAAATCAGAGGGACGAACAAAACAGCAGGTGGCCAATTTGGCCATGTCCCAGGGCAAGGTGCTGGAGCATCTAGGCAAGACTATCAGGGCAGGTGGCCAAGGCCGGCTTTGCAGCTCAACTCAACACCATCTCAAGGATATAAAATGGTTAACGGCAAAGAAAATAGAAGACAGAATTTCTTTGGACAAAGTTTTTAGTGTGCTATGGCAATTTCTGTCCCCATATCCAGAGGTTTGGAGTTCATATTTCTGCATAGAAGTAGGTCTTCTAATAATTAAAATCAAACTGTTGTGGTAACTAGAAGTGACTAGAGGATATTTTCTTTCTTTCTTTTCTTTGTTTGAGATGGAGTCTCACTCTGCCGCCCAGGCTGGAGTGCAGTAGTGTGATCTCAGCTCACTGCAACCTCCGCCTCTGGGTTCAAGCAATTCTCCTGTCTCAGCCTCCCGAGCAGCTGGGACTACAAGGCATGCCACCACACCCAGCTAATTTTTGTATTTTTAGTAGAGACGGGGTTTCAACATTTTGGCCAGGCTGGTCTTGAACTGCTGACCTCAGGTGATCTGCCCGCCTTGGCCTCCCAAAGTGCTGGGATTCCAGACGTGAGCCACTGCACCCGTCCGAAGTCACACTTAACTTGATGGTTTAAAGATACTCGAGACAGAAATACTATGTAAATTATGCAGCATTTTACAAATTTTAATTTGGATTACATTGCTTTTATGAGTCATCATATCAACAAATCTCATACTTAATAGATTTTATAGATCAGTACAATTTACAAATATTTTGAGAGGTAGGTATTAGGTTGCTAAGTCTTTATTTGCCAAGTAAAAACATTTTTAAAAATCCCATCATTTAAAATCACTAACATTTTATAAGAGGAAGAAAATGTTTGCCCTAAATATGTAGGAAAATACATAACAATACACTAGCAGAATAAAAAAATAGGACTAGAAATGTAATAAAGTTAACTTTATAAATGTTTGACTCATAATTCTTTTTCCCCATAGGCATGTAAAAACGTTGTTATAGACCTGGGTGTGGGAGCTGTGGATTAAAAGCTTATTGAGGCATTGCTTTGGTTATGGGATTTCAGCAACGAAAAACCATGATGGTCCTATCAGCATTTCAAAGCTATTTAAATTGATATGAACCACAAACTGAGTTATAAATCCAACCTATTTTATTTTCTGGTACAATAAACCAAAACATCAAAGTCTAACATCACTCTCTTAAGTATCTCCTTCTCAGAATTGTCCATGAACCCCAAAGATTTACCAGGTCCAAAGGTGAAGGTGGGGCTTGAGTCCTCAGTGCAAAAGAAAACCCTCAATGCACCACTGCAATTACTTCTGCTGCCCCATGGTGGCGCTGTTGAAGCTTAGTCCTGCACAGCCCTGGCAATAAAGGAACTGCCTAGGTCACCAAGGATCTTCAGGGGTCTTCAAGCTGCTTCCAAAGTATTGCTTGCCACTAAAAGCATTCTATATTAGAGCTTCAAAGTTGCAGCTCTTAAAAATATGCTCTTTTATCTCACATAGAGGGGAAACTTCCAGAGCACCAACTAGCCCAGGAGCAGTTCTAACAGCCACCACCTCAGCCTATAGAACTGGCACTCCCTTTCCTCCATATCAACCACTTTGGCAGGAATGGAGCAGATTTTCCTTTGCACCCTTTGAACAGAGAAATGCTCACCACGTCCCCTCCCTGGACACTCAGATCTCCATGCAGGGGAACCCCCGAGTGGCCCTGTTGAACAGAGGGTCCTCTCAGTGATAGCCAGGTGAGTGTGCACTCAGGCCTTTGCTGCAGAAAGGCTGCCATCTCTCTGTGATATCCTCAGCAGCCCACTTCTCCCTCTCCCCAGTCCCACCCCGGCTAGACATTGCTCCAGAGAGAATGCCCCGCTTAACGGCCCCCATGCTAATCTCAAAATCTGCTTTCTGGTGACGCCAAACAGCAATGCTGGGCTGTAATTCAGAAGTTCTAGTTCTGACTGTTGGATTCCTTAGGATCACAACAGACAGCATGAATAACTCACATGCTTACAAAGGCGAGCAGCTACTGCACAGAACATGGAAATATGCCCTAGAGGTCACTGGCCTCGGCAGCAGCGAGTTGATCTAGCGTCCTGACTGCACTTTACAAATCGGTGGGAGGAAGTACAGCACTGCTGCAGATGGCAATGTCACCCATCGGGTTGTTGGGGACAGATCTGGTTACATTTTCCGACTCATTCACTAGGATGTGTCCACATCCTGCACCCCTTGAGCACATCAGGGCAAGCAGCTGTTCACTCTGAAGATGTGTGGTTTCACATCTCTGAAAAGCCAGCTGCCCAAGCCACAAAGGCTAACCTGGGAAAAGATCACTGGGGACACTTTCTCAAAAGGTGGATGCACAGCAGGTGGCACTAGGGATGTCTAGGCTTCTTTGGCACTCACCATGGTGCCATGGTGAGAAAGACTTGGCCACCCTGATGACAAGCAGTAGAGCACTGGAGTTCAGGGTAGTGGCTCTCAAAGTGATCTGTGGACCAGCATGAGCATCACCTGGGAAATTTTTTAGAAATGAAATTCCCAGACCCTGCCCCAGACTTACTGAATCAGAGACTGGGTGTGGGGCCAGGAAGCTGCATTCTAACAAGCCCCACAAGGGGTTCTGATGCATGCTAACATTTTAGAATAGTGTTTGGTGACTTCTTCTGTAAAAGGCCAGAGAGTAAATATCTCAGGCTTTGTGGACTATGTGGACCCTGTAAGCAGCCGTGGATAGCCTACAAACAGATGAGAGTGGCTATGTCCCAGTCAAACTGTATTTGTAGATGCTGAAACTTGCATTTCATGTAATTTCATGATGTCATGAAATATCGTCTTATTTTAATTTTTTCAACCATTTCAAAATGTAAAAAACAATTTTTAGTTGCCAGGCCATACAACAGGCAGTCATCCAGGTTGACCCCAGCCTGTAGGTGCCACCCCGGGTGTTGAGTTCAGACTGGATTGGAATCCTGGAGCTCCCCTAACCAGGTGGGCAGCCTTGGGCAAGTCACACAATCTGTGTGCCTACATGTCCTCCAATATGAAATGGGGTAGTACTAGCACCTGTCTCACATGGATGCCGTTAACATTAAATGGCTACCACGCATATCACAGCCGTAAGTAGGAGCTTCTTATTTTCCTGTCCGTGAGTAACTTACCTCCTTCTTATGGTCAGCTGTTTTTTTCATGACAGGTACAGCTCTCCAGCACAGAGACCACCCAGAGCGACCCTGAGGCTCCCAATGGTCTTGTCTTGGGCTTCCCGACTGCCCTCCAAGATGGGTTCATGAGGGTTGCATGCTGCTCTTGCCCCAGGAGATGAGAACCCCCAGGGCTCTGGCAGGACGGCATCCTAGTTAGATGAACCAAATGAGCTCTTTCTCAGCCGTTGGTCTGCTGTGCTGCTCGGAGTCATCCGCGATGTTCCAGGCAACGCATCATGGCTCCAATTTAACAGTTGATGAGGTCAGTCCATCCTTTATTTATAGCTTGGCCTGGGAAGTGCCAAAAGCAATGTTTTAAATAATAGTAGGTGTCTGTGTGTGAGAGAGAGACAGAGCATGACAAGGGAAAAGTGACAAGAGCGGCAAATTGGCGATTCCCGTACTGGGGAACCAGCATACCAGCCCTAAATGACCCCGCTGAAAGGGATGAGGAGGCAGCATGCCTGGAGGAGGAAGTGGAGACCCTGCATGGAGCCTCAGCTGGCTGCCTGGACAGTGCCTATATGGAACCAGGCCAAGGCCCTGGACATCCGTGATACTCACTTGTGACGTGTTCGGGGCTGGGGGTGCCCCTTTTCTACTGTGCTGTCCTTCCAGAGACTGGGAAGCTCGCTCTATGCTCCAAAACTTTCCTTGTCTTCTCCCATCGAAATGTAAGCCACGCTCTCCAGGTGACAATGAAATCCCTGTTTGGTGCAAGCAGTCCTGACAAATAGGGAAGTGCATCGTTTATGAACTAGATAACACTTTTTGGCTGTCCGTGATGAAAGACACTGAAATATGCTACAACGGAAACTGAGGTATTTGTCTCTAGAAATTAAGAGTTTTCGATGTAAGAGGCAGAGGGGAATAAAGAGGTTTTTCTTGTTCAACACTTTACAATTTTCCTAAACAAAAGGAGTCTGGTGCAAAATAGAAAATTCAATTGCACACAGTTTATCTAGATACTCTGTCTTATGTATAACAGGAACTCCAAGAGGTAATCAAGACTCTTCCTATTCACAGACGACTCAACTGAGGCTCAATAAGGTGAAACAAATTTCTCAAGACCCTGTGGGCAGCAGTGGAGGAGTGAAGCTAAGAGTCCATTTGGCAAATGAATCTGAGCCAATGAGAAACAGCTCCAAAACCTTCCCACGAGGGAGAAAAGGTCACTATAGAGGCAAGGAAAGCCCCAAAACACTGCCAAAAAGTGCCCACACATGGTTTATTTTAATTGTCACTTCTCTGTGGCTTCCTTAAAAATTAATTTCGGCCGGGCGCGGTGGCTCAGGCCTGTAATCCCAGCACTTTGGGAGGCCGAGGTGGGCGGATCACAAAGTCAAGAGACCGAGACCATCCTGGCTAACACAGTGAAACCCCATCTCTACTAAAAATACAAAAAATTAGCCGGGCGCGGTGGCGGGCGCCTGTAGTCCCAGCTGCTCGGGAGGCTGAGGCAGGAGAATGGCGTGACCCCAGGAGGCAGAGCTTGCAGTGAGCCAAGATCGCACCACTGCGCTCCTGCCTGGGCGACAGAGTGAGACTCCGTCTCAAAAAAAATTAATTTCCCCATAGTAAGACAACCTTTCCAGAATAAATTAATTACCAAACTTTCCTTGGCTTTCAGTTACCACTTGTTAAGATCCTTGGTGACATTGTCCTCCATAGAGATAACTGTTTGGGTTGAAATCTCTAACCACGTCATGTGAATGCCAAGGAGGGACTGTTCTGGCCCCGTCTTCAGAGACAAATGCTCTACACTCTGACACGTTATTTTTTGTCTTCTCTTCCTCTTTGACTCCAGCCCTGTCCTTGTTGTCACTGACTCCTTCCTGCTTGGGCCAAGGACAGGCTGAGCTCTCCCCAGTACCATCTGGACACAAGAGTCATGAGAGGGCCACAGCAAGGGGTGTCCATGGAATGACATCTTGCTTAGAATGTTTCAAACTCATTCCAAGGAACACTGGAGGATTTTACCCTGGAGGATTTTTAGATGAACATGTGTTCCAATATGCAAATCTCTAGGAAAGGCCGATGAAGAAACCAAACTGGGGACAATGGAGCTAACATTTCTTTTCTTTTTTTTTTTTGAGATGGAGTCTTGCTGTGTCACCCAGGCTGGAGTGCAGTGGCGCCATCTCGGCGCCTCCTGGGTTCACGCCATTCTCCTGCCTCAGCCTCCTGAGTAGCTAGGACTACAGGCGCCGCCACCATGCCAGGCTAATTTTTTGTATTTTTTAATAGAGATGGGGTTTCACTGTGTTAGCCAGGATGGTCTTGATCTCCTGACCTTGTGATCCACCTGCCTCGGCCTCCCAAAGTGCTCAGTTGAGTCATCTGTGAATAGGAAGAGTCTTGATTACCTCTTGGAGTTCCTGTTATACATAAGACAGAGTATCTAGATAAACTGTGTGCAATTGAATTTTCTATTTTGCATCAGACTCTTTTTGTTTAGGAAAATAGGAAAGTGTTGAACAAGAAAAACCTCTTTATTCCCCTCTGCCTCTTACATCGAAAACTCTTAATTTCTAGAGATTACAGGCGTGAGCCACCGCGCCCAGCCTGGAGCTAACATTTCTTGAAGGCCAGTGCCAGACACAGGCCATGAGTCACAGAAATATGGTAGCCAACCTTGGATGAAGCCAATTTCTCATCCCTAGTTCCCTCAGCAGAAGCCAGTAGTGAGATAACCCCGTCTGACACGTGACTAGAACTCATTCTCTGAATTCTGAATCCTCTTTTGTTACTCTATGTTCTTTCTTAAACTCTGCAACCTGATAGTGTTATCCCTAATTCAGGAGAAATTCTACTTTAAAGCTGTGCCTCCCCGCCGCATTCTCCTTCCCTTGGCATCAGGAAGTATTCAACCATTTTGATGAGCCTAGAGATCTAAACTTATGAGAAAGGTTTGCCTGGGCTAATGCCCCTGCCCTGTTGGGTGGTGCCTGTGGTGCCATGCCACTTGGGCACATGGAAAACACACACCCCCCATGCGGGTGATTTCAGGGCTTGGAGAGTGTGCAAAGTGCATACTCTTGCCACAGGTGGCCAGCGTGGCGGGTGGGAGTCCTGGGTCTCCTCCCCAGATATCCACTGCTGAGTGAACCCTGCCAACCCTTGTCATCTGTTTTGCTTCAATGTCTGCCCAAAAGGCTGTGAGCAAAATCATTCCCTCAGCATTTTTCTCACAGCTCAGAGAGGGAGAAAGAGAAGGATGAAGGACGTTCACCCTCTGGCCCTGCCCAGAGGCCTCTGTGGGCGTCCCGCAGGCAGAAGAGGATGACAGATGTCACCCCTTCCCTTGTGTGCAGGGGAGGCCGCCTCTGCCTGATTCTGTCCAGTTAGCAAAACAGGAGGAGCTGCCAAGACAAATAGCCGAGGTATGAGAGTTACAGCTAGCGCTCACCACGGTGTGAAACAGACCCGTGAAACGAGACATAAAGGATGCTGCCTGGAATAGCTTGAATGTCGAACATTCTTTCCCAGTGGAGGGACAGAAGGAGGCCGGCAGCAGCAGTGTGGGAGATGGAGGCACAGTGTTGTCCCGGGGGCCGAGGCGCGGGGCAACCCCAGGCATCACCCTGGGAGATGGGAGACAGTGCCCACTCTTCGCCCATTCCATGCCAAGGCTCCCTGCTACGCTCATCACAAAATAACATGGCTATTAATAGGTCATATCAAAAGAGCCCTTGTAGTTTCCTAATCATTTTCATCTGGCTTAGGGAACAGCAACCATAAAATGTCTGTCTGGTGGCTGCTGGGCTGGCGGGGCAGGTTTCTATTAGCCAGTACTCAGAATGCGGTGGCAATGACAGGCGAGGCAGAGGATGGTTTATGGGCTTTAATGCCGGTGCTGACATGGAGGATCGGAGCGAGATTTATTTTATGCCCGGGCCATCGCTGAACACTGAAAACCAGTCATTACAAGCCAGATGACAACTGGAATGCAGTAATCACTTGAAGGAATATTTATTTGGTTTTTAAGTTTTTGGATGAATCTGGTGTTCGGAAAGTCAGGGACCGCTAGGAAGTCAGACTATGCCATTATTACATCCAAACCATTATACATTTGCTGGCCAATTATGTAATCCTATATGGAAAACATAACCAGAAAGCAGGATAAGCCCCAAGACCTGAAGGCTCATTATTCCAGGCTCACCATCGTTTGTGGTTACCACACACCCTAAATATTATTAATGGACCAAAAGAACGCAATACTTGTAAAGTCTGGTCAGTATCATTAAATCCACAGCTCCCTGTGACAGTGAATTTGATGGAGTGGCAATATGTATTAGGTCACTTTTCTTCTGACTCATTTCACTGGATTTCATGCGATAAAGTAGCAAAAAGAGGCCATTTTTATTAAGCCCATTGTCAGCCTAAAGGTTCAATTAAGTTTCTATAAACACATCTTCTTTAGACATCCCTGATGTCAGCATTCCTGCTCTCAAGCAAGTCATGCCTTAGAATTAACTACATTTACTCGTGACATTGTTAATGGTTCTTGCTTCTTCCAGATGAGCAAAGGAGGTTGGGCAGAAATGTTGGATATGCTACTATTTCTTTTCTTTTTTTGTTTTAAGATGGAGTCTTGCTCTGTTGCCCCAGGCTCAAGTGCAGTGGTGTGATCTTGGCTCACTGCAACCTCTGCCTCCTGGGTTCAAGCGATTCTCCTGCCTCAGCCTCCCAAGTAGCTGGGACTACAGGTGTGTGCCACCACGCCTAGCTAAGTTTTTGTATTTTTAGAACAGATGGGGTTTCACCATGTTAGCCAGGAGGGTCTCGATCTCCTGACCTTGTGATCTGCCCTCCTCAGCCTCCCAAAGTGCTGGGATTACAGGTATGAGGCACTGCGCCCAGCCATATGCCACTATTTCTATAAGATATGGCCTAACACTTCCTGCGTCATCTTCAATTCATCCATCCCACTTAACTATCTTGTTTTTCTTTCCTTTCCAGAACTCTACGCAAGCATTTTTTGGGGATAATTTTTCTCCCTAGGAGAATCCATCGTTTTCCGAGTGCACCAGGAACAAGAAGCTGGGCTGATTCACAGAGGGTGGCTCAGGCAGCCCCTCCCGTGGCACTCGGCCTAACTGGTCAGTCAAGCGTACCCAAGGCTCCAGACAACGTCACAGCCTAATGGCTGCTGGGTGTGTCCACAGCGTGAAATGCATTGAGCTGTTTGCTACTGTGGGCACATTTCTGAGTCTATGTCATCCCCACCAAAATAATTCATGTTTTAAATGTACATGAACTATGATCATAGACGTGCTCTCGCTGTCTCTTCTCCATCAAGTCTCGGGTGAGCACAAAGCAAATAAAGGAAAAGCCCTCGAATGTGCACTGAGATTCTGGAGCTTTGGACTGGGTGTGTTATTACTGGAGAGACGGCCACACACAGGGTTAGGGAGAAGGTAGATACCAGAATCCCTCTCCTGCCCTTTAACTTCTTGTTGCCAGTTCCCATCTTGACTTCAGGTGTCACCTCTTCACCCATCCCCTGGCTTCTGTTCAACAACTTCTACTTTGTAGGGTGTTTTTGCTTTGTTTTAGAGACAGGGTGTCACTCTGCCACCCAGGTTGGAGTGCAGTGGTGTGATTATGGCTCACTGCAGCCTCAAACTCCTGGGCTCAAGCAATCATCCCACCTCGCCCTGTTGAGTAGCTGGGACTATAGGCGTATGCCACCATGCTTGGCTAATTTTTTTATTTTTTGTAGAGATGAGGGTCTCCCTCCGTTGCCCAGGCTTGTCTTGAACTGCTGGGTTCAAGTGATCCTCCTGCCTCTGCCTCCCAAAGTGCTGCGATTACAGGCATGAGCCACTGCTCCTGATCCTACTTTGCATGTTTTAGATTTTCTCACATCTGTGTTTAGCAAACTTAAAGAGAAAAGGTATCAGAAAAAAGAAAAGCAAACCTTGCTGCATTTTTCTTCCAGGGTAGCCCTGTGCAAGGAATTCATTCAGTTTCTTATCTAAGCACCCTTTTTCAACCATGTCAGAAATCAAGACATTTCTAAGACAGCATTGAAAGCTAATAAATTAGGCAAACACAAACCTATTTTTTAAAGGCTTTGAAAGCCTTTCAAAGCTGGGACACAGAGGTCCTGGCCAAGGGCTGCAGCTCTCCGTGGCCTCACGCGCGGCACTCTCGGTGTCTGCACCACGGGTTCTTCTGTTCTGGTTCCCAAGGTCCACGCTGCATGTCCCCCATCCTGGCATGGGCCTCCCCAGTAGGCTTCCGTCCTCTGACTTCCAGTTGGCCTTGGTGATAGAGAGTGAGGTCAGGGTATTTGTTCCCCAGCTTCCTTCCTGAGGAGTTGCTTCTGACGGGCTTTGTCCCCTGAGCTAAGGTGACAGTTCTTCTCCAGCCGGCCTTTGCCACAGCACTCTCACCTTTCAGCTTCCTGTAACCACTGGCTGCCCTCACCCAGCGTTACCATCACCCGTCGTGTCCCTAAACCCTGTTGTCAACTTTGTCCATCCCCTCAAATTATTGTAATTTGTTTCACCATTTATTTCTTGTGGAGACTCTGACTCAACCTGGGGTCTAATGGGGAGGTCCGACCAAGCACAGGCTGGAGCCACGCGCCATGTATTAGAATGTTCTGAGGTTTGGGGATGTTTGTGGCTGCAGAAAGGAAAGGATCTGGGCTGTAATGCATGCTCCGACGTGGACCGTTAGGATTCTGCATATCTGAGGGGCTTTTCCGGAAAGCTCTTATCAGTCTTTGGTGGTCTATCTCAGTTCTTTGGTGGTCTGCACTCCACACTGAACAACGCCGGCCTACGTGAATACTGCTAGACACACACAATCCACAGTTGCACCCCTGGATGGATAGTCCAAAAGGAAACACACTTATGCCAGCAGCACTGGGATCAAGAAACAGGCATGACCAAGCTCCCTCCTGGCCCCAGTCACTCCACCTCCAGTGGTAGCTTTCACACAAACTTTACTGCCATAGTCCCATTTGTGCTGTTTCTGAATGTTGTGTCAATGGAGCCGTGTGAGTCCTTTTGCTTTAGATTATGTTTGGGCATTTATCTAGGCTGTTGCCTATGTTCATTCTCATTGCTGCACAGTTTTCCACTGTTTGAACATGTCACAGGATTTATTCATTCTACTCTAGAAGAATGCTGAGGTTGTCTCCACATCGGGGGCTATGAAAATGGTGCCCCCATGAACATACACATGCCTTTTGCTGAACATAGTGTATGCATTTCTGTGTGCATGTGTGTTGGATCATTGAATCTTAGGTAATGTGTATGTTTAGCTTTAGGAGATCATTGCTAAACAGTTTTCTGGAGTGATTGTATTAATTTTCGTTCTGGGTAGACTTATCTTTTTGATCATTTCCTAAGTGTATGCATCTTGCATCTCTCCTATTGGGATTCCGGACCAAGGAAAGGCTCTGGCTTAAGGCCCTGATGAAGATGTGTTCAGGACCCCAGGCAGCCTGGTGAAAATTCTTCGGCAGAATTTGCATCAGTACACCAATAACCAGGTTCTCGGTGCCGTGATTTGTACCAGCTCCTCCCTGCCTGCCCTACTGACCCATGTTCCCTCCTGGCCAGCACTGTTCAGGACAGACAGAAAAGAGGAGACTGGGGTTTGGGAAGAGAAAAGGAGACAAAGTACACAAAAAAGCTGTGGTGTCAATTTTCAGTGCGAACTGGAGAGCAATCCAAGGGGCAGGGTTAACCCAGTCCTGAAAACCGTCCTGCTCTTCGGGTGTGCGGCCTTGTGTGTGGGGAGTGGGGGACCCAGGGGGAGTTTCTCCACATCAAGCAGACCCAGGAAAAAAATGCCTCTTACTTTGCATTATCTGCCACAAAGGAAAACAATGACACAGGCATCTCGTTGGAATGGATGGAGAGGGAAATCCTGAAATGTCTCCAAATAAGGAAGGAGAAGCGGGAAATGATTGTGGAGTCCCCACTACTACCAATGTAAGATGCATTAAATACCACCAATGACTTCCCTAACTCGTGTCTAGCCTCTATTGTTTCATTTTATAGTATAGATAATTTAATAAAAGCTACTAACATTTATTCACAATTCTAACCCCTAAGGCTGCTGTAACAAATCACCTCAAACTGTGTGGCTTAAAATAATGGTAATGTATCCTCTCACTGTTCTGGAGGCCAGAAGTCTTAATCCAGGTGTTGGCCGGTCTGTTCCTTCCAGAGGCCCTGAGGGAGCCTCTGTACTGGGCCTCTCTCGGCTCCCAGTGCTGCAGCAATGCTTGGCATTCCTTGGCTTGCAGAGCATCCCCCTATGGCTGCCTGTGTTCACATGGTGTTCTCCGTGTGTGTGTGTGTGTGTGTGTGTGTGTGTGTGTGTCCAAGCTTTCTTCTCTTGTAAGGACACTAGTCATGTTGGATTTACAGGCCGCCCTACTCCAGTATGGCCTCATCTTAACTTGATTAAGTCTACAAAGACCCTGTTTCCAAATAACGCCACATTCACAGGTTCCAAGTAGACATAAATTTAAGGTTGGACAGCAGGGATGGGGCAGTGAGGAGAGGCATCACTTTTCAACCCTTTATAACCCCTGCATGACTTTTCTCCATGACCTTAAGATGAAGGATGAATTCTTCTCCCACATAGATGTCCAGGAACACAATTTTTGCTGTTGTAAAGGGAACCCAGATGTATGTAATGAACCTTGGGATGGAGCGAGAATGTGAGTTAGGAGAAAAGAGGTCCTTGACCCTTCTCTGATATGTGTAGCTCTTGTCATAACTTAGGAGGGAAGAGAACTAGCGGGGGACACTTAGAGGACAGCTTCTACTATCATTGGCCCAGGTCTTAATACAGTGAACTAACTAGCTCATAAACCCTGAGGCAGCAGTGTCCACAAAATGGGGAATGTGAGCTGCTTATAACCAGAGAGAAAAGGGTGTCCCATGTTTTAGGGCTAATGAACACTTGCCAATGGCCTATTTCCAGGCAGCCCGGAGCCCCTGACTGCCAGGAGAGCAGAGCACCTGTGGAGATGCATGCACAGACACACAACCATGGAAGCTGTGGAAATCTTTCCACTTTGCTCTGTGCTGCACATTTGATGTCTGTCATGCATTCTGTCTGTGAGTTTCTCTTTTCTGCCAGGGTGCCTACAGCAGGACCTCGCACCAGACAATTGCAGGATGACCTGGAGATGGGAAGGGAGGAAAGGCCATCCTGTTCCATAAGCAGCTTTCCCAATGGCGCCACACAAGCCAGGCCATAGCAACAACTGGAAACCTTCTCCTGGAGACCTGGGGAAGGGTCCGACTAACACAAAGCCTAACCACCACCATCACCGACCTCCGATCTCGGTGCCACCGTGATCTAGTACACCAGAATCTGCAGGACCAGGAGACGCGGTGCAGCTTTTGGTTAACAGTGATGCAAATGGGACTTCAGATTCGGATGACTGTTGAATCCAATAAAGAGAAAACTGGGGAGTCTCCATTTATCACATACATTTTTATCGAGGAAAAAGTCAACTCAGATAACTTAGTCCAAAGGAAACCTATTACAGTGTGTGCTTGGAAATGCCCAAATTCACTCTACAATTTTAAAATTCACTCTATATTTTATCATTTGGTTCATGACTGAAGGAGCTTCAGAGTTTTGAAGGCAATTAACTTCACAGTATATCAGCTACAGCTAGTGATAAAAATCAATTCTCAGCTCAATTCAGGGCAGGGTATATTTTCAGAAAATAGCTCTTTTAAAAGTATAACTGAAAAGCGTGGTCAGGTTAGGCCTACTTAGTGTTTAATTAGGACGTGGTTGCCTCCTTAGAAACCCTAAAAAGGGGGACCTTGGAGGCACAGGTTGCATCTGTAAGAACTGCACATGGATAAGAACCGAATTATTTTCTGTTTCAAAAACAGCTTTTGCCAAGGGAAGGTGCTGCCTTTAGCGACGCTGAGACTGACACGCCCTGTTGACTCTTTTGTTCTGACTTTCCAGCACACACATCTCTTCGCCCTGGGTTTGCTCAGCTGGTGACGAGCACGTGCTGAGCGCAGGCTGAAGTTCAGGAAAGGATCACAGAAACATCAGAGAAGTAAACACGAGAAAGAAACAAGGGAATTCAAATTGTGCTGAAAATATCACCCATCTGTCATTAATTTTGAGTGGAGTTGTCGCTCACCCACAGGGTAGCTTCTCATATCAGAACCTAAGAGGGAAACAGGGCGTCACCTTGAGCCGTCCTCAGAATGCCCCACGTGGACATGCCCTTCGTCATTTCCTTCATTGGTAGAAGTGTTGGCTGCTTCTTCGGCTGAACCAAATGAAGCTGTTGCTTGGGTTTAGAGGCCACTTCTCTTTAAGCCCTGGGCTCACACTCAGCGCATGGGTGTTTGTGCCACATGTGGCTGATGAGGGGCACGGCACCTGCACAGCCCCCAGCCTTGCTTCACTCCAGGACACACAGGGACGCATGAGAGTGTGTAATCGACCACAGCATTTAATATATTTTTTTCTTTTTGCTGAACGCATAAGGTTGAATTCATAAAAGTGAAATGTAATTTTGATACAACTCCACTCAAACAGACAGGCACATCTCAGGGGTGATGCATAAAACATGTATGCTGATTTTCCATATTTTTGTAGTTAGTATGTAATCAATAGCTAAGTAGTTAAAGCAGTGATGTGTGCTGGGCCTGTGCATTTCATGGAAGATGACTGAACAGACTCATTTATGGTAATTGGTTTAATAAGCTTCGGAGTGGCAGAAACGTATCTAAAATTAAGACTAATGAACTTAAATCATATGTTTTTTGATGGCTGAACCTATAGGCTATAAATGATAAACTTTGAAAGATGTGTTTTATATCTTTATATAAGTTTTATAAAAGATTACATTACTGCAAGTTGGAGACAAGCAAGAACCAAGTAAGTGCTATCAGCCTGAAATGCGGGAACTAATCAAGCATTGTAGACAGGGAGGTGAATGGATTTCTTGCTGTTCCTGGATACTGAGCTATAAAGTAAACTCTAACACAATTTCTAATGGACTGTTTTCATCACCAAACAAATAATAAATTGTGATGCATGGAGCAAGTCCGGCAAACGTTTCTAGCAAACAACGATTAAAAGAATAGAAGGCTTACTGATTACTATGGGGTTATTTATTTTAAAACATTGCCATCTTAAAGCAACATATTACTAAATTATGGATGATTTTAAACAAATTCCTCATTTAAAAAGATGGAAAGCTCTGGGAAGCCTCATGATCTTTATAGAATTCTCTGTCCCCCAAAGGCATGGGGAAGCTAAACTCTCGAGTAGATATTTTCTTAACCAGTCGTAGCAATTCTTGTTTCCTCTTCCCCAACAAACTCTTTCTCTGGTGGAGGAGAACAATACAAATCCTTACAATCGACAGGCTGTGCCTTAGAAGTCAGTCAGAATAGCTTGCGAGATCCAGCTGACCTATATTGGGTAGAAAAACCCAAAACTGAAATGAAACAAAATTCTTCCTTGAATCTACAATATTGGAGCTTTATTCTGGAAAGAGATAAAATGACCAAAACTTTCCTGATGTGCCTCCTTCACCTGGGCTTCCCATCCTGAGGAAGTAGCTGGAGTGAGCTGGGCCTGGCAGCTCTCAGGACAGCCACCCCAGGAAGAGTGTGACCTCCTGCATCTTCGCCCGGCTCAGCCAGGGGAGGAGCCAGCCCACATCTCAGGCCGTATCGTTTATCCAAAAAAGAAGAAATGCAATGCATTTCCCCAAGAATGGGCTGTTTGGGAGCAAATCCAATTTGTCATAGAAATAGCCTGCACGGATCAGCGCAGGAAGGTTAGCTTGTCAGAGATGCAACCAGCTACTTGTGATCCATCCTGAAGTCAGTTATAACCCCTAGAATCTAGCAGACTAGATCACCACAGCTCCATTTTGCACAGACACACATACACATATACACACGTGTCCACATGCATGCACACATGTACAGGTACACACATGCACACACACATGCACGGATGCACAGACCCCCAAGCACATTCCCTGCTCTGCTTCCTGCCCAGGTACAGGTGTGGCTCTGTCTACACAGTCCCCAGTGCTCCCACGTCCCACAGCATAAATGCATGCCCAGGCACTGGGTGTGTGGAGACTCCTGGTGCAGGGGAAGTGTGAACACGTGTTCACACCTGAAGCACTAACTTCCAGCTGTGGGCAAAGGTGAGTACAGCAAGGCCACCACCAGCCTCCCCGCAGCCCCTACTGGGATCCCCCATTCTGCTCTGGGACTTTGCTGGGATGCCCACCAGCTCTGCAGGGCAGGCTGTGCATGCAAGGCCCACGCGAACAGATGCCCACAAAAACGGGGTCCATCAAGACCACGAGTCTTGCTTTCCCTCTGAACCAGCCAGAAGTTGAAGCCGAGTCACCCGAGGGGAGCAAGCGTCCAGCCGCCCGCATCCACTGTGACAACAGTGCCACATCCCTGCAGGCCGAGGTTCTGGGAACAGAAAAGAAAGCTTGGAAAACAGAAACCCCTGCAACATTCCCGAAACCCGAAAACCAGAGGGTGACTCCCGGGGGGGACACTTGTGTATCCGTTTGTTTGCATCTCTTGGTTTCCTACTTTCACCCCAAACCAGAAAAAGGGACAGGCGATACTAAAAGCAATGGTACATTTTTGTCATATTTCTCATCCACTCAGAACTAGGAAACAGCAGAAATCTTGTGGGAAAGTCACTTCTCAGGAGATTTCTAACCCGATTTCCTAACTACAGTGGTCTGGAGTTTTTGCCTACATTTTAGATAAGGTTTTAATTCCTGGTTGCTTGGCTGCTCACATTTCAAATTCTTCTCAGGTTCACATCAATCATTCCAAGAGACAAGCGAAACATTTCACATAACACAATGTGCTGGTTTTTAGCATATCTTTGGTCTGAATGTGTAAGACTTCTGTGTCTTTGAGGAAAAGCATATCTCCCAAAAAAGGCCCCTCTCGCTTCCTCTCTCTCCCTCTCTCACTCCCCCTCTCTCCTCTCTCTCCCTCTCTCTCTCTCTCTCCCTCTCCCTCTCTCACTCCCTCTGTCTCTCCCTCTCTCACTTCCTATCTCCCTCTCTAGCGCGCTCTCTCTCTCTCCCTCTCTCTCTCTCTGGCTCCCTCTCTCTCTCCCTCTCTCACTCCCTCTCTCTCTCTCTCCCGCTCTCTCTCTCTCTCTCTGGTTCCCTCTCTTGCTCCCTCTCTCTCTCCCTCTCTTGCTCCCCCCCCACCTCTGGCTGCCTCTCTCATTCCCTCTCTCTCTCCCCCTCTCTCTCTCTCTCACTCCCTCTCTCTCTCCCTCTCTCACTCCCTCTGTCTCTCCCTCTCTTTCTCTGTGTCTCATTGTCCTTATGTCTCTGTCTTCCCTGTCTTTCTCATTCCGTTCCTCTGTGTCTCTGCTTCTCCCTTATACTCTTGCCTTCCCTCCTTCCCTTCCCTCTCTGTCTCTCCTTCTCCTCTCTCTGTCTCTCTCTCTCCCCTTTCTCTCTCTGTCTACCCTCCCTCCTCCACAAATCTGAAGCTCGCTCTCGCCACCCCTGCAGCCCAGACTCCAACACTGAACTGCGAAACCAAGTGTGCTGTAAACACAATGTATGAGGAAACCACAGAAATGAAGACAATTAGGGTAAATAAGATCCAGTGATCAAATATAGCTAATTTGTATCCATAATATTTGGGAGTTACACAGTCTGCTTCAATTTGAAAGATATCTTCCAGACCACACTGTTTTTTCTCCGTGGGGACTGCCTTTTGCTTTTAATTATTGAACCTGAAGAATTCTTGCCATAATTTGGGGTTAGCTTGTAATTCTTGAAGAAGAAAAAAAACAATTCTAGTCCACAAATCCTCCTGTATTCCATCACTTCCAATAATAGGCTTCTGTGGCCAAATTGACCATCAATCAGTTGTGTTTTTCAGAAGGAGTGGGTGAAGCAGGGAGAGGAATGAGAGAAACTCACAGCAAGCATGGCCTCAAATAGCAGTGGGGTGGATGGAAACTCTTTGGCAAAGAGCCTTGGCTAAATAAAATGTATAAGAAAGGTCTCAGAAATAGAATATGTTACAAAGAAAAAGTGAACTGTAAACAACAAGACTTCACCTTCCTGCTTAAGAGGTGTTGAGCGCCTTTAGGAATTGCTCACTGTCCACAATTTGAGAAGTGCATTCCACGGCGCCGTCTTGTTGATACTAATCGGTCCTTGTGATAGAAGGTGGAGCATGCCCTTGGTCCCACCCAGGGGTGCTGGGATGCTTGGAGGACCCTTACAACAAGTGGGCTTTCATTCTCCAAGCAGGGCTTGCAGCGACAAGGACAGCAGCCTGAGCCTCCTCACTTGACACGAGATTGTTTTGCACACACCATCCATGAGCCAGCGGCATGCCATGTGAACCACGCCTTTATTTTCTACACTCTGCTGCTTCCACATCCGGGGCCTAGGCTGACCCTGGAGACTCTGCTCCTCCCCACTCTGCCCCACCCCACCCCCAGGTAGCTAATTCCTTGAGATGATAAACAATTCACCTGCAAGCTCCCACCTTTCATATATACCCCAACCACCTCCCTCATGGGGTTCTCATGCTCTGGGCCACCATCCACCTTCCCTAATACACCCAGGTCCATGTACCAGACAACTAGGGACAGTCCTATGAGCCAGAGCCTGCTGAAATTATTCGACAAGGCCAATCCTCAGCCTGCTTACCCTTCCTTACCTGTTCCTTCCTGCTGAAACCCCAGTAAAGGCTCTGGCCACAGTTCCTCCCCTTCCTCTACCTCCCAACCAACCTGGTGCTTTCATGTGCCCCCATGACACGGCACGCCCCTCCTCTTTGGAACTGTGTGTAATAAGCTACCTCTTCAGTGGTAGTCATCTCCTGATCTGTTGGCCTTATATACCCGAATAAGAATAAAACTCACATTTTAAAACACAGGTCTTTCTAGCCAGAGACATCAAAGACCAGGAATTCATTTCTCAGGAAAAATAGGCTTATTTTCTCGCAAACCAGTCATGTTTTAAAAAGTAACAGGGAACAATAGCATTCCAAATTTTCAAAAATAAAACACTGTTTATCAAGTTGGCAATTTTACATACACGCCCACACATAGAGCTGCAAGAGCATGTCACTGGAACACAGGCTCTCTCATCAATGTTGTGGGAATGTGAATAGGAACAACTTTTCTGGCAGTGTATTTGGTGTGAGTATTTGAAGTTTAAAAATCTGCTTACCCGGCCGGGCGCGGTGGCTCAAGCCTGTAATCCCAGCACTTTGGGAGGCCGAGACGGGCGGATCACGAGGTCAGGAGATCGAGACCATCCTGGCTAACACGGTGAAACCCCGTCTCTACTAAAAAATACAAAAACCTAGCCGGGCGCGGTGGCCGGCGCCTGTAGTCCCAGCTACTCGGGAGGCTGAGGCAGGAGAATGGCGTGAACCCGGGAGGCGGAGCTTGCAGTGAGCTGAGATCCGGCCACTGCACTCCAGCCTGGGCGACAGAGCGAGACTCCGTCTCAAAAAAAAAAAAAAAAAAAAAAATCTGCTTACCCTTTCACCTGGAAATTCTACTTTGAGAAATATATCCTAGGGAGAAAACCAAAAAGACATAGTAAAATGGTTTTCCTGAAAGCATTATTTGTAATATAAAAGAGAGGGGAGAAGCATCAACCACTGACTATCCAGGAACAGAGGACTCGGTGAGTAAGTGATGGTACCTGCGGAACAGGAGGCTCCATCCTGCCACTACCATGACGACTGGTGAATGCAGAAAGATGTTCACAGCATAATTCTAACTTAAAAAAAGATATTACAGGCCGGGCGCGATGGCTCACACCTGTAATCCCAGCACTTTGGGAGGCCGAGGCGGGTGGATCACCTGAGGTCAGGAGTTCAAGACCAGCCTGGCCAATATGGAGAAACCCCATCTCTACTAAAAATACAAAATCAGGCGTGGTGGCAGGTGCCCATAATCTCAGCTACTCAGGAGGCTGAGACAAGAGAATCGCTTGAACCTGGAGGGGGGCGGTTGCGGTGAGCTGAGATCGTGCCATTGCACTCCAGCCCTGGCAACAAGAGCAAAATTCCATCTTAAAAAAAAAAGACACGATTATCACTCTATGTTCTCACAAGTAGAAAAACAGATATTTACCACTATCTGCCGTGAATATCTTAAAATCACAAATGTCCACCTCCAGTATCAGTGTGCGTGGAGAGCAGAGTCAGCACCCAGGGACCACTGAAAGATTATGGGGCACCCTGGACAAACGTATAAAAGGGCTGGACAGGTACATGCTGGGGTGTAAATAACAGCAATTCTTGGATGATGAAATCATGAGTGTTATGTAGTCATAATTGTGGGAAATTCAAAAAAAGAAATCAGGCCGGGCACAGTGGCTCATGCCTGTAATCTCAGCACTTTGGGAGGCCAACGCGGGCAGGTCACTTGAGGTCAGGAGTTCCAGACCAGCCTGGCCAACATGGTGAAACATCGTCCCTACTGAAAATACAAAAATTAGCTGTGTGTGGTGGCGGGTGCCTGTAATCCCAGCTACTCAGGAGGCCAAGGCGTGAGAATGGCTTGAACCCAGGTGGCAGTGAGCTGAGATCACACCACTGTGCTCCAGCCTGGGTGACAGAGTGAGACTCCGTCTCAAAACAACAACAAAAAGAAATCATGAGATATCATGAGTGTTTTTAAATTCTCGTTTGTTTGCTTATGTTTAAATCTAATGTTCCTATAATGAACATATTTCCTTTGTATTAAGGAACACTTTTAAAACATTTCTCAAAAAGCTATTCCTAAGAAATGGAAGGACGAGTCAACTCAAAAGAGGTATCTACCCGCTTCCCCAAGAGAATTCCATTTTTGGGGCTGCCAGGGTTCCTTCAGGTCAGTAGGATACAGTTCAGACCACAAGGGCTGACAGTCTGCTTTGCTGAGTGACTATATTTTCTAGACCAGAGAACAGGGTACAGAGTTTGGTAACTGTGCTTGCTCTTTGGAAGTAAGATCGCCCCAGGGCAGGGCAATTCTGTAGTTGCTGAACTAGTCTAACCTTTGAAAACCGCAGAGACCCACAGGTGGAGGCTTAAAGGAAAATTAAGCTGAAGCAAAAACAAATAAGCAAACATGGTTCTAAACACTGGAAAGATGGCCCTTCATTAAACTGTCACCCGATTCCCTTCAACTCAGCAACATTACGGGGGATCTTGTCTGTGCCAGGCAGAGGCTGGGTGCTGAGGACAGAGAAGTGGATGGGCATGGACTCTGCCTGTGCTCTGCAGGGCCACTGAGCATCTTCTCACCTGGGGGGAAGAATGCAGGCCCTTGGAAGGATGAACGCAGGGAGGACTAGACAAAACAGACATGGAGTTCAATTGTATTGACTGATTGTGAAAGTTAACCACCCTGAGCCTCATTTGCACCCATATCTGCAAAATGGGCATAATAATAAATACGTCATGGCGATGTTGTAAGAATCGCACGTATGAAGTGGCGAGGTCCGTGCCTGTCTCCCCATTTCCATGAACTGTTCCACACCCCACTGAACAAATGGTCAGCTCCTGCCAGGGCAGTCCAACCCAGCATTTTCACCATTTAACTTAGAATTACTATTCTAATCAGCCATGGTTCCGAGAGTGCCTAGTGGATGCTGGGCATTAGTATCTGGAAAGAATTCTTCACAGTCTTCGTTTGATCATCTGAATTTCCTAACAGCTGCTCCTGGACCGCTTTCATAACGTAGAATGGCTTGAGCTAGCTGAAAAAATGCTTGTGACATGCTTGCCATACATCTTAACTAATTAGACGGATCTTCACAGCTTTAAAAAAAAAAAAAAAAGCAGAGATTTGGCCGGGCGCTGTGGCTTACACCTATAATCCCAGCACTTTGGGAGGTTGAGGTAGGCGGATCACGAGGTCAGGAGATTGAGACTGTCCTGGCTAATACGGTGAAACCCTGTCTCTACCAAAAATACAAAAAAATAGCCCAGTGTGGTGGCGGGTTCCTGTAGTCCCAGCTACTCGGGAGGCTAAGGCAGGAGAATCACTTGAACCCAGAAGGCGGAAGTTGTAGTGAGCCGAGATTGCGCCACTGCACTCCAGCCTGGCGACAGAGCAAGACTCTGTCAAAAAAAAAAAAAAAAAAAAAAAGCGGAGATTTGGATAATTAGCAGAATAACTCTGTATCAATAAACTCTGTATCCATCCTTTTCCTGCCCTAATATCAGAGCAAGCTTGTTATTTTCTATCACATTTTTCTTGGGCATGTCTAAGGAATTTTTAATTGTCATTCTATGGTAGACACAGGCCATTCATGTGGTTACTGCCCAGGAGTGGGAAACAGCAGACATTGACTGACTTGTCACAGGGTTCGAGATCCCTTTCCGGCTTTGAGAGTCAGCATGTGAGGCTTCCTCCCTGTGTCTGCCAAGGCTTAGGTCAGATGCAAGGCTCACTTTGTTAGTCCAGGTCCTCAGTGAAGCAGGTACCAAGACCTGAGAAATACACAAGCACTGTAAGGGGAAACACCTCTAAGAATGGGAGAGCCAGGTAAGCCTGGGAGAGCCGCCAGGCTAGATGCAAGTCAGACCAAGTGAAGGAGACGGGGGGCGAGGGTTGGGGAATGTCTCCGGACCACTCCGTAGTCTAAGAATGTTTCTGAGGGGCCATCAGATAGCTCTCAAGCCAACAGCGTCTGTCAGAGGAATTCCCCATTTCCCAGGAGGGTTACTGCCTCAGTATCCTGGCTGTCTGTGGGAAGCACAGCCTCCAAGGACAGGTGGAAGCCAGTGATGGGTTTCCGAGCCCGCAGCTGGGCCCCTGGGCTCTTTCCGCTTCTGTAGTTGGAGGCCTGTGCTCAGTCTGCTCCACGGGAAGCTCCCCGCTCTCCAGGCACTCAAGCCTTTGCAACCGTGCCCCTCTGTCCCTAGGGTACCTGTGGATACCGTGGAAAGTGCGTGGTGCCTTACCATGGCGCCCGGTGCCTTGGTACATACCTTTGTCTTCTTCTCAATTAAATTCAGCAAATGCCAAGGAGGCCCCAGGCCCTGCATTGGCCCACAGTGCCTGGAGGCAGCAGCTGTCCTGGGCACGTCTGGCCCTGCACAGTGAGACTTTCCAGGCCAGTGAGGAGGAACACGGCCTGAGAGGAGGAGAGGGTGGAAGAGGCAGATGGAGAAGGGAAAAGCCACAGTCACTGGGATGCAGGACAGGATGAAACCAGAGAGGGCTCATGGATGCCAAAGCAAAGAGGGTGCTGAGGCAAAGGGGCAACTGGCAGTGGATGCAGAGAAGAAGAGGACTTCGCGTCACAGGCAGGCAGACTCCTGAATTTCCGGGCCACCTGTGAGGCTCAGAGACTTTCAGTGCCTTTGCTCACGTGCACGTGGGGGCTGGACCAGGACCCTTCAGGGTCTCATTTTGTGAATTTGCCATCCGAGTCCCCTTCCTGAGCCTTCATTTCTTCATCACTGTGACCTTCACAGTAACCCTGTGATCTCCCGGGATCTCCCCGTGTCTCCCTTCCTCAGCTTTCTCACCAGGTCAGAGGAGCTACCATGGCCCCATCCGGCTAAACCGTCCCTGACCCACTAGGGGAGATTAGATGCCGTCACGCAGCATAGGTCTCTTCGTGCCCAGCGAGACCCTCCGTGAGCCTCCACCCCTCATCTGCGGAGGTGCCGGAGGACGTCTGGACGGCACACAGTATGAGCTGAGCAGGATTTCTCAGGAGACTTCACTTGTGCCCAGGTCAACAAGAGAAGAACACGTGCAGGACCACTGAGCTTCCCGACACCCCACAGGGCAATGTGCCAGCCCGGGGCACAGCAGGACCTGAGGCGTGAGCTTTGTTCTTGGAGGGGACGTGGCCTCCCTCTTCACAGGGACCCCACAGCAAAGCAGCCCTGTCCATGGGGGCATCAACAGTCTGCTCGGTGCCAGGCAGTCTGGGTTTGCTCTGTCGGCTCTTTACAGGACGAGACGCCTGTTGAACATCAGCCACGTTGAGCCTGGAGAATTATTTATTTATTTATTTATTTATTTATTTATTTATTTATTTATTGAGATGGAGTCTCGCTCTGTTGCCCAGGCTGGAGTGCAATGGTGTGATCTCTTCTCACAGCAACCTCTGCCTCCCGGGTTCAAGCGATTCTCCTCAGCCTCAGCCTCCTGAGCAGCTGGGACTACAGGCATGTGACACCACGTCCGGCTGATTTTTGTATTTTTAGTAGAGATATGGTTTCACTATGTTGGCCAGACTGGTCTCAAACTCCCAACCTCATGATCCGCGAGCCTCGGCCTCCCAAAGTGCTGGGATTACAGGCGTGAGCCTCCATGCCCAGCTGACCCTAGAGAATTTATGCACCTGTGGGTATCTGTGGTCCCTCCTGCGATGGAAGGAATCCCCAGTCCTGAGGGAACAAGGTTTGGGGCAGCTTCTTCTACTGAAAAAATTGGGAATCCCCTGGTACCAGAGAGTTTATCTAACAGGCAACGTAGGGCCAGAGCCCCCAGAGGGACTTTTGGACAAGTCTGTTCACTGCACCACAGGTCTGCAGCCGAAGTCACTATTTTGTACAAGCGTTGGGTAGCATTAAAAATCAGTGCAGGGCAAATGGAATGGCCAGTGTTCAAACAACGGAAAGAGAGCTTCAGCGAGTGAGACTAGGAGGCAAGGCTTCATAAGAGAGAGAATCTCATCAGGGCCTGCAGGGGTAGGTCAGGCTTGGAAATGCACATGGTGGCAAGAGCGTTCACACTAAGATGTCAACCTAAGCCAAGGTCACAGAGAACAAAGAGGAGCTGGGAACATTCCTCATGTCAGAACATGGGTGGCTGTCAACACCTGAAACACCCCACCGTTGGAGAGGAGTTCACCAAAACGGAAGAACCGTGTTCTGTTAAGATTTCAGAACAGAATTCAGAAATATCATTTCCACCAGGTAGATTCTAATACTGGTGATTTCTGCCCATGAGCACTTGTTAGTGTTTGCTCTGCTGTCTTCCAACAGTTGGTCTTCTGTTCCATTAGAATCCAGCTACATTTTAAAAAATTATTATTCTAGGCCTCAAATTTTGCTACTTCATTGGCATAGAAACCCCCACAATGAAATTTTATTGTTCCCAAATATACTATTCTTGCTGGCTCAATTCAGAAGTTGCAATTTTAAATGTTTTTATTTTTTTTTGACATTTTGGGGCAAGCTACCTAGTTTAGAGATATCGCAGGATAAAGAACTTCTGGAACAAAACGTCAGTTTCTAAGTCCTGATAAGGAATGTCTAACAAAAGTACTTTTTGCACAAGGCGAGGAGCTGGCTGCTGAGCTGCAGACCGGGCACCCAGCTTCCTCTCCCTGCTCCGCGCCTCGATGGCTGCCTTTTTCATTGGATCTGTGACGCAAGTAATTCTAAATGACCCCAAAGTGTTTTTCTCTCCTTTATATTGTTTGTCTTGAGGGAGACTGGGTGTTAAAGATAAGCTAGGCTTGGAAGCATAGCTAGAACCAAGTGTGACTAATCGCTGCCAGTCGTGCAAGGAATACTTCTTCTCCCATATGCTGGGCACATCCCTCCCCTCATTCTCTGCTCGGTCAAGTCCTGCTCTCCAGTCCCCACCCAACGCCAAGCAAAGGCCTCCAGTGGACAGGAAACTGGGCTGGGGCCATAACAGCTCCCCAGTGCACGGTGTGGTGTGTACAACCGGGGCCGATCCATATGCGTGTCCTCTCTGCCAGCTGCTGGCTCCTCTGGTTGACTCAGCTCCTCCTTTGAGGTGTGTGCTCCTCTATGTGGGGGGGAAACACGGTGTTCTCCTCTAAGCTCTGCCAGGAACACACACTGGGTTTATTGTATGTCAGTGGCTTCCAGTTTCTTATCCATAAGAAAAGAAGGCTAGCACCTATGAGGCGTGCCCTTCCTCCCCAAGTCCATGTGCGTGGCAGACATCATCCGTTGATCACGTCCCTGGGCTCTGACGTGAACTCAGACTCCTTTTCAACCCTGGGCTCCAGGCAGCCACCACCAACCCACTGCTATTGGCTTTTTTAATGAAAGTAGTTTGCCATTCTGGGGCTAAGCTTCCTTTCAGATCTAACAGTCTATGACTGTATGAAATGAATGCAACAGCAATATGGCATTAAGAACAATGGGCTAGACCAGACAATCCTGCTATTTATATATTCCTTTTTTTTTTTTTTTTTTTTTGTAGTAACTTCAAGTGAAGGCTGATTGGTTTTTTTTTTTTTTTAAAGACAGAACATACTTTTATTTGAAGTAAAATATCTCCAAATTCATTTATGAACCTTGATGCCCTTTTGTAGGACAACAGAATTTCTTTGGTCTTATATTTTGAACTGGATTCCAAATGAGAGCCAACTTTTTAAAAAATCATTTTGTAGCTCAGGTGACTGATATCTGGTTATGTTCTCCAAGTCCATTTCCTTCTTCCCTTTTGTAAATTTTACAAAATTTAAGCAATCAGATTAGGATGAACAACTGATGATGAATCTTTCTTTGGTGAAATGAATTCAGTAGATCTAGTAGCCCACGCATGTGTAAGACAGGAGAACAGAGTCCTGGGTGTCAGGAACTACCAAGCCCCACATGGGAGCTTTAGGCTGAGAGTCTTGGAGCCTTAGAAAGATAACAGCCTTGTTGTGCTTTGGCCACGTCATGGTCTTTGTCAGTTGGCATATGTCTCCATAGGACTGTAAGCTCCTCGAGGAGAGAGACCCTGCTTGAGATCAACCAAAGAACTGTGGATAAATTGGTTTTTGAGTGAATCTTCTGTGTTCAGGCCTTCAAGAAGCATACTCGAAAATGTATTGGGGGTCTTAGAAGGCAGCCTATAGTCTGTCTGGAAAAACATACTCATCACTGTCAGGCAGCGGAAAGATCCCAAGAATTCTTTCTTTCTATTCCTGGAAAAGTGAGCCTGAATATTGCTTCCAGGCCTGACTGCAGTTTCTATTAGGCTGATCCAATTTGCAGCCTCTCCAGCAGGCACTCAATGTCCCAGGGCAAGGAGGGGGCGCTGCTTTGAAGAATCAGTATCAGATGCTGAGGCCATCCCAATCATTAGCCTTTGGGCAAAACGCATAAACTTGAAATGGCAAAACTTCCAACAAAGTTCATTAGAACATCTGGGCACCTTATCAGGGATTTATCAAGCTTTCCAGAGTTGATCCTAGCCTTGTTTTAATGAAAATCGCCTGTTGATGAACAATTTATGCCAAGAATTTTTCCTTGTCTTCTCCTCTTTCTCCTTCTGCTTCTCCTTCTTCTCTCTGCACGTCCCTGGCTTTTATCACTGCAAAAGTTAATTCTGAAATAGTGAACAAGCCTCATATGTCCAGGCCTGCTACATACACTGTTATTATCAAACATTTGTGCTTAGGTTAACCACTCTATGTCAACATCAAATAAGTGTAGTGGACATCCATCATCACAGCTTGAACTGGGGAATTGTATGAGGTTGAATTACCCTCTACTTTTGCAACTGGGTCATTGGCCAAGATAACACAACCTTTCAGTCTTCATTTGTATAAGTTAAGAAAGATCGTCATATGTTTTACTGATTTTAAAACTGGTAATTTTATACTAGTCACATATTTCAACTAACTAATTGTTATTCCTCTGTAATTGTGCCTTAAGATGACTTAACCCTAGAAGTTGCAATTATAAAATTAAAATAAATAACGATATTCTGACAGAGTACTACCCATCATGTAAATCAACAAGCTTTGTTCATAGCCTTGGGGAAAAATAATGCTCTTTGAATAATCAAAATGCTATTACCATAACATTACCATACACTTTTATTTCTCTGCTCTCCCATGACTCAGTTGGTATGTTTGGTTGTTTTTTTTTTTTTTTTTGATTCCTTGATTTACATGAATAAATTAGCTTACAATGGCAGCTAATGAGACAAAGAAAGGGGATACTGTTGCAGGCTAAGTGAGGGGCAGCCTTGGGAATGGAAATTCTCAGAAAACTCTCCAGGCCTAAAGATAGAAACTCTAGAGCCCCAGACAAAAAAGACGCCCAGGCCTGGAAAGAGGAGTCAAAACCCAAGGACCTGAAAAGCTGGTGGATGGTAAATGCATTTTACAGGAGGCCATTGGTTTGGACCAAGCTAGGCCCCAGCAGACCACACCAAGCCAGAATGGAGTCCCTTGTGCTCAGTGCCACATAATCAGGCTCAACTTTGAAACAGGTCGGTTTTCCCAAAAAACCCAGCATATTACAGTCAACCTGAATCCTCGTAATAAGGAAGTCCCCTCTGTTTTAACCCTAGAAGGAAAGTAACTTAGAAGCACCCAATCTGCTTTTTTGTCCCATCTCTGCTTTCTTCAGGCCTTTTCTGCCTATAGAGCTAACCACCTCGGGCTGGGCACAGTGGCTCACGCCTATAATCCCAACACTTTGGGATGCCGAGGTGGGCAGATCAGCTGTGGTCAGGAGTTTGAGACCAACCTGGCCAACATGGTGAAATCCTGTCTCTACCAAAAATACGAAAAGTAGCTGGGTGTAGTGGTGGATGCCTGTAATCCCAGCTACTCAGGAGGCTGAGGCATGAGAATCGCCGGAACCTCAGAGGCGGAGGTTGCAGTGAGCCAAGATTGCACCTTTGCACTCCAGCCTGGGCAACAAGAGTGAAACTCCGTCACAAAGCAAACAAACAAATGAACAACAACAAAAAAAACTAACTGCTCCTGCTCATCCCATTGGAGCACCCGTTCTACTTTACAGAAAGCAATGTTGCCCCATTCTAGAATCACAAACAAAAGCGAATTCGATCTTGGAACTACATTTGTGGTAATTTTGTCTCTTGATAATGGGGTCGAGGAGAGGGAGGGATGAGTAGCTGGAACACAGAGTATCTTTAGGGTGGTGAGACTGCTCTGTGTGATACTACGGTGGCGGATAATGTCATTAGGCATTTCCTCAAACCATAGAATGTATTAAATATAACTCTAAGACTGAGCCGGAATGCACACCGTGTGCTCTGAGCGATAATGATTCGTCAGTGAAGGTTCATCCATTGTAAGTCACGTCTCACGGGGTGGGGATGCCGATGGTCGGAAAGGCTGAGAGGGGGACAGGGGGTACACGGGAAATCTCTGTGCTCTCCCCTCAAGTTGTGAACCTAAAACTGCTTTAAAAAATAGACCCTATTTAAAAAATTGTGTACAATGGGATCCATATTTTCACAGCTGTAGATTTCGCATTCACTGTCCACATGCAACAGAACAGCACTGGATCTTTCATTTGGAGACCACTTGCCTTAGAAATGAAGCTTTCGAGTCAGATGAGAACATCTAAACCGAGGGCTTTCTGCTGGCCTCCTGGTTACATCATTAGGACATTATCGTAATGACACACAGCGGCCAAACACATTCAGTCACTCAGCTTGAAGTCTGTGCTCTTTCTCCTCACTAAATCCCGCCGTAAGGGCAGAGTCTGAACACAGGCACTTCCTCGTCAGCCCTAAAGAACCACATGGTGGTGCGGCATGGTGGTTGGGATGAGGCATTTAAAAGACTGTTTCTCTTTTCAGTCACAGGAGAGAAGAAGACATCTCCAGTTAGTTAAATGAAGCACAGAGGCTGAGCCAGAGGCAGCATTTTTCCCACCTCCTTACGTTTTCTAAGAGGGAATGAAATTTCCACTACAGTCCTCTGGGGAAAAACTGGGGAGGAGTCTTGCGGCTTCTCTCCATCCCTCACCCTCTCCTCCCCAAAGAATGGCAACCTCTGTTTAACAGGTTCATTTGGGAGAAGGAAGTAAGGGCAAGCGCACCGCTGCCTCTCCTGGGCTCCCCATCTTCAGGCCCGGTCAGGGGTCCTGCCTTACTCTCTCCAGCCGGGTGAGGGACGGCACTAGAACTGTGTCTGAGGCTCACAGGGAGTTTGACCTTTACAGGCTTTTTTTTTTTAAAAAAAGGCCCTTGTGGCTGCTGGTCCTGCATTTTTCAACAGCGCTAGCAGTTTTTCATCTCTATCTGATTCTTGTAATTGCATCCAATATCTCATGAGCCGTCGCGGACAGGATCCTAAAAATCACAGCAGGCTAAGGTGAAGGGTTGAAATCTACGTACAGAAAATGGTATGTCCACAGGTCTAGCAAAAGAAGGAGGGCGGAGCTCATGCCCAAGGACCAAAGAACACCCAGGCCTCCTCTCTGCTGTCCCTCTGGCCCAAGGAAGAGACAAAGGATGGAGGAAGCTCCTGGCCTTCTCTGCTCAGGGCCTTACTTGTTCCTATTGTGTCTTGCATGTACATCTCTGTCTCCAAGCCACGTCTCCAGAACCTGCCAAGCTGGTTGATGCACTGTCTTCATTTTATTCTCGTCTTTATTTTTAAATTCACTTTTAAATTTCATACATAACGTACAAATATAGTCTCACTATAAAAATGTTAAATCCTACAAAGTAAATATCCCACGTAAACTTCCCCCAACCCCCGCTCCATACTCCGTCTTAACACTTTTCTCTGAGAACCACCTGCTGCAAACGTTTCCTGAAGACCCACTTCAGGGGCCCCTGCTGTGATGAGGCCCACCTCTCCAGACCACACTACTGCCGCCCCCTCTCCCAAGCACCAGATTCAGCTTATTGAACACCCAGTGCAGCTACAGCTTATCAGAAACATATTGACCAAATGCAGTGCGTGAATCTTTTTTGGATCCATGATTCAAACAAACAAACAGATGGGATCATTAATAGATACTGATGAGACATTTGGAAATGTGAGCCATGACTGGATACGGGATGATGATCAGGAATCATTGTGAATATTGCTGACATGTGACAAGGGATTTGGGTCTTTATATGAATAAGTCCTTGCCTTTTAGATATATAATCTGAAACCTGTATGACTGAACTTCTGTGAGCCCTGGAATTTGCTTCAGAATGGTACCAAGCAGGGGGCAGAAGCTGGGGGTAAAATTGAAACAAGATTGGCCATGCGTGGATAATTGTTAAAGCTGACTGTGGGAATCTGGAGGCTTTCTTCTGCATGTGCTTAGAATTTTCCATAATAATTTTTTTTTTTTTTTTTTTTAAAGCACAAGACCCTGCCCTGGCCGAGTTTCGCTGATACAGTCCTGGGGAATGAATCTGTTCTTGTCACACTCAGGACCTCTGGAGTTGGGGACAGCTGACAGACGGGGAGGGCTGCTGGCAGGTGTGGGCACTCACCCAGCTGAGAAGGGGCTGTGGGAGTGGGAGTGGCCCTGACCCCATTAATGAAACTGGACTACTCTCCACAGAGCGCCAAGCTCAGGCTTGGACTCAGATGGAAAACATGAACAGCATCCTTTGCGATGACCCCGCTTTGAGGTTCCCGTCATTTCATTGTAGGACGAGGTTCCCACACCCCGTCTTAATTTGAAACATTCAGGCACATCTCTTCCCCATTATGAAGCAGCGGAGAGATGAAGGTCTTAGAAGCAGCCTTGCTCTGATTGCACGGTGGAGTTTCTGCCCCGGAACGTGGGCGTCCTGACACATGGGATGCTAGAAGCAGATGTGGCTGAGCAGAGCTTAGGACTCTGCCCAGGAGTCAGAGATGATTGGGATATTTACTTTGAAAGTAGCCTCTGTAGATGGGAAATGATTAATTCGCTCTGAGGAATTTTATGTTCTGCAGGGTGATACCCTCAGGAAAGAAAGGGCCTCTTTGAGAAAGCCAGATTGAGAAGGTTTCCCTCGGTGTCCCAGCACATCAAAGCCCCTTCCTTCCCACAGTCACTTAATTGTCTGCCTTCACAAGAAGGGAGGCAGCAAGGAGGCCAGGGATGGGGAGAGGGAGAGAGGGAGAAAAGCTATTTTACCTGCTCTGGAAAAGTTGTGGATCATCCAAGAACATTAGCAAGAAAGTGAAAAGACAACCTGGGGAATGGGAAATATATATTTAGAAATCATGTATCTGATAAAGGTTTAACATCCAGAATATGTAAAGAATGTCCACAACTCAACAACAGAAAGACATACAACCCAATTTTAAAATGTGCAAAGACTTTGAATAGACAGTTCTCCAAAGAAGATATACGAACGGCCAATAAGGACATGAAAAATCAGCATCATTAGTTCCTAGGGAAATGCAGATCAAACCCCAAGGAGATGTCACTTCACACCCACTAAAATGACTATAATAAAAGTTCAATAAAAAGTGGAAAACAAGTATTGCTGAGGATATAGGGAAATTAGAGCCCTCATACTTGCTGGTGGAAATGTAAAATGGTGCAGCTGCTGTGGAAAACAGTTTGATGGTCCCTCAAAAAACCAAACAATGACCATATAACCCAGCAATTCTGCTCTTAGGAATATACCCAAACGAATTGAAAGCAGGGCCTTGAACAAATACTTACCCATGTCCACACAGCACTATCCACAATGGCTGACAGGCGAAAACAACCCAAGCGTCCATCAACAGATACATGGAGAAAGAAAATGTGGCACATGAGTACAACGGAACATGATTCGACCATACAAAGGAAGGACATGCTGATGCATGCTACAACATGGATGCACCTTGAGAACATCATGTTAGGTGAAATAAGCCAGACACAAAAGGACACATAGTGTATAGTTCCACCTCCATGAAACACCTAGAATAGGCAAATTCGCAGAGACAAAAAGTAGATCCAATGAGGGAGGGGAGCAGAATAGAGAAAGGGAGGAGAGGGATAGGGAAAGGGAGGAGCGGGATAGGGAAAGGGAGGAGCGGGATAGGGAAAGGGAGGAGCGGGATAGGGAAAGGGAGGAACGGGAAGTCGTTGTTTAATAACCATTAGGCAGGGTTTCTGCTTGAGATGATGCAAACATTTTGGAACTGGATATGGGGACAGTTGCACAGATTTGTGAATGTAATTAATGCTGCTGATTGTACACTTAAAAAATTGGTTAAAGGGCCAGGTGCGATGGCTCACGCCTGTAATCCCAGCACTTTGGGAAGCCAAGACAGGTGGATCACCTGAGGTCAGGAGTTCAAGACTAGCCTGGCCAACATGGCAAAACCCCATCTCTACTAAAAAATACCAAAATTAGCTGGGTGTGGTGGCAGGCACCTGTAATCCCAGCTACTCGGGATTGAGGCAGGAGAGTCGCTTGAACCCAGGAGGTGGAGGTTGCAGCAAGCTGAGATTGCGCCATTGCACTCTAGCCTGGGAGACAGAGCGAGACTCTGTCTCAAAAATATATATATATATTTTACCACCATTTTTAAAAATGAATAACGTCATATGCCAAAAAACCACTGAATTGTGCACTTTATATGGCTAAGTTGTAAAGTATACTAATTATATCTCAATAAAGGTGAAAAATAAAAACAATTCACAAACACACACACACACACAACCCTCAAAAAAAAGTTGTGAGTCCTCACCCAGGCCCACGCTGATGTCCACCAAAGATGTGATTTTCAGAGCGGACAGAGCCGCCCGCACCCAGTGTTAAGTGAAGTGGTGGCACCTGCAACGGGGCTGTTTCTGATCACCACGAAGGTGGCACGAGCACCTCCCACCACTTGTGTCAGCCGCGATTGGCCTGTGCCGTCCTGCGGATGCCAGTGGAACTGGGTTTTAGCTGTAGCATGTGCCTTCACGTCTTCACAGATCTTCATAGATCATGTCTTCAGTGTGTGAGGGAAACGGTTCTTCCAGCATCTTCTCAGCCCCTCTGCAGAGGACCTTGACCAGTGTTTACAGAACCCAGTTTGAGACCCTCTTGGTGAATTTGGACAACTGAGCCATTCACTCTTCCTTATAAAACATGAGCAACTAGGGGGATAGCAGACACTTTCGAAGACTTTGGTCCCCCTCACATAGTGCAAGCTGAGTGGGGAGAAGCTAGGAGCCCCCTGCAAAGGGGGCTGCCATCTCAACCTGGATCCCGCAGGACTTCCCTGGCCTCCCCAGCCTCTCCCCATAGCCTCCTCCTGCCCATGCTCCAGCCTCACCACCTAGCACTCCTCCCTCAGCGGGCACAGTGCCCCCCCGGCCAAATGCTCCAGGCTGTCCAGCAGTCCTTCAGCCTGAAAAACCCTCCATCCCTTATCCACTGACTTGACTATTTCTGAGTCTCAATCCACTGCTACCTCAACTTCGAACCCTTTCCAGACCCTGACAATCCGAGTTAGTTGATCTTCCTCTGTGCTCCCACCTTTGACATAGAACTTATGTTGTCCTTGTCTATCTCTGTTTGATCTCTGAAGTCCTTGAGGACAGGGGCTGTGTGTGCATCTCTGCATCCCCATTGCTTAGCACAGTGATTGACACACAATCAGCTCTCACATGTTTGTTGAATGAATGAATGAATGAATGAGCGAATGGCAGGACCACCACATTAGACAACCCAGGGGACAACACTCACATTGAGGGGGCAGGAGACAGTTGCAAATGTAAGTACTGCCTGGAGCTGTACAGCTGGGAGATCTTGAATGATTGCCTCTTTATATCCCCAAGTAGAATCCCAACCTCTGAAGACGGTACACAGGGTGTTGTACCCCCAGCTTTCACACTAAGATGGCCACTTGTCCAAGATCCTCCAAAATCATTCTTCACTGGCCAGTCCTGGTGATGCCTGTTCCTACATCCTACTTTGGAGATTCGATTTTGACCTCCAAGGGTCTCCAGAGAGGGTCCTCTCCTCACTCTGTGCTTGTGTACTGGAAGCGGCAGAGGCAGGGCCAAGGGAGGGAACTAACTTTTGATTCCATTTCCTCCGTTATCACGACAGCTTCTTCAAAGTGCCTCACTTGGGATTTCAGTCAAAACCCACAAAAATAAACTATATTTTCTAATTTTCCATTTTTGGAATATTACATTTTTATGTGGACAGCAATACCGGTGATTGTGCTCCTAAATTTCCCTGAACGGTCTAGAGGTCATTCTAATAACACACGAAGTGTATTTCAAGGAGTCCCCAGATCAGAGCAGTTTAAGAATAGTGGATTGTCAGCACGAATTCCTGCTATGTATTTATATTCAAACTTGAAATTTTCCGCTAAGATTTCCAAATGCATCTCAGAGTCTTTGGCTAACACCAATTTGTGCCCCTTCGTGCTAATATGGAAACTACAATCAACTGAACATTTATTGTGTGTGTGTGTTTTTTTTTTTTAGTAAATGAGTATATGTTGGAGATTTTTTTTTTTTACTACATAATAAAAGCAACATAAAATGAATTTGCTGCAGTGCTTCTTCACTCTTTAAAACTCCATGCCCCACCTGCTCGTGCTTTACGTGGCATTCTGCCCGGACGGTAACTAGGTTATCAGCCGGGCGATGGCAGGAGCCTCGGGCCTTCGCGCTTCAGTCGAGCCTGCGTGTCCCATGGGGGTCCGTGTGGCGCTGATGGAGACCGGGATCAGTTTGCACCCCCAAGGGGGCTTGGCCACTCTGGATATTGCTTTTATAGACTCCGGTTGTGTCTGACTCTGTGTTTTTTATTACATTCCTTTGCAATTCTAGCAGCTGTTTTTGTCAAGAGTCTTAATAAAGTTTGAACTGCTAAACGAACTTTATGGAAATTGGTCACAGAAGTCGTCTATGCGGCACCTTTCAGAAAACCAGGGGTTACGTCGCCCCTGGGCTGCCTCCGCGGTAACAGTAGTGACAAATAAACCTAACAGCGCGGGGGCAGGGTGATGGTTTGGCAACCCACTTCTCACCCGATTTCTGAGAGACGACCATCCACACACACTTAGTTCCTTTAGCTCCATTTACCGCAATTTATTGGAAACATTTGGCTGCGTGGCTCAGATGGTGAAGTTGCTTTAAGGACCTTTACAGAGAGTCAACTCATGTTTGGTGTTTTGTTTTGCTTTGGGTTTATTTCATGTTGCTTTCCAATTTTATAAACCTAAGACTTGGAATAATTGGACTTAGAAACTTTCTATGAAAGAAAAATAAAGTGTCTGAGATACTCTCAGTTTATCTCTCATTGCTTAATTATACTAAAATATTGGTCGATTTTGTTAAGCATATTAATTTGGCCATGAAGTTAACTTGATTTGATGGCATCTCTAGGAGCCAGTGAAAAACTCAAAACCCATTTTAGACTTGCCTTGGGTATAATGGTTTACCATCCACTTCACATACCGATGTTATGGAAGAATAATTCACCAACAGACCAAAACTAACCATTCATCAGTTTGGGGTGTGATTTCATCCATTTCCATGATTAAAACAGACCCTAAAAGCAATAAAGCAAACTGTTTCAGTAGCCTCAGCCCGGTAGCTGGACACTCACCATCCTGGATATTCCTGGATTATAATGTGTCCTTTATGAAACATCTCTTTGAGAAATTGGTGTTGCCACCAAACAGAGTTAGTTCTTAGCAACACTGCAGCTAGTTGAAATAAAATATTTATACGTAGATGACTCAGTGACTCACCTCAGACTTATGAAGTGTAAAATACAGAGGTCAGGTTAGATGGGCTTTAAAGATCCTCACACCTCTAACACTGGGGCTTTCTAGAACGCAGTGAGAGTTCTAGGATGAGACAAGATAGCCACAGCGGGGGAGTCGCACTGGGAAGAAGGCACTGGTAACAGGGTGCTTTCACTGCGGAATCAACAGACGCTTCAGCCGTTCCAGGTGGGCTGCGGTGAGAAGCAGGTGACGCCCAGGTGCAGCTGGGTCAAGCTCCAAATCAAACCAAACTTCACAGAGCCTGTGGCTCCAGGGTCAGCACTCACATCCAGCTTCCTCTCCAGACTGTTGAGAACTGCATCTGAGTTTAATTTGCTTTTGTCTGTCAGAATCTATTCCAACAAAAAGGAGAGGGAAAATATACTCATGGCGAAGGACCCCACATCCTCTGCGGTGACGTCACAGCGAAACACTCCCTAGAGATGATTGCCAGTTCCATTCTCAGTTACCAGCAGCGAGAGTCGGTGGACACTTCTTTATATTGTTCTTGCTACTTTAAAAAAAAAAGGCCCGATTCCAATCACTTACTTATGTTCTGATACCCTAACGCCTGTGCTTCACACAGCAACCAAATCTGCCTCTCATTACAATGACCTTCTTTACTCCTGTCCACATCGCAAAAGCACCCTTTCCGTTAACGACCAGCGGAGGGTGCTGTTGTATTTGGTGTGTTTCCACCTTCCCCCACTCTCAGGACATTTTTTTCCCCCTGAGGGAAAAGGGCTGTTTCCCATAGTAATGTGAACATGATGTATGATAATGAAAACAATAACTACATCAACATATTTTCCCCAGAAGTTGTTTTTTTTTTTTTTTTTCAGAGCGTGAATGTAGGGCTCTTAGCTATAAGATACTAAGATAAATGAATGGACTTTGGAGAAGTGTGGAAGGTATTGAAAAATACTTTCAAGATGGACATGGGCTTTGCAGCCCTTGTAATTTAATGATTTTGACTACTGGATATTAGGAGTTTCATTACATGTCATCGTTCAATAGTTTAAAGATAATATAACAGCAATAAAATGTAGCAAACAGCAAGAATAACATCTGGCCACAATCAGCCCAGTGTCATAAAATAGACTCCCTGACTGCCTTTCACGGGGCGTGAACCTGGCAAGAATGAAGGATAGAAAGACACACTTTCAGACCGAGTTGTGACAGCTGAATATTATTTCCAACCACTACACTCGAGATCTGTGCTAGGCACTGCTCCATTCCCTCCCTGAAGCCTGAACTCAAAAGACTCAATTTCCTTCTTGCCTCTTCCTTTCCCACAGTAAACTTCTGCTTCTACGTGACAATACCTTTTTTGTAGTTTCTTGCTAATTGGATTTTGCTCTGTACCACGCAGGTAACCTAATAAACCAATTTCAGAAGCCCAGCAAGCTTATAGCATGATCAAAAGAATCTAGAACGACGAGTAAGGAAAGCTGGCTTTAGTTCAAGCACTTTCATGAATCCCTAGGAGGGCTGCCAGATAAAACATAAGACATACAGTTAAATTTGAACTTCAGATAAACAACAAATAACTTTTTAGTGTAAGTATGTCCCAGATGATATTTGGGATATATCTATGCTAAAACCTGTCTGTTGTTTATCTGAAATTTAAATTTAATTGGGCTTCCAGTGATTTTATTCACTGAATCTGTGAACCCTAACCCCTAGACATCAAGGACACCCAATTGGGAATGACCGCACTATGCTCTACAGAATTTCAAGTTTAAAATCTTATTTGTCTATATTGCATGAAAATATTTTTAAAAGACTATGAATTTACATACAGTTAAAAATGTGACTGCTTTATAGCTTTTGAAGAAGATAGAGAAAGGTTTCCTTTCTCTCTTAGCCTAAAGAGCTTTCTGCTGCCAAAAGCCAGATGGAGAGAATTTGGCTGATTTATCACTCTTATTGATGGAAAACTCAGCTTAGGGAATGAGGTTTTTGTAAAGCAAGGCTGACAGATAACAACAGGATTCAGCCCAAGTCACACCAAACCAGTCAAAGACTTAGCTGCTCTTCTGCTGAACCCAGGTAGAAACCAAAGGGTTAGGCCGGGCGCGGTGGCTCAAGCCTGTAATCCCAGCACTTTGGGAGGCCGAGACGGGCGGATCACAAGGTCAGGAGATCGAGACCATCCTGGCTAACATGGTGAAACCCCGTCTCTACTAAAAATACAAAAAACTAGCCGGGCGAGGTGGCGGGCGCCTGTAGTCCCAGCTACTCGGGAGGCTGAGGCAGGAGAATGGCGTGAACCTGGGAGGCGGAGCTTGCAGTGAGCCCAGATGGCACCACTGCACTCCAGCCTGGGCGACAGAGCGAGACTCCGTCTCAAAAAAAAAAAAAAAAAAAAGAAACCAAAGGGTTGGAACAACGGCCCGCCCAATGTCGTCACTGGTGTGGCATCTGTCACTCATTATCTTTGCTTCCATCTTGGTCACCTGAGCAGAATATCCAGCTCTAGCTGCTTCCTGGGTTTTTTCCCCAGGAACAACCAAGCAGGTATTTTGGAATGCTCAACAAACAGTGGTTCCTACACAAGAAAGAGAGAATAAGCCAGGGTCCCCAGCAGCCAAGTAAGTTATGCATGTAGGGATGCCCATTGGCTTTCAGACAATCAGTAAGGCTGGAATCCATGATGCTCCCTCAGCTGCCAGTGTCACTGCTCCCTTAGGAACTGCACTGAACTGTGCAGATGTGGAGAAAAAGGAACCTTTGCATACTGTTGGTGGGAATGTAAACTAATACAGGCATTACGGAAACCAGTATGGAGGGTCCTCAGAAAACTGACAACAGAACTACCACACAATCCAGCAATCCCACTTCAGGGTATATGCTCAAAGTATTCGAAGTCAGTACGTTAAAGGAATGTCTTCACCCTCATATTCATTGCAGCACTGTTCACAATGGCCAAGATATGGAGTCAACCTAAGTGTCCAGCAATGGATGAACAAATAAAGAAAATGTGGTATATATATTCACAGTGGAATACCATTCCGCCTTTAAAAAGGAGGAAATGCTTTCATTTTTGACAACATGGATTGACCTGGAGGACATTATGGTTTCATTTTTGACAACATGGGTTGACCTGGAGGACATTATGGTAAGTAAATTAAGCCAGGCACAGAGAGGCAGATACTATGTGATCTCACTTATATGTGGAATCCAAAACACCCAAACACATAGAAGTAGAGAGTGGAATAGTGGTTACCAAGGGCAGGACTGTGGATGGACTGGGGAGGTGCTGGTCAAAGGGTGCAAAATTTCAGTTAGGAGAAATACATTTTTGTGATCTACTGCAGAGCATGATGACTATAGTTAATAATAATGTATTGTATATTTCAAAATGGCCAAGAGTAAATTTAAAGGGTTCTCACCACAAAAAATAAGTATATGAGGTGATTGATCTGTTAACTGGTTTGATTTAATCATTCTACAGGATATACCTACATCACAGCATCATGGTGGATCCCATAAGTATATAAAATTATAATTTTTCAATAAAACATAAATTTGAAAACTTAATACATGAAAAAAACCACTGACAAGTAAAAGAAAAATAACATTTTTTCAAGGTGCAAAACACTTGTTTTTGAGATGAGGGCTCACTCTGACGCTTAGGCTGGAGGGCCGTGGTGTAACAATAGCTCACTGCAGTTTCAACCTCCCAGGTTCAAGCAATCCTCTCCTCTCAGCCTCCCAAGTAGCTGGGACTAAAGGTGTGTGCCACCACACCTGACTCATTTTTTAAATTTTTTGTAGAGACGCAGTTTCGCCATGTTGCCCAGGCTGGTTTTGAACTCTTGGGCTTAAGCGATCCACCCACCTTGTCCTCCCAAAGTGCTGGGATTACAGGCATGAGCCACCATGTCCGGCCAGATGCAAAACAATTTTTAATTTTAAAAAAATTGTAGATTTTTCTTAAAAAAAGAAAGAAACTGAATATAACACCAGAGAGTAGCCCAAGGACTGAGCAGAGGAAAGCCTACTGCCACTGCCATTAGCACCAACACACATGAAACAGACAATGACGAGATCAAAACCCACTGTATAATTATTACTGTTGAACCCCCCCCCATAAAATGTCACCAGTCAATGAACTGCTAATTAAGCAAAATTAAGTTTATTTGAGCTCATTGCGGGAAGCGATAACATCACCTTAACGGAATCTTAGCAGAGTCTCAGAAGAACAATGTCATCAGTGGAGCCTTCTGACTTCGGGCTCTGGGCTTGAGTTGTTTAAGGCAGGTATTCCAAGGTAAGGAATGATAGGGACTGGGCATTTGGGATTAGTGGATGCAGCAAAATGACTGCCTCGAAGTGAGTGAGGGTAAGTTAACTGTTTTTTAAATAAGCAAGCTGTTTGCCTCGGTGAGCAGACTATTTTCTCCAAGAAATTCACTGAAGAAATTTCCTGAAGCAAACAGTGAAATTATTTTTTGATTTACAACCTTATCTCCCCTGGGCAAAGTGTCCCGGGAACCAACAAATCATGTTGACTTGGGTGGTCTCAATTCTATCTTCGCACAGCAACTTTTGGTTTCAGTTGAACCCCAATACAGAGTTCCTGCTTAAATGGGCACCCACTAAGTGCTGGGCACTTCCTACATGTTTTATGAAGACACATGAAGGTAACTACTGGTGTCCCCATTTTTTGACAAAGAAACAAGTCTAAAAGCTATTAAGTCATTTGCAAAACCCTTCCGGATCAATCATTTCCTGAAAGAAAAAGATGGCACAGAAGTAAGTTTTATCTGACATAAATAGAAACCGAGGCAGGTTTAATTTAAAGGTTTGGGCCAAAGTCTACAGCCCTCTGGAATGACTCTAGGATGACTTTGAAGGATGTGAACTTTGTTTGCCTGATCTCCTGTCTATAGATCATAAGTAACTACGGTTTTTGCCATTAAAAGTTTGGCCATTACTTTTAAATGGCAAAAACCTCAATTACTTTTGCACCAACCTAATAGAATATTTTCCTCCACCTTCTTGATGCCCCTTTAGACCAAGAAAATCACAGTTCCTGCCCAAGAGAAGTTCACAGTCTGATTTATTCACTTAACAACTAACTTAGCATCAACTCTCTCTACTCGCAAACCGAATACTATGGACACCTTAAGACCCCACACCTCAAGCCTGGCTTTGCACTCAGAAGGTCACCTTTCCCCAGAGTGGACTTCATGTGAGGCATGAGAAACTATCACGTTACTTTCCTAAGGAATTAAATGGTCTGAGCACTGTAGCAACTTTTCTTTCCCGGTATAATCCATCAAAAACATGGCCTAAATCATGATAACACTAAGCCCCACATTTTCAGAGTAGGATATGAAATTATATCTCAGTGACTTCCTTTGACCCAAAAGAAAAATGCAAAGCTGGCCTCACTTGGTTTATCTCAATATTAATCGTGAAGGAAGCGTGTGTTTGAAACACCAAGCAGACAAATGCCATCTTTCAACTTTTTCCACACAATGTTAAGTGTCTCTTGAGCTACGGTATTTGTTTAAATCATCGACTCCAATGACCCTAGTCTCTCTATTTATTATGCTTTGGATGAAATAATATTGTAGGAGTTCCTATTTTTTAAATTCCATGCTACTATAAAATATACGCTGGACCCATCACTATTTCACCAATCCCTTCGTGACTTTGAAATCACAAATGGGTTAGCTTCAAACCTTCCCTTTCTGAGAAAAATAAGATAAACCCTGTTTCATTTACTTTGGAAAGTTCTAGTTTCTTTATTTTAAATACACAGCTCAGATTTATGTTTTCTTTTTAATAGAATTTTCTGTTTTTCTAATGCCTAGCCTGGACAATCATCTTTGGAAAACAGAACTGCTTTTGGACAAATGCTGATATCACAGATTAAAAGGGGATATAACTCTTTACACATGAAAGAGAAGATTTCCCTTAGCTCTTACCTCAACAATAACAGCAGCAATAGATTCTAAGAAGTTTTAATCATATATGTCAGCATGATATTTTTATAATAACAAGAACTTAATTGTTAACTGATCACAAATTAACTATCTATTATTGTGTTGGGCCAAATATTGTATAAAATGAATGACCATTCTTTCTTTTTTGAAAATTCTTTCTTAAAAAGAGTATATCAATTTTATTCATTGTAATGGGAGTATATTTACGTAGCTAACATATCAATGTAAACATAGGCATGATATAAATCTATAAATTAATAGCAACACTGAAGCTATTTGAAATAACATAGTTACGTTTTGGCCATTAAGATTGACAAATAGGCCAGGAGCCATAGCTCACACCTGTAATCCCAACACTTTGGGAGGCTGAGGCAGGGGGATCTCTTGAGGTCAGGAGTTCGAGACCAACTTGGTCAACAAGATAAAACCCCCTCTCTACTAAAAATACAAAAAATTAGCCAGGCGTGGTGGCACGTGCCTGTAGTCCCAGCTACTTGGGAGGCTGAGGCAGGAGAATCATTTGAATCCAGGAGGCAGAGGTTGCAGTGAGCCAAGGTTGTGCCGCTGCACTCTAGGCTGGGACTGTCTCAAAAAAAAAAAAAAGAAAAGAAAAAGATTGGCAAATACATAATTGGAATAGTTGATATACCTGTTATTTCTACCCTGTCCAACCTACAGGATCTCTTTACAAGTAAATGGAATCAGGGATTTTGAAACTATTAGTGTTACAAATAGCAAGTTATCAAAAAAGTGACCACTTAGAACAGTGTTTCTCAATCTTTTACTCATTATCACCCCTCTGCCAAGGAACCCTTTTTAGACATTTTCCCTAATCAATCCCCCGTATGATTCTAATACCACAGACATGGTGTTTATGTACTACATATGTGTATATCTACATATATATACTTACGTATAAAAAGGATTTTTAAACCACCCCCCTTAAGAACCAATTTTTATTCATCTAGGGGCAATATTATCCCTATTGATTTTGAGGATTTAAAAATACAGAGAAAGAGCAGCCCCCAAATCCCCACTTAGAAAGAGGGTTGTTCTACTTTTCTTGAATCACAGCCAAAAATACTGGGCCTAGATCAAAATAAATACAAAATAATTTTCTGGGATTGGGTGGGGAAAGATAAATCTTCATTTCTAAGCTGACTTTTTTTTCCCTGAAAATATTAGTTGTTATCTAACAGCAGTGAGCCTATTACCAACTGAAAGGAAATGTTGACCTTTGGTACTCAGCCTGTATATGACCATAAACACCACTTCACCCATTACCATCATCACTCACTCATTCACTTCCTGACATTTGCCCAACCAGCTCTGCCTCAGGAGTTAGAGATGCAAGGAAGGATAACACTCAACTTGAATTTCTTCATTCCACTAATGAGACCAGCAATTTTGGAAGCAGTAAGAAAGTAAACAAACCTATGTATTCCGAAACACCTAGAATATCTAAAGAAAGAAAGCGTATTGCTATTTCTGGAAGAGAAATACAGCATAACATTGAGAGGCCGTGATTATGAATCACAGCCCCGTTACCATGTGAATACAGACAATTTCCATTCTTTTGAATAAGCAAACCAACAGCCTGACTTTGGCCATCCACAAGTGTGTCAACAAATCTGCTGTAAAACCAACCTGCCAAAGTTTGAGTTACAGCTTTAAAGGGCTCATAAAGGAATGGTGAGATGGTGTCTTGTGGCAGCCAGCTTCTACCTCGAATTTAATTAAGTATTTCAACCACTGTAAGTTAAAATGTTGATTCCCAAATGGGGCTTCGACACGGGAGTTGTAGTTTTTCAAAAACAGTTGCCTCCTCCATTTGTTTTTGTCTCCAGCCAGCCTGAAACCTCAGGCACCACCTACTTTAAAAGTTCCCTTTCACAGCCACGATGTAGTGGGAGGACATGCAGCTTTGGCAAGACCATGGTTCACTGAAAAGCAACTTGCACTAGCACACCATTTATTTCTGAAATGCTGGCAAAATTGAAAAAGCCTTTAACTCCACAAGGGGTAACATTTTTCTTCAGCAAAATTGTCAACACAGGTAAAACAGCTGTGGGCAAATTAAGAGAAATTAGCTATTGAGTCAAATTCCTGTAGTTTGGGGATGATTTTCTTTGACATAAATATAGTCTAAAGTAATAAAAAGGAGTGTTTCCCAAATGAGATCCAGGGATGCTGATGAGAGCGAGTCTGTGATCTATCATCCATCTGAGAGTGAAGGGGGAAATCACCTCATCCCTAACTATTTGGCTGCTCCTACTCTTGCTAACAAGGGCTGAGAGCCCCAGTAAGTAAGTGGTGGGAGGAAGGTCAGCACAGATGGGGATGTGGGGACAAATCACATGCATATGGCCACCAAAAAGGGGGCTGACGTCGAACAGTATCCCAGAGGCTGTCCTGGCCAAGCTTCTCGGACAGTCTCCATCTTCTCTATGATTTAATAGCTGCAAAGAGTATGAATGTTGTGAGAGACGATTTTGATGGTGTAAGTCTTATAAGAAAGAATACTGGCAAAAGCCCCTTTTCACCAACTAAGAAAGAAATTACAGCCTTTCCAAAATTCCTACCCGTAAGTCCAGATTTTAAACTTGGCTGCTGTCTGTGAAATAATAATAATAATGAGGACTCCCTTTGTCCAAGAGATGAGTTTCAGAGGAGAGGTAGAAAGAAGACAAAGACAGCAAAACAGATTGTCAGGGTGAAAGTACGAGTGTAGTGGCTATGGATCAAGAGAGAGAATAAAATGTAGTCAAAAGAATCAGAGCACCGAGGGTTTAATTGTTCATGTAGATCAACATTTCCAAAAGCATCTTCCCCAGACCATAAGATAACTATGTTCAGAAATGCATGTTCATCTCTTGCATGGTGTTTGACAATGTCTATTTCTATATTCAATTCACTAAGGAGTCCTGCAATGTGGGATATGTACTATTCATCAAAACAGACCATTCATGGTGGATGTCAGTTGTGTTATAAAGCTAGCTTGTAACAGTTCGTGAGAGCTGATTTTAAAATTTTTAGGAATTGGCAAACAGGTGTTTAAAAATGCAATTGTTAAAAAATCAATTATAAAATTACAGTTAAACACATGAAAAACAAAGGAAAATAAGCTCACTTGGTGAGGTTGTTTTTTAATTCCAGTTATTTTATTTTTCAGTTCAGCAGAGTGGGGTAACTAAAGTTATCTTTCCATCTGTTTCAAGAGTGTCCACAATTGCGTTTTAGAAAATTTTAATATTAATAATAGTGTCTCTAATACCTTTGTCATTTAATTCCAAAATCTGTGTCATCTTAATAGTGTCTGTTGATTGCTTTTTGCCATCTGAGTTGAGATTTGTCTAATTCTTCCCATGCCAAGTAATTCTGGGTTATGTCCTAGAGAGTTTGACTATTATGTTATGAACGGGGTCTTGTTTAAATCCTATGGGAAATGTTGATTTTTTTTCTTAGCAGACAATAAAATCCAGGTAGGTTCAGGCCTAAGTTCCAACCCGCCATCTTTGGTCTGTGGTTTCAAGGTAAATTCAATTTTCAAGGCCTTTGCAGTGTTATTTACATCTGTCCACAAATGTGCTACTCAGTGACTATCTGGACCCTAGACAGTGGGCTGTTCTGTTACTTCAGTTCTCAAAGTCCTTTGTGTGCTGATGAGAATCAGATTCGTCCGTGTGCAACTCACGGGGATCCCAGGATTTCATAACCACCTGGGTGGGCTGCTTTCCCGGACTCCTTCCCCTCCGCGCTCTCGTGAGTCCTTGCTAGTTCCCTGGCCCTCCCCTTTTTGATTCTCCACCTGGAAAGCTGGAACTTGAGTTAGCCACTGTGCTGAGCCCTTCTGCAGCTGCACCCACATCCTGGACCAAGCGGTGAAGAGAACTGGGGGAAAAACCTGGTAGACTCACTGCCAGCTCAGCAGTACTTGGAGTTCGGCCTCCTTCTCCAGTAAACCTTCCGCAACTTGCTCTTCTGAGTCCTCCAGTAGCTGCTCCATGCCTTCGTCCTGGCCCTGCAGCTGCGTGCCACTGGAGACATGGGGAGGAGAGGGGGAGAGCTTGCTCTGTGTCATCAGGAAGCTCCCTGCAGCTTCTGTCAGCCTGCCTTCTTTCTGCCTTCCAAGAGAAGGCACCGTTTATTCTTTCTCTTCAGGAGAGGTAGCCCTGGTTTCTTCAACGATCCCTTATAATTCATTGTTTCCAGACTCCTCTTCATCTCACTCTCTTGCCTCTAGATTTTCCCAAATGCATTATTTTTCTTAAAGTGTGGTGCCCAAAATATGAAACTCTTACCTCTTCTGATCTGTATACTGTAAATCTACTAACTCAGTTGAAAGTACGTTTGCATTTTCAGTGATTGCATTTCATTATTGGCTTAGGCTAAACTTTTGGAAGCCCCAGGTGTTTTGCATATGAATAATGTTAGGTCTTTATCGCATTACTGCAATTAGTCATTTTCACCTGGATGGAGGAATTTAGAATTGTTAATATTTCATTTTCCCTTATTGGCTCTAGCTTGTCATTCTTGCCTATTGAAGCAATGTAGAATTCTGATACTTCTATCTATTTTACTGGTTATCCATTTTAGCTTCATGTAGTGATAATAGAAGCAGGTTTTATTAAGTTCTGGGGAGCCTGGCAGAGCAGAAAGACTTTCAGAAGTTCAGGTCCATCTCTGCCTTCTGACTTCAGCTGGTAATATCCTCCCCCGATACATCCCATGTGCTTTGCCTGAACATATCTAATCCTCAACTATAGACAGAGTTCAAGCTATTTCCCTTGGCACTCCTCTGCCCCACATCAAACAAGGGCTAATTCTAGACACCTGTTTGGATGTGTTCTGTGTTGAGTAGAGCAGAGCAGATGGATACCTTACAGTGGCTAAGAGCTCTAGCCCCCCACTCCAGAGGAATTTGAATTTGAGAAATGGTTACAGAATAGCTTTCCCACACCAGAGATAGGAGGGAGAGGTGACTTTGGTACTGAGAGAAAATAAGGAAAGAGATGGAATAAGATGAAGAAATATTGAAGGGAGACAAAGAGAAGGGGAAGGGAGGGAAGAGGAGGCAAAAATGGAGCCGAAATGAGGAAGCTTTTGGTGCCACAGGACCCATCTCGTTCACACTAGCCTGTGCCCTGGTAGACCCATGTCTTACATGCACCCTGACAGAAGCTGGATGGCAGCATACAGCCACTCCGCACGACAGGCATTGTCTTCTCGTGTTGCGATATCTTCACAAAGAGCTCCAGGAATCCCATTGCCAGAGGTCATGAACTAGGCAAAATGGCACCCTTTCCAGAAAAAACAACGTGGAGTCTGCAGGAGAGAATTATGGATCAACAAACCAAGGCCCAGTAAAAGAGAAAAGTGAATCTGGAGAGAATTGAGGAAGACATTTTAATGGAAATTTTCAAACACATGGCAAAACAGAGTAATCTAATAAACCTCCCTGTGCCCAACACGTAGCTTCAATAACAATTAGCTCACACCCAAGCTGGTCTCACCTAGACCCTCACCTGCATCCCCCACTGGCTCACCCCACTGGACTGTTTTGAAGCAAATCCCAGACCTCATTCCATTTCCTTCATATAAACTCCAAGGGAAAGTAAAACTTGAAGAAAAGCAAAAGTAAAGCCACTGAAGAAAAATTTGAAGGGTCCAGTGGGGAAAGGAGAAAAGAAATTCATCCTTAGGAATTATTTTCAGATTTTGGTAACATTTTACTTTGTAAATAAGACATAAGATTCCATTACCACTTCTTTTTATGAATACTACAGCAGAAATCAGACAGTTCATAAGGAAACAAGACTGATACTCGGGTGAAATCTACCCACCCCGTATGGTTAAACATGAAAGAAACATATTTGAGCCGCGTTGCTCCATGGTGACAATGCTTTTTAAAATATATGGGCTGTGACCATATTTTTAAAGTTTGTATTTATTTTGCTTCATTCCATGAGATGTAAACTGGGATATTCAGTTATAAAAGAGCATTTTATGGCTTCTGGGTAATTCCCCAAGAGAGGAAAATAAAGTTTCTTTCCCTCCAAAAAAGTGATAAATGTTTAATGAAACATCTAGACCTTTCCCCCTTAAAGTTTAGGCATGACTTTAGAATATTTTTATAAGCATCTGATATCTTCCACCTGAATTTAGCTGATGAATCAGAGCCCAGGTATGGGTCTGGAAAAAGGAAAAGAAATACATGAGGCTCCCAGAGCAGGATTTGCTCTTCAGTGCTGGGAATTGCCAATCAGATGAGAGCTCTGTGGCTGGGAGGTTCATGGATTGCCTCCAAAGAACAAACCCCACTCAGAAACTACGGACGAAGGTTCAGAATGTCATACTTAGCTCCAATTGCTGGCTACTTAAAATAAAAAGCGTGACTATTTTCTCTTTCACACATACAGAGGCACATCCACACACATAGTCCATGAAGGGTTTTCCAGCATCAGGTGACTTTTAACTTAACTAGTTTCAGGGAGGCATAAAACAAACTGGAAACAAATATACGAGATGTCACTTAGAATAAACAAAGATCTCCAAGCGAAAGAGGAAAAATATTGACAAGGCACAGTTAAGATTTCACCAAAGCTTAAACCTTTCTCAGTGAGCTCCAGACCCACGAGCCCCTGATGCAGACAGTCCTGCCCTGCTGCCTTCGTTCGCGGTGGCTTCCTCTCCATGGAGTGTGGCTGGTGAGAGTCACGGCCGTGGACACCCGCGTCGCAATGGGCACGCCATCCTCAAGGGGCGGCCTTGCCCCCGCTTCGCCCCTTTTATTTCCTGTTATGGTGTTATTTGCTGCCTTATTTTTATACCTCTGGTTTTCATTTAATAAAAGTCAGAGGTAGAAGACTGTAAATCTCTTTATGTTCTATGTGGCTGGGCCAGCCAATCCTCGGCCCCTACCTGAGACCTCTCCTGCCAAAGCCCGCGGTTCCAGCCCCGGGGGAGGGCAGGCCAGGCGGGCAGGCAGGGAACAGAGACTCTTTGCCGGGGGCCTGTTAACCTGAGTATACTTTCTCCTTCTCGGGTTTGTTTTCTCAGCTGGTGGCACACACTCTGCTCCAGCACCACTAGGCCTAGTGGAAAACGGCTTCCTCCAAGATCTAACGGTCCATTTTAAAGAAGTGGTTTGGAGCTCAGAAGAAGGGAGCTCAGTTATAGCTCTGTGCCCAGCTTTCTCTGTTTTTCTTAGTCCGTGGAAATAGGAGATGTGTAAATAGTTCATATTTCACATTCCACCTGTACCAAAATCAGACAAAGCAGACAAGGTTGGTTCTTTAGACTCTCCTGCACTTCAACCATTAGTGTCTTCCCCCACTCTCCTTATGTCCCCACCTCCCGCACTTCAACCATTAGTGTCTTCCCCTACTCTCCTTATGTCCCCACCTCCCGCACTTCAACCTTTAGTGTCTTCCCACACTCTCCTTATGTCCCCATCATCCGATTTTCTACCCGCTCCCCCGCACACGCACGTGTTCATATCCCAAGGGAAAATACGTCTTTTCCTGAAATAGTCCATCCTTACAACATCCTATGATGCATTGACTTTTCTGCTCCAAGCCCCAGCTCGACATAGCAATGGGCATCCTAGTAACCACTGGCAATCAGAGGAGGGTTTATTCCTCTTTTTTCCTCTAACCAAACATTAGCAAAATTGGGCCTGGAAGAACCTAGCTGACAGCTCTCAACTGGGAACTGAAGAGGAGAGACCCCAGGATGTTTGCGGCAACCTGAGAAGGAACGCACCTGTCCTCTGTGGGTGCCCTCTGACCCACCTCTTCCCATTTTTTTTTAAACCTCAGCTGGAAAATAGCCCTAGAGCTTCCATGGGCCAAGAGTCCCCTGCCTGTCACAGAGCAGACACTCAACCAGGTCCCTTGTTTGAAAATTCGTGTGAAAGGAATGAATGAGTGATTAACGATGGCACGGACCAGCTCTGTAAAGTCCTTACGAGAGAAGGGACAGAGGAACATGTTCCACCTGCCTTCAAGGTCTCCAGCTGTTACTGACACCTACACAGAGGCCAGAGCTAGATGGCCTTTAGGGGTATTTCGTGATGAGGTAAAACCTGCCCCGTTAAGCAGCAGCCCTGGCCTCAGGCCAGGCCCGGAGGAAATGTGCTGGGAGCCAGGAATGCCAAATTCCTATTCCAGGGGTCTCTTTCCCTGCTAGAAACAGGAGGGAGGAGGAGGAAGCTTCTCTGTGCCTTACAGTCTCAAGGTTCAGTGAAACATCTTGAGGAAAGAAAGAAAGAAGAAGGAAGGAGGGAGAGTAAGCAGGGAACAGCAGAGACGATGTTGAAGGGAAGGACGGGATAACGTCCCCCGGGACCGTGAGGTGGGCCCCCCTTGTTGCCATAACTCCAGCTGCTAATTTCCAGTTGTCAAGATTCATCTCCCAGAAAAGTAAAAGCTGAAAAGAATGTGTAATCTTCTTGAGAGAGACCCCACAGTATCTCCAGATGTTTTGGGTTATTCTGTGGTGAGGGGAAAAGGCCTAGGCTGAGAGAAGCAAGCATGTTCATTCCCTGAAAGGAGGAAGGTCACCGAGTGGGAACGGTTTCCAGCCTTTGGAAGTATCGCATTTCAGCAGAAGGAGCCAGAAATAAGATATCATTTGTTAACTTTGCTAATCCATTAAGTAGACATTGGACAGCTGAGCTATTATTTGGAACTCTCTGCTATGTATCCTCTAACAAGGAAACAGTGTCCTGCTGGGTCTAGGTGTGGTGTGCGCTAAGGCGACATAAAACTTTCAGCAGCTTTCGATGAAGCTGATTTTTATTTTCGGGAACAGCGCATACTGAATCAGTAGGAGAGACTGAAACCGCGGCCTTCCCTCCCCTCATCAGGAAACGCATTATTAGTAAATTACTGGATGCTTTAAATGGTTTATGGTGATGTTTTAAATCAAATCTACCCCCAGAAATAGGGTTGGTATTGAGCATGTGTGTGGTGGGGTTTTCTCCCTAAATGCAGTACCTCAGAATCATTACAAAGGAGCGATGACATCCAGCTTCTCGTTCTCCTGATAAGAACGCGGAGGTCTGGGGAGGGTTGGTGACTGCATGAGAGCACAAGCCAACGTGACAGCAGGGCCAGGACTGGCACTGTGAATGGTATTTCAGGGCACCAGCCGTCGCCCGGGCAGAACACGCATGGACACAGGAACCACGTGATGGTCCTGCCACTCCAGTGCCTGCCTGTTGTCTGCAGCTTACCTTGGCTTTGGGCTTAGGTCAGCGGCTCTGTCTGTCTTCCAGCATGGCTTCTGTTTCTAGTTTGAGCAACACTGACGGACCAGGGGCAGGGGCGGCCCGGAGCCCAGTGCCAGGTCCTGTGTGGAACAGAAAGGTGTGTGAGCTGCGGATGCTGGAAGCCTGACCCTGCCACAACATCGTTCTGCATGACTTGCAGGTGATTCACACAGACCAGCCAGCACCGGCTGCTGCACTGCCCTTCCTCATTCCCATGACACAGCACAGGCCGTGGCAGGTAAAGACAGAGGGCAAATTGAAAATGCAGGTGAAAAGGCTCCCTTTCATTAGTCCTGTTCACCTGACAATGACCCGTTGAGTAGGAAGTGTACGGCTGACAGGAGGACAGCCCCAGGTGGAGTGAGCCTAAGGCTAAGTCGCAAGTGAGAGGCCCAGGCTGGGCCTGGAGCATGGTGTCGCCAGCTTCGAACCCTGCCCAGACAGCCGTGTCTCCCACGCCTCCTCAGAGAGGGCCTCTGATGGCCAAGCGCTGTTTTGCTTGGCCAGCATAAGTTCCCTCTTCTTCTGCTAACAGCCCCTCAGGTTTCCTGTGGGCCTAACTATACCCCAGACTCAGGCTTTTGGAGGGCTGGCTGGACACCAAGCTCCTGGCGGGGTGCAGGAGCTTTCCACCTGCCTTGCCTTGGTGATTGGCTCAGCGGGGAGCATGATCCTAGCTGGGTGCAGAGATGCTATCATGAAGAGAAGCTTCTTTCTCTTTCTGATGGAACTGCCAGCCATAAAGATCAAGTAAGTCCTGAGCTTTCAGGTTCACCTCTGAGAGCAAAGCCACCAGGTAGGAAAGCTGAGATACAGAGGGCAGAGGGAAAGGGAGAGACCAAATCGGAATGACACCGTCCTCGAAGGCCTGGGATTCAATTGTGCCCCAGGTTGAATCCAACACTGTGCAGTAGGTTCCCATTCTGCCTAAGTCAACAGTTACATTTCTGTCACTGCATCAGACTAATCCCAGGTTCGTAATTCCAGTGTCCACACAGAGCTATGGGAAAAAACAGGAAAACTCTGAGGCAATTGCCAGTAAAGAATGTAAGCCTCATCGCATTCCACCAAGCATTCTTCCAAAGCCCCCCTGCAGCCTTGCACTTGGGAGCGCCTCATTTAAGAGTGGAGACACACAACAGTGGCTGCTTCCATTTTGCTCCCTGCTTTGAACTGAGCATGAATTGTGCCATGGTGGGATGCACAGAAGGTGGGGCCAAAGAGCAGAGAGAGACCACCCAGCGGAGCCCGGGACAAAACACAGCTCTCAAGACAGTTTGCAGGATGAGGGAGAACAAGAAGAGGAACATTTGGGGAGCAGGGGAGAAGAAAAGCCCAGTTTTAGAAATACGAAATTTTGGACTGTCTGCAGGACATCGGAGTAGTCATGTCCACTTGGGATGTAAAATGCAATTCTTAAGGTAATGGTGGACATATGAGTCAGAGATACCAAATTTGTAAACATTAGGGCAGTGGGGTTGGGGGAAGGCAGAAGGGGAGGTAGGGTTAGCTAAAACCATGGACACAGATGGATGAGGCTGCCCAGAGACAGGATGAGAGAGGAAGACGACACAGCCAGCCCTTGTGGGACAGCAGCCTTTAAAGGGCAGGACTGGGAGAGGGAACCAGGAAGGAAAACAAAAAGAAATGGTCAAGAGTGAGAAGAAAAAAAACAAGGGGAAATGTCTCTGAGGCTAAGCAAGAGATTGTTTCCAAAAATAAAAGCCATTGAAAAAACAAAATGCCATGGAGATCAAAGGGAAGAAAAGCTGGGAAAGATCCCTGGGATTTAGTGGCCTTCTGTAGAGCAGCTTCACTGGTGTGACAGTGGCACGGACCACTCCAGACCCACTGAGCTGTCCCTCTCCTGAAGTGTCCTGCGCCTCTCCAAGAGTTCTGTGCGTTTTTCTCTCTCCTCCTCCTCCTTCCCTGAGCCCCATACTTGTCTCTGTCTCTCCTTGTTGTGTGTGCCTCTATGACCACACTTACTACATTCCAGGGAAATGATTCCCTTTGCATTTTTCTCTTACCAGACCATGAGCCAGGGACTCTGTGACTCATCTTTTTCTTTTAAGTATTGAACTTGGGTATCACTTACATCTGACAAAACGCATACATCTTAAGTAAGCAACTCAATTGACACGCATCCACCTGGGTGACCCCACCTAGATGAAGACATACAAGTTTCTAGGACCCAAGACCCCTGCCCCATGACCCTTCCCAGTTGACACTGTTCTGACCTCCATCACCAGGAATTAGTTTGGCCCAGTTTTGAACTTCACGGAAACAGAAGCATGGAGTCCGTACTCTTTGGAGCTGCCTGCTTTCACTTGACCTTTTGTCATCGTATTGCAGGTAACAGTAATCTGCTCCCTTCCACTGCTCTGTGTTGAATGAATCTACCATAATTTACGCGTCCACGGTTCTGTATGCAGACATGTGAGTTGTTTCCAGATTGTGCTGTTAAGAACAATGCTGCGGTGGGCACTCTGGTCCATCTCTTTAGTGGACATAGAACTCATGCTGGGAGGGACACGTCCTGGAGCCTGACTGGCATCTGATCGTTTCAGTTCTCTCTCCTCATCCTATACATGGGGCCAATAGAGTCGACACCTAATGAGGAAAACTCACCCTGAAGTCATAAGCAAGTTTTCAGCAAATCTCTTATAGCAAGTTACAGTTAAAGCCATTTCATAGGGTCTTCGTGGTATCATCAACAAATATTTTTGGTTCAGTTTCCAAAAGCTCATGAGTAGGCCAAAAGATCAATTAGCAGACAACATCAGCTCCTCTACTTAAAGAAGTCATAATACAAGCTCATATATATATATATATATATATTTTTTTTTTTCAGTAGATAAGGCAAATAGCTTTTGTGATGAATAAGACAGCATATGAAGAATGTGTCTTCAGAGAGGACTCAGAAATAGGATCTGCAGTTTCACCAAGGGGAGAGATGAGACATGTACTCTAGGTTGGAAGGAGGTTTGGGTCAATATAACTATTATTTTCCACAAAAAATATGCTTGGGCAGGAATGGGGCTTCAGCAGGTGCCTCAATACGTGCCCCAGGAGTGAACCTCACCAATCAAGATACCAAATTTGGGGGCTTACTGGTGAGATTCCGTTTTCACTGGTTAGAAGAAGTAAGCACTCCAGGAAAGCCAAGGAGGCAGGATAAATCAGCCTTCGTAGTATGAAGAATGACATCAGGAAATGCCAGAGTTTCAGACTGTCACTATGTGCCCCTATCCTCACCCCTCCTTCGAGGGGCAGAATTTGATCACAGGCTTCGCCTGAGTTTGCATTAAAAGAAGTGAAATCTTACCTGAAAGAAAGGATAAAAGGAAATGCAAGACACTGCAACTTCTGGTTTGGATGCCAGCCTTTTCCTTCCTTCCACCTGCCTCCTTCTCCCAGGCCTCTGCCCAACCCATCACCTCAAGGCAGGATGCAAATCCAAACTTGAAGCCAATAGGATTTACTGGTGTTTTTGTGAGTGGCCTCCATTGCCTTGGAACACTTTCCAAGAGGGAGGGAAATGACCACCTGCCTGCCCTGCTTAAAGTATCCATGCAAAATGAGGAGAGAAATAATTTAATCACAGGTGCTGGTGAGGGTGAATTGAAGGCCCTCAATCCTCGTGGCTGGCAGGTGCAAATAAGAAACAGAGGACATGTGTGGGGGTGGAAATGAACACAAGCAAATATTCTTTGCTTTCTCAGGCAGGAGCTGCCCCAGAGGGAGCAAACTCACGTGCCTCCCTGAACATCCAACTCATCTCATTCAAGTGTCAGCTTAAACACAATGACACACTCATTTGCTCCACGGTCTCCCATTAATAATATATGAAACTTTTAGTAGAGCGCCTGAAAAAAAAAAACTTTATGGGAAACAATGACAGAGTTTTCACCTGTGGTTCAAGGATCTGTGACCTGGTGACATAGGGGCAGACAAGGAGTGAGTAGTGTGCTCACTGGTGTGGGGGACACTGGCCCCTGTGATGCCTGCACCTGGACAGTTCAGAAATCCCAGTGGGTATCTCCAAGGAAGCACAGAACCACCCCAGGGGGCACCATTTACACTGAGTACCAGTGAGGAACAGAATGGGAATGAACATCATCACATCACTGTGACAGGATTTCCTTACTGAACATTGGCCAAGTGTCCTGAGATACCCAGAACGCTATTGAATTTTAAGTTGGTTATTTCATCGTGTTGGTAAATGAAGTGTACTTCATTTACTTGGTACTTGGAAGTGTCAGGGTTAGAACTCCTATGTTTTGGGGTTTTGAATATATATGTACAATGTAAGCACATGAGATGGAGGGCAAGAAAGGGAAGTGGCTGCAGAAGTTTGAGAACCAACCACATCCCCAAGAAACACTCACCCATTGAAGAATCACCACTAGCCCAACCCTCTGGGAACACAGCACCTTCTCTATACACTGGGAGTTCTAATGGTCAATACACTCTGGTTTAGTACTTCACTAGAAATTCTTAGAAAATGTAGATTTAACTAAATTAAAAATTCCCCCAAAGGGAAGCACACAACAGGGCAGAAAGTAAATGATGAATAAATAATTTTTTAATTTGACCCAACAATCCCCTCCTTTCCTTTTATCATCTTCGTTCACATGCATTGAAGGTCTGATTCCTGAAGAATTAATCTTCTATTAAGGAAAATGCAGTTTCTAATAGCACCAAAAACATTTATTTCTGGCCCCCACTTTCTCTTCCTTGCTCAGTCTGTCTGATCTCCATAAAGCTGCTGACTCATTGGTATTGGTACTTCCAACCCATCAATCCAGGTCTTCCGTGGCCCACACTCACGTGATGCCCTTGAAGCTTAGCTTACATTCAACAGTAAATCGGTACAATAACTTCTTTGCACACATCCTCAGCTTCCTTGCTTCTTCTGGCTTGGTCACACTTCCTTAACAAAAACACAATCTCAGTCATGTCTAACTCTCAAGAAATTTGATTCTACTTCCCTGAGAACATCACAGCACCCAGAAGAGAATGCCTACACTCACACACCTCACCCATCCATCCCCCAGCATCCGCACCCACGTATTCTGCCTTCCTTCCTTTACTGCAGATAAATTGCACAATCTCCTGCTAAAGCAAAGCCCTCTATTTGCATGGTCCAGCCCATATTCTCAGGTCTACTCAAGGGCATTGCTCCCCGTCTCCTGCATCACTATGGTTTCCCATTCAACCAGATCATCAGCATACAATCATGCTGCGCTTCCTCTCACTATGAAGTTTCATGGCCGGTTCTCAGTCCTCATCTTACTTGACTCATCAGCAGCTTTGGACATGGCCAATCACTCCCTTCTCCTTGATTCTCTTTCGTCATTTGGCTTTCAGGACACCACACTCCCCTTTCCCTCCCACTTCGCTGGCCTTTTCCTTCCCATCTTCATTGCTGGTTCCCCTCTACTACCTGACCTCAGGTGTTGGAGTTTCCCAGAGTCATGTCTTGACCTTCACCGTCTCTCTATTGACACTCCTTCCTCTGGGGATCTCATCCAGTCTCATGGCTGTAAACAGGATCTATACGCCAATGACCTTCCCCGGTCCACACCTCTCTCCCAAACTTCAGTGATCCACTTCACAGACCCCACAGATGTCTGATAAGCACGTCAACTTCAATGAGTCCAAATTCAAACTCTCAATCTTCCCTCCCCAACCAGCAGCCTTTCCCATTTCAGTTGATGTTGACCCATCTCTAGAGTTGTTTATACCTCTCTTTTCTTCTATGCCTCATCCTATCCTACAGGGAATTCTGGCTCTACCTTCAAGATATCCCCAGGACCAAACTCTTCTCACCACCTGCCCTGCTGCTACCAGGTCCAACCCACTGTCATCTCTTGCCTAGATTCCTGCAATTACCTAATAGATTCCCCCACTCCTACCCCACCTCCAGATCTAATCTCAAGGCAAGAGCCAACGTTACCCTCAGAAAATGTTCTGCAGGTTATTCAGTCTTCTGCTCAGCACTCTCAGATGGCTTTCTGTGGCCCTCTGAGCAAAAGCAGGAATCACCCATCCCAACCTATCCAGTTCCCATCATTCTCTGACCTTTCTCCTTAGTATTGTAGCCCGTCCCTACTATGACCCTCCATTACCCGCCCTCTGGTCTATTTTTCTCCCATCACTGCCCTCACCACCTTCTCATAGATTGTATAATCAATTTATTATCTGCCTTCCTTCACTGGACTATGAACTCCACGGGGCAGGGTCTTTGCTTTGTTCCCTGTTTTTCTCCAAACACCTACCACAATTTCTGCATATGCCACAGGCGTCAACTTTCTTGGACCCACTAAACCAACTTTTTCTGAAGTTGTGTTTATGTGCTTGTGGAAATGCAGATCGGGTCTCCCAGAATCCAGGAAGCAGATGGCCTGGGAGTGAGGGTGGGGCGTCTGCACATTTAACAAGCTCTCAGGTCATGTATATCCATGCAGAGTATCCTGAGAACCACATGCAAAGTCTCTTACACTGTAGGGTAGTGGTTTTCAAATGTCTTTTTAGATTTTGTACTCTTTCTTTAAATGTCAGCCTACAGGTTCCCAATTGATCAGATACATAAATCCATATGTAAGCAGACAGAGGTGGAAGGCGGGTCCTTGGAAACCCTGTTTCCTTGTAGTGGCCTCTGAGGGGAAAGGGCCGTTCCCCAAGGCTTCATAGAACAAAGACATCTGGTGTAAAGTGTAGCTCAAGGCCTACTGCTTTTAGGAAATTTTTATTAACGTTAACTTTTTATTGACTTGCTTCTCCCGATTTAATTAGACTGCACTAAAATTTAGAATGACCTTAAAGATGCTAAAATATAAAACTCCCCTCTGGAAATGCAACTTTCCTCTCTCTGCTGCTCCCACCATCACCCCCACCCAACCTGACCACAGCTCCTGTCCCTCCCCACTCTGCCCAGGCTGCTGCATTCTGACAGTCTCAGTAGCTTCCTTTACCTCTTGCCACAGGAATCTTCTGCTGCCCTGGCCCATGCTGACTTCAGCCCCAGATCACCCTGATTCTCTCTTTTCTCCATTCCTCTTCCTCGATTTCCCAAATACTACCAAAGTAAATGGTGTACCCATGTGGATTGGCTCCATTGCAAATTAATATTTTTGAGTCTACTGGAACCACAGTCTTGCATGATGGCTCACTTGGTCACTGGAGGTCAGTCCCCCTTCCCTTCCCTTCTCCAGTGAAGGCTACACCCAACTTTGTCTACTCTCCTCAAAGTGACAACGCCCTTATACCTCTTAATAAATACCATTCCCTTCTGAGTTGACAGAGAAAACAGATGCTATCTGGCACACACTCCCTCAATTCCCCTCTACTTTTGTACTAACCTTACTAATGTTTTTACGGTTGTGGTTTCAAAAAGATGTCTTCACTTCCTTTCAAGATAATTCCTCCCATGCCCCTCATTCCATCCCCCGAGTTCTCCACTGGAATGTGCCTTCTGTTGTATCTTCTGCCTCTTTCTACTATTCCTACCTTTCAGCCAGAGGAAAAGAAACACAAAAAGAAAATACATAAACACTCTCAACTCTGTGCCCCCTCAAGCTACTTGTCTCATCTCTCTCTTTCTATTCTTCTCCAAAGTCTAGAAAATATTCTAAATGGCCTTCACTACAGTCACACCTGTTTCCTCCTCAACCAGTTTAAAATAACTTTTGCCCCTGTCTTTTCAAGAAAATGCTTTCTCAAAAATGAGAACTCTTTTTTATTTTTAGCTCCCACGTACGGGTGACATCACAAAGTGTTCCTTTTTCGGTGCCTGACTTATTTCACTTAGCATGATGTCCTCCAGGCTCATCCATGTGGCTGCAAATGACACGGTTTCCTTCTTTTCATGACTGAATAATATTCCATTGGGTGTTTAAAAGTTGATATCATAGAAGTAGAGAGTGGAATAGTGGTTACCAGAGGCTGAGAAGGGAAGCAGGTAGGAGGGTTAGAGAGAGGTTAGTTACTGGGAACAAAATTACAGTTAGATAAGAGGAATAAGTTATAGGATAGTAGCATAGTATAGCATAGTAGGGTGACTATAGTTAACAGTAATTTATTGCATATTTCAAAATAGCTAGAACGGAGAATTTCAAATATCCCCAATACAAAGATACAATAAATGTTTGAGGTGACAGGTATCCCAATTACCCTGATTTGATCATTACACATTGTGTACATGTATCAAAATATCACATGTACTCCATCAATATATATAATTATTCTGTGCCAATCAAAATTTTTTTTTTTTTTTTTTTTTTTTTTTGAGACGGAGTCTCGCTCTGCTGCCCAGGCTGGAGTGCAGTGGCTGGATCTCAGCTCACTGCAAGCTCCGCCTCCCGGGTTTACGCCATTCTCCCGCCTCAGCCTCCTGAGTAGCTGGGACTACAGGCACCCACCACCTCGCCCGGCTAGTTTTTTGTATTTTTTAGTAGAGACGGGGTTTCACCGTGTTAGCCAGGATGGTCTCGATCTCCTGACCTCGTGATCCGCCCGTCTCGGCCTCCCAAAGTGCTGGGATTACAGGCTTGAGCCACCGCACCCAGCCCCCAAATTTTTTAAAGTTAAAAAAATAAGAAACCTTACTTCCACACTGCATCCTTAATACCTAACCCAGTGACTCTCATATAGTAGATTTTATGAATATTTGTTGAAAAAGCAGTTCCTAATGATTTCCTAATTTCTAGATACACCTACCTTTTGTCACTAAGCCTTGTCTCTCTGCCACCCTACAGTCAAACCTCCACACATTATAGTGAGAGGCCTTTTTAAAACATGCATCAGATGGGATGAATGGACTTTCCAGTGACCTCCATGACCCCCACCTCCTAGTATTCACGTGCTAGGTCACCCCCCTTGAGAGTGAATGGAATCTGTGACTTGCTTCTAACCAATAGAATATGGCAAAGGTGTTGGAAGGTCACTCTCATTACAATGTTATGTTATAAAAGACTCTGTATTGCCAGTAGCCTCTCTCTTGTTCTCCTTGTTGACTTTGAAGATGCAAGTCATCGGAAATTAGAAAGTGAATTCTGCCAACAACCTAAGGGAGCTGGGAAGTGGATTCTTCCTCAGCTGAGCCTCCAGATGAGAACAAAGCCCAGCTGACACCTTGATCACAGTCATGTGAGAGGACCCATCTAAGCTGTGCTACCCTCCCATAAAACTCTTAGAAGAAAACTTAGGAGGAAAACATCATGACATTGGACTTGGCAAGGATTTCCTGAATATGACACCCAAAGTACAGGCAAAAAAATAAAAATAGACAAATTGGACTACATCAAAATTAAACAGCTCTGTGCATCAAAGGACACAATCAACAGAGTGAAAAGACAACCCTTGGAATGAGAGAAAATACTTGCAAATCAGACATCTCATAAAGGATTAATATGCAGAATATATAAATAATTGCTACAACTCACAACAACAGAAATAACCTGATTAAAAAATGGACAAAGGATTCAAATAGACATTTCGCCAAAGAAGATTTACAAACAGCCAAAAAATATATGAAAAGGTGCTCAATATCATTAATTATTAGAGAAATGCAAATCAAAACCAAAATGAGACTTTACACCCATCAGGATGATTACTATTAAAAAAAAAAAAAACAGAAAATAACACATGTTGGAAAGGATGTGGAGAAATTAGAACCCTCACTCACTGTCGATGGGATTCTAAAATGGTGCAGCTATCATAGAATACAATATGGTAATTCCTCAAAATACTAAAAATAGAATTATCATATGACCCAATAATTTCACCCTTAGAAATATACTAAAACAAATCAAAAGGAGGGACTCAAACAGATTCATGTGCACCCATGTTCATGGCAGCATTGTTCCCAATAGCAAAAGGTGGAAATGACTCAAGTGTCCATCAACAGATAAATGGATCAAGAAAACGTGGAATACATATATATATATATACACACACACACACACACACACACACACACAAACACACAATGGAGTATTATTCAGACTTAAAAAGGAAGGAAATTCTGACACACGCTACATGGATGAACCTTGTGGACACTATGCTAAGTGAAATAAGCCAGTCACGAAAGGACAAATACCGTATGATTCCACGTATTTGAGGTGGAATTCGACTAGCAGTCAAATTCGGAGACAGAAAGTAGAGTGGGGTTGTCGGGGATCTGTGGAGGGGAAATGGGAGTTATTGTTTAGTGGATACAGAGTTTGTTTCACAAGATGAAAAGTTCTGAAGATGGATGGTGATGATGGTTACACAACAATGAGAATACTTAACCCTGCTGAACTGTGCACTTACAATGGTTAAAATGGTAATTTTTTTTTTTTTTTTTTGAGACGGTGTCTCACTCTGTCGTCCAGGCTGGAGTGCAGTGGCGCGACCTCAGCTCACTGCAACCTCCACCTCCCGGGTTCAAGCAATTCTCTTGCCTCAGCCTCCTGAGTAGCTAGGACTACAGGTGCCCGCCACCAGACCTGGCTAATTATTGTAATTTTTAGTAGAGATGGGGTTTCACCATGTTGGCCAGGCTGGTCTGGAACTCCTGAGCTTGAGTGATCCACCCACCTCGGCCTCCCAAAGTGATTACAGGGATTACAGGTGTGAGCCACTGTGCCCTGCAAAATGGTAAATTTTGTTATGTCTATTTCACCACAATTTAAAATAAAAAAATCATTTACAGATAATCATTTACAGATAAAAATAAAATCATTTACAGATAAAAATCATTTACAGATACATTCAAAATATAAAATACATCAATGAATTTTAATGTAACAGAGTACCAAAAGTTTTTCATATTGTTTCAGAATCTACGTTGCAATTAACTTTTAAAAATTATCATTTATTTAAATTTATGAAGACTCAAAGAATATTTATAATTGTCCAAAAGACTATTTAAATACTTCTCCTTTTGCAACTACGTATCTATGTGAAGTCAGATTTTCCTTACACGTTTCAACCAAAACAACATTTTGCAACAGATTGAATGCAAAGCGCGTATGAAAATCCAACTGCCTTCTATTATGCCAGACGTGATAGAGGTTTGTTTAAAAAAAAAAAAAAAAAGTAAAACGATGCCACTTTACTGAGTTTTCTGTGTTGAAAATACAGTAACTTTTCATAAAAACATCATTTATGTCAACATGTACTAGGCTTATGTCTATGTGAATTGATGAAAGATGTTTGCATATGAATTAAATATTTTAAATCTGCCCGGTTTGGGTTTCTAATACGGTAATTGTCTATAGGTACACTCCACATAATGACAAACTATTTGGGGTCCTCGATAATTTTTTAAGTGACAAGGGGCACTGAGCCCCAAAATTGTCAGAACTGCTACATTCAGATGGCTGTATTCCAGGGGATAGAGCATTTAATCCTCCTCCTCTGGCTCCTCTGCCCCTGCAAGAAGGCAGTTGTCATAGAGAGAACGTAGACGGTCCCATTCTGGAGGCTGGAAGTTTGAATCCAGCACTGCTAGGCTGAAATCAAGGTGTCGGCCACGCTGTGCTCCCTTCGGAGGCTTTAAGGGAGAATCTGCTCCTGCCTCTTCCAGCTTCTGATGGCTGTGGGGTCCCCGGGCCTGCGACCGCATCCTCCAGTCTGCCTGTCTTCGCCTGGCCTTCTCCTCTTCTGTCTGCGTGAAATCTCCTCTTACAGAGACACATGTAGATTGGATACCTTTGTTTCATTCAGGTCGAGCAATCCCTTTATAATCATATTCAAGTCTTCTTTTGAAATTGCAGCCCAACAGTGTCCATAAGAGATGTTTGAGCCGGGTGCGGTAATCCTGACACTTTGGGAGGGAGGCTGAGGCCAGAGGATCGCTTGAGGCCAGGAGTTCAGGTGCAGCCTGGGGAACACAGGGAGGCCCTGTCTCTACAAAAAATGAAAATTAGCTGGGTGTGGTGGTGCACACCTATATGCTCAGCTACTCAGGAGGCTGAGGCACTTGAGCCTGGGAAGTTGAGGTTGCAGTGAGCTGTGATTGCACCACTGCACTCCAGCATGAGTGACAGAGCAAGACCCTCTCTCTCTCTCTTTCTATATATATAGAAAGAGATTATATATATATATATACACACACACACACACACACACACACACACACACACACACATAATCAAAAATTAAAATTTAAAATTAGCTGGGCATAGTGGCAAATACCTGTATTCCTAACTGCTAAGGAGGCTGAGGCAGGAAGATTGCTTGAGCCCAGGAGTTGGAGGCTGCAGTGAACTATGAGGTCACCACTGCACTCCAGCCTGGAAACAGAGCTAGATCTTATCTCAAAAATGAAAGAAAAGAAAAGAAAAGAAAAGAAAAGGAAAGGAAAGAAAGAAAGAAAGAAAGAAGATAAAAAGGAAGGAAGAGAGAAAAGAAGGAAGGAAGAAAGAGAGAGGAAGGAAGAGAGAAAGGAAGGAAGAAAGGAAGGAAGGAAGAGAAAAAGGAAGGAAGAAAGAGAAAGAAAGAAAGAGAGAGAGAAAGGAAGGAAGAAAGAGGAAAGAAGGAAGGAAGGAAAGAAAGAAAAGAGAGAAAGAGGAAAAGAAAGAAACAGAAGGAAGGAAGAGAGAGAGGAAGGAAGGAAGAAAGGGAGAAAGGAAGGAAGAGAGGAAAAAAGAAGGAAGGAAGGAAGGAAAAAAAAGAAAAGGAAGAAAGAAAGAAAGAAACGTTTGACTGTTCACAACCACAGTGTGCTTTGTGTTTGCTTTTCTAGTCTTTTCTTAATTCACAATGAAGAGATACTAGTAAGGATATGGGTCCTGAAACTCAACTACTTAGGCTGAAGCTCAGCCCCATCATTTACAACTTAAGTCGCCTCAGAAAACTTAGTTGTTCCTTTATATCTCAGTCTCCTCATCCACAAAATGGGGATGATAATATCCTACTACGTAGAATTGTTGTGAGCAGTCAGTGAGTCCACAGTTGTAAAACACTTACAAGAGTGCCTGGCACGTAGTAAGCATTATATAAATGTTCAGTTGTTATTATTATATGAACAAAGTTACTAAGAAGAAATTGAATGTGGTTTAAGGATTAGATCATTGGAATTGCAATTGGAATTGGAATTAATATCATTGACATGATTGATACGGATGAAGCATTTCAGCTGTCCAATAAGTCACAGGACACTGGGACCTGGGAACCCAACAAGGCATCACTTTGCATTTCCGCAGTGGAACCCGTACCTATTTTTCAGAGGTTTCCGGGCCATGCGGTGCTGCCCCTCCCACCCCAGAGCATCTGGCACAGCATCTCGAGGCAGCTTCTCTGAACAGTCTCCAAATCAGCCTAGTCACTGTGTAGTTTTTTTAAAATTCTTCTTTAGGCACAGTCTCTTTCTGAAAATGAATGGTATATATTTACGAGAAAAAAAAATGACAGCATGTTTTCTGTGAATAGCTACATCATTTTTATTCCATTTCCTGTTTCCACCATTTGGAGTATTTATAAAGTTTTCCATTTGATCCCTTTTTTTTTGGACAGACTGCTTGTTTGGAAAAAGTGGAGGAACAACAACTAAATAACATGGAACGCGCAGGAACCGAAGCTATAAACAGCCTCATCAGCATCGCCCTCCTGCCCAAGGGGGGAATGAGCCGTATCTTGGTTGGGATTCAAGGGGACAGGACTTTGAAGTGGCACAAAGAGCGAGCGGTGTGCAGAGCCCATAGGCAGGCCTGCGCCTGGCACAGAGAGCGAGCGGTGTGCAGAGCCCATAGGCAGGCCTGCGCCTGGCACAGAGAGCGAGCGGCGTGCAGAGCCCATAAGCAGGCCTGCACCGGGCAGACGATGCACAGCGCAGGAGGATTTCTGCTCCTGCCTGGAATTCATTTGCAGTCATTACCTTGTGTGTGCGAAGAGTTGCCCAGAAAACAGAGGATGGAAAATAAGGGTTATCGCAGACTATTAAATAGCTCTGCGGTTTCTATCCCAAAGGGATCCGGAAAGGGAAGGCTCTTAAAAAGCCGTCTCCAGATAGTCTTTTAAGAGAACCTATTAGCAGAAGTCAAGCCCCCAATAATATGAGTAGTGAAGTGACAGAAAGCCCTAGAATGAAGGGAGGACGGTGACGACCTGACAGCAAATCCGGGGGTGCTTGTCTCAGGGACTTTGCCGACGGCCTGTTTCTCAAGGCACGGTGGCTTTCTGTTCCTGGAACAAGTGATTCAGGGCATTTCCCAGAATGATTTTTCAAGCTGGCTTCTTTGCTGGATCTGAGACCCAACCCGTCCGTTTACAACATGTTAATTTCAGGGCACAGTGAAAGCCACCCAGCCAAAGCTAGCCCGGAACCAAAATAGAACACAGTAATACAGAATGTTTCTGAGTTTTCCTGCTCGAAACCCCTTCTCGCTAAAAATCATTCCCTACAGCTTGTAATTCCTCAAAGGAAAAAGCCTGATTTTAGTGAAATCCCTGTGTGTTACATCATGGGATGCAGCTTGGTCCCTTTCTTTGTTGCTTGTTACTTACATTTAATCTGTCTTACCTTTAAGAACAACAACAACAAAAAATACCTCTGGAGTGGGCTGCCAACCCTGTCACCACAGAAGAACAAGTGTCAGGACCCCCCTAGTTAAGTCATGTGGTGCTGAAGGACTTGTTCATGGCAATGGTTTTTCCTTTTAAAAAATACCTCCATGGTCACGGGTCGCATTGAGGCGACTGGAAGATGGCCGGCCTTTGCAGGCAACTCAGAGAAGGATGCGGCTTCCTGTGAAAGGTGGACATGTCACATGGGGTTGGAGCCATGGGTGACAAAATGAACTGCCCCAGAATCCAGGAACTGGAGAGATAGGGAGCAATCTCCCTGGACAGCTCTCAAGGAGGATCAGGAAATGCTGCAAAACTTGCCAGCAAGATGCATGACTAGGATGGCATTAGAAAGGGTTCCTGGGCACGGCAGCTTGCACCTGTAATCCCAGCACTTAGGGAGGCTGAGACAGGAGGATCACTTGAGCCCAGGAATTCGAGACCAGCCTGGGCAACAAAGTAAGACCTCCATCTCTACCAAAAATAAAAAGTAGCCAGGTGTGGTGGCACACACCTGTAGTCCCAGTTACTTGGGAGGCTAAGGTGGGAGGATCTCTTGAGCCCAGGAGTTCAGGGCTGCAACAAGCCATGATTGCACAACTACACTCAACCTGGGCAACAGAGCCAGACCCTGTCTCAGAAAAAAAAAAAAAAGAGGTTTCTCAAGGCTGATAATATGATAATACACAGGTGTTTGCATGCACGTGCTCAGGTACTCTCCTAGAAAGTACCTAAAAAACACACAAGAAAAGCTTTTCTTAAGATTTTATTCAAATGAGCAGTAGAAAAGTCACAGCAAAGTATTTAGCCCTATTAAGTAATGGAGCCATTTATCATAGTAAAGGGAAGGGAATTGGGGGTTAGCCTACTTCTAAGCATTTCATTCAAGGGAGAAAGATGAGGGAAAACACATAATATATCTTAGGAACAGTAATGTCCTGTTATTGTTAAAAACTGCTGGGACCTCATTAGAGCCTATGAAAACATCATCTGTAAGTACTGAAAGGCAATAAATCTTCAATAGCCAAAAAAAAAAAAAAAAAAAAGTGGGGCAATGGGAGGGAAAGGCAAGAGGGAAGAAAAAGAGGGAGAGAAAAAAAGAAAAACAAAGAGGAAAATTACCATCTATCTATTGGTCTTCTCAATGCGCTGGGAGCCAGCACTTTCCATGCCCGCCTGCCAGCTGGCTTCCCAGAGTGACCATGTAAATTCGGCAGCTTGATGCCAGCGGACCAGATAGGAGACTATATTAAATGTTTTAAAATAATTATTGACAATTAACAAAATGTTTAGAATAGGTTTTTTCTCTTCATTTTCATACTATAACCTCTCAGTGATCTTGGTTCCTTCCTTGGACATGGAAATTCCTTTTGATAAGCTTCATCCTGTGACTCAAGTCGAGCCAATTCTGAACGGAGCAGATATTGTACAGTAAGAGGTTCAGGTTGCTGCTTTGGGGTTAACGAAACATTGTCCCTATAGCCATTGTTCTTGGCACATGGCTGCAGAGCGTCTTCCAGGCCAAATGCCTTTACAAGATCGTGGGGACTATGCAGTTCAATCGTTCTGTGATTGAGAAATGGTCACAGATAATAAGTAATCATCCTCTTTTTGCAAAATGGAAATCATTATAGCTTCAGCAGTGAGCTAGGTGGAAAGAATCGACCGTCAGAACCTGCACAGTAATCACGTCAACAAAACGTTGTCAATAGAGAAAGAAATCTCTTGGTAAGTAGAGAGCACAGTATATTCTTTATTCCATAAATGTGATCTTTTTTCTAAAAGAGAGATGAGTGGACTCCTCAATGGGCCAATCCGTATGAGGCTGCAAATTCTTCCATATCTGGCTTTCATGTCTGGAGAGAAACATGCTCACCATTATTTGTACTTTTTTATTGTCTGCTGATCATTTTTCAAACATTTAACACTTCCCTAAATATACACTGCTTTTGTAAACATAATATTAAATAAAATCTAAATTATTAAGTATTAAACAAAACTATGCATTTAACAAAAGCCCATTTGTCCTTACCTACTCTTATCTCTCCAACTACTTGATATTCTAGAATGAATCCTAGGCAGTTTCTATGTTAAAAGAGAGGATTCACAAGATTCTACCAGGAAATGCCTTTATTCTCTGCACACCCTCATTTCAACCTGTCCTGTGGAGTCTGTTCCTGCCCTCGTCTAGAAGGGAGATGGGGTACAACCGTAGTTGTAAGAATATACAAGAGTGGTCTTCTTTTAGCCATTGGTGTGCTTGTTCCTCCGTCTTAATCAAAATTCTGAACTTTACTTAAAGCTTCTCCCCACTCTCGGCTTTGCCTTGGAGGCCTTGGAGTAGGCAGGGGTCTCTTGTCTCTGTTTCTAAGCTTCATGCTTCTGTGCTGCCCCCTCCTCAGAAATCCTCCTCTGGCCCCTCTGGGAGAAAGCCAAGGCAGGGAAGGTCTGATTTGGCAGATAGTGCCTCCACCTTCTAATAGCGCTCTCTTGTCTTGGGGACCCTCAAAACTGACTATTTTTCTTGGAGTACATTTAAGAGACGTTCTGCATAACTGTGGATCTCTCAAAAACAGCTCCCTGCTTCCCGTGTTTAGCCACTTACAACTCCCTATTAACTCTGTTTCTGATGGTCCAATCAACACACACTCTCTCCCTGGTGGGGTTTCTGGCTCTCCAGGTGGCCCTTTTAGGTAAAGTCCACTTAAACATGACTCCAGACATTTATTTCCAAGTATGGTGGACTAGAAACCCTAAATCACCCAGCCCCAATTTCAGAAAAGGAAAATAAATGAAATTGGATAAATATGAAACAAAAGAAAATAACATTTTAGTGAATCAACATGCCGGCAGTAAAGTGAGGCGTCTATCTTACTCTGAAACTTGGAAGCAGGAGTTTCCAGTTTCAAAGTAAGACACTGAGCCTGGGAACTATGGAAAGTAAGGAAGATCCAAAACAGCCTCCACCCAAAACTAAGTACTGAACTCTGACGACCTTTCATTTCCATTTGAGAGTTACAGGGGCATGAGAAATGGAAAATTAAGCCCACCCAAGGTGGAGAGACTGCCCCACCAAGCGAAGTCTAGAATGTCGATAGCCTTAGTATAAGGGTAAGTAGGAAACAGACTAGCAAAGAAGGGGAAAAGAAAGAACATGCCTATCTTAGAAGTCTTAACTACAATCCCCACTCATATGAGTTTTCAGCCAATACACACTATGTCTGTGTTTTGAAAAAACAAACAACTTAAATTGATCTCAAGCTGGTCATGCCCCAGGCGACTTCTAGAAGAAATCTCATATACAGGTGCTCCTTGACTTACCATGAGATTACCTCCTGATAAACTCATTGTAAGTTGAAAATATCATAGGCCTAAAATGCATTTAATATGACTAGCCTACCAAACATCAGAGCTTGGCTTAGTCACCTTCGGTGTGCTCAGAATTTACATTAGCCTGCAGCTGGACAACAGACAAAACAGCTCACTGTCACTTATCAGTTGTTTGCCCTTCCAATCATGATCTCCTGGCTGACTGCCTAGCATCTCAAAAGAGGATCATGCAGTTTTCTGTGAACGCATATCACTTTTGCACCATAGTAAAGTCAAAAAAATTGTTAAGTCAAACCATCATAAGTAAGGGACCATCTGCACTCTCAAAAGGAACCCAACCTCAACTCAATCTCAAAGAATTTCAACAGATAAAGTCTCAAGAAACAGAAACACAGAAGGAAACCAGGAACAAGAGCAAGGAACATAAGCAACAGCAGCAGAACATGCAGACACACTCATACATGTTGCAGATTGGGTGCTTTGGAAGCAGCCACAGGGCCAGACCTTGGAATACAGTGCTTGTTAGGGTCAGCAACTGTGAAAGGGAGGAGGAGAAGGAGAAGTTGAACTGTAATGTAGCTCTAACAAGCCCTCGTTCAACCCAGTGGGTGAAAATATCGTCCATGAGAGGTGTCCCACGCCAGACCCAAACGGCCAGGTCTTGATGCCCTCACTCTGTCCGCAGACGCAGGCTATTTTGAATAGGGCATGGCCGTAGGCAAGGCAGCTCCCTGCAGATGGAGGCTGCCTGCTGAGCTCATTTCTCCTCACAGCTGGGCATAGACATCTGGGCATCAACTCTTTCCTTGACGGGGAATATAGGTGGTGCATCTCTGTGTCAGACAGGTAGATGATAGATAGATAGATAGATAGATAGATAGATAGATAGATAGACTAGATGTCAGAGAGGCCAAGATTTTCAATATGGAACTTATCAAATAGAATATAAAATAAGTATTTTAATTCTTTTTAAAGACAGGGTATCGCTGTCACCCACGCTGGAATGCAAAGGCGCACTTCCAGCTCAGTGCAGTCTCAAGCTCCCAGGTTCTAGCAATCCTCCCACCTCAGTCTCCCGAGACTGGGACTACAGGTGCACACCACCATGCCTGGCTTATATATATATTGTAGAGATGGGGGTCTCACTACATTACCCAGGCTTATCTCAAACTCCTGACCTCAAGCTGGCCTCCCACCGTGGCCTTCCAAAGTTCTGGGATTACGGATGTGAGCCACTGTGCCTGGCCAAGTATTTTAATGTTTTAATAAATATTTCATTCCTTTAGAGTTTTGAAAATAAATGAGCACATTTGTAAGGAGAACCAAATTTGTAAAGTAGAACTTCTAGAAATGAAAATTACAGTATTCAGATTTAAAGGTTTATCAGACATGTTAAACAGCAGATTAAGCACAATCAAAGAAAGAATTACTAAACTAGAAAATAGGCATGAAGAAATCACTCAAAATGCAGCTCAGAGAAACAAAGAGATGGAAGAGAGAATAAGAAGATGTAATATATGTTTAGAGTTCAGTAGAAGATACGAGAGAGAATGAAGAAGAGGTGATATTCAATACAATAATGATTGAGAGGTTTCCAGATTTGTTGAAAGGCTCAAACTGGCAGAGCCAGGAAGCCCAGTAAAGTCCCTGTGGGTTAAATAAAATAAATCCAAAGGTAGATGCATTATTAAAAACAACAACCACCAAAGAGCATCAAAGACAAGCAGGTTTTCAATGCAAGCCAGAGAGAAAAGACAACAACCTTCAAAGAGAAGGAATTACCTTAAAGGTTGATTTCTTATCAACAATAATCAAAGCCAAAAGAGCGTAGAATATTTTTTTTCAGTTTGCTGACATTTTTTCAGTTACTGCCATCCTGGAACTCCATACCTAGTCAAATTATTTTTTCGAGAAGGAAGAATAAATAATAACCTTTTCAGACAAACAAAACCTGAGAGAGCCTCCCCCAACAGACTCTTACAAGCAGAAATTCTTACAATCACAAGAATTTCTGCTTGTAAGGTATTTGGCAATCCTAAAATTAAAAACATACTTTCACCAGAAAACATACTGGAGAAAATGAGAAAACAAGGCAAAGAGTGAAAGAAGATACTTGTAACACATATAACCCACAAAGTCTCATATCAATGATATGTACAGGGATGATATGGTTTGGCTGTGTTCCACCCAAATCTCATCTTGAATTCCCACGTGTGTGGGAGGGACTCAGTGAAAGGTAATTGAATCATGGGGCCGGGTCTTTCCCTGCTGTTCTTGTGACAGAAAGTTTCACGAGATCTGATGGTTATTATAAAGGGGAGTTTTCCTGTACAAGCTCTTCTCTCGTCTGCCACCGTGTGAGACGTGCCATTCACCTTCCGCCATGATTATGAGGCTTCCCCAGCCATGTGGAACTGTGAGTTCTCCACTAAACCTCTTTCCCTTGTAAACTGGCCAGTCTCAGGTATGTCTTTATCAGCAGTGTGAAAACGGACTAATACAAGGGATCTTACTAATAAAGAATAAGAATATGACAACTCAATAGAAAAATGGCAACCAATTCAAACAGGCATTTCATGCAAAAGGAAATTCAAATGGCCAATAAACTTATTTTTAGATGCCCAAATTTATTAGTAATCCAAGACATGCAAACTAAAATCATAATAACATACCATTACATTAGGATGTCAGAAACTCTGAAGTTTGATAGTACCAAATGTTGGCTGGGACGTGAAGCAACTGGGAATTTCATACACTGCTGTTGGGGGTGGAAGCCAAGAACAGGTTGTTATAGAAGATAAGAATAGAGTGATGTCTTCAATTGGGATGGGCTTTCTAAGAAAATTTTAGCTGAGATTGAAGAATAAGAAAGAGTTAGTTAGATCAAACTTTTCCAGCATAGAAAATTTTGTGCACAGTCGGGCCTGGGGTCTCACGCCTGTAATCCCAGCAGTTTGGGAGGCCAAGGCGGGTGGATCACCTGAGGTCAGGCATTCAAGATCAGCCTAGCCAACATAGTGAAACCATGTTTCTACTAAAAATATAAAAATTAGCCAGGCATGGTGGTAGGTGCCTGTAATCCCAGCTACTCAGGAGGCTGAGGCAGGAGAATCGCTTGAACCCAGGAAGCAGAGGTTGCAATGAGCCAAGATCACACCACTGCACCCCAGTCTGGGCAACAGAGTGAGACTCCATCTCGAACAAAGAGAAAAAATTGTGGAAAAGGCTGAATGGTAAAGGGCTTGGTATGTCTAAGGAACAGAACGACAGCCAGTGTTGTAGGACAGAGGAGCAAGGGGTGTGTGTCCAGAACAGCGCAGGATTAGGTTAAAGTGGCAGGCATTATTCATGTTTTTTCAGGTTATTCTAAGGATTTTGATTATCATCCTAAGACCTATGGGAAGCTATTCAAGGGTTTAACAAGCAAGGTAGTGACGTTATCATACTTGCATTTTTCAAAGATCACTCTGGCTAATACTAGGAAAACGGGTTGGGTGCATGTGTGTGCAATAATGGACACAGGGAAATCACCCAGGAGCCTGTTGCAATAATCCAGGTGATGAAGAATGATAACGTAGTCTAGGGGCAAGTGGGCAGATCGTGAGTAGTTAGGAAGTAAAATCAACAGACCTTGTGATGATGGTGAGGACTACAACTGACGTCTGGGGCCTGGTTTGCAAAACCAGTTTCATTGTGGTGCCACTCACTCGGATAGAAAACCCCGGAAGAGGACAAATTTGAGTGTGGGGCAGAGAGAGATTAGTTCAGCTTTGCACATACTGATTTTGAGGGGCTTATTTTGCCTCCAGGTGGACAGATAAAGGATCCAGTGGTGCACTAGAGCCGCTCACACTGGTTTGCATCTCTTCCGATTCCATGTTCGGTCGTACCATGTCAGTAGCTTGATGTCAGCCACAGTGAGAATATTTGCACCTGGAAATTGGCAAATGCGACAATTCATGGTGTATTATTTCTTCCCTTTGGAGAATTGGTTGTTAAACATTGACCAGCACACCACTCTTTGGACTGCAGAGGAGAAGTCTGATGTCGAGATATAAAATTGGGGAGTCATTGCAAGGCAGCTGGAGGTTCTCAGCTGTGCTTCATTAAGCAGCAACTCATTTTTCACACAGAGCTGAAAGTCTTAGTGGGGAATTTGCTCATGCCATCCCCATAAAACTGCCTCGTATAGATACGTGAATGGCTGGCAGACTCTTCAGACAGGTTGGGGATAATTTTACAAGAAAATGAATAAAAAAGAAATAGTAGTCAAAGAAATGCAATTCTCCCATTTCCGGCGTTGCTGATGTGGCAAGGAATGTGAAAAAAAGTGTTAGGGTTGACTCGCATGTTCCATTGACTGCCTTTGGGACCATTTGGGACCACTTGCTTCCTTAGGAGCTCCGTGGCCTGACGCCAGCCCTGTGTACACACCAACACCAGGTGGCAGGCCTTGTGCACACCCACCCCACCTGACCTCACACCCAGGCACAGGCAAGAAGACACAAGCCAAGAGCCCTGCCAACAGCCTCGTTTCCACCCACAGAACGATGAACTTCCAGGCCGCACATGGAAGCAGAGCTTAAGAAAATACCGTGGCTAAGGTGTCTGACATCTGGAGCAAGACGTGTAGCTGTTACTGTTCAAAGAAGGGCTCCCAGGGCTGCAAAGCAGTAGTAGTGCGTGGTTCTGGGAGCAGCGGCCCTGCCCCTAGGAGGTCTTGGTTCGCTTCCAGAGATAACAGCTCTAATGATGGTGGTGGGAGCACCTTCCTCCGGGTTAGGACTTTACACTTTTCCAAGTATTTTCACATGCAGTTTCTCATTTCTTTTTTACGGCAGCTCGATGGAGTTGAAAGCGCAAGTGTCACTATCTTCCCCTGCTTTACAAATGAAGTAACTAAGGTTCAGAAAGAGTAGTTGTGACTGTCCAATTCCAGCTCCTTCAAATTAACACGGACCACCCAGCAATGCTGTGCTGGGACTGGGTCACATTCACTCCAAGTCTTTCCCATTCATCTTCTCTCCAATGTCTCATTGTTGGCATCTCTGGTTTCCCAATCTCCCTCCCTTCCCTACCCTCCCAGCAATTTGAATTCCAGGAAATGGCGTACGTATTTGCACTTATCATGGAATATATAATTCTGTATGTGATTGTATCTGTTAGTAACAGTATATATTTTGCCTTCTGAACCATCTGAACAGACAGGCTGCCTTTTTTATAAAGTCCTAAGTAGAAATCCAAGCAGTATCCATCGTATATATGTTAATATGTATATATCAAAATGTCTTTTAAAAGAACTTTCATCTGGTTATAAAATTAATACATGTGTTTATATTATAAAACTTGGAACAAAACGTTTTTGTGATTATAAAATGATGTATTAGTTGATATTATATAAAGTTTGGAAAATCAGGAATAAACTATTATCCATAATTAATATCCAAACAAAAATATTTGTTGTGATGGAAACTTCCTTAGGACAACTATGTAGACTACCAAGATAGTGATTTATTTTTTCTTTTTTTTTGAGACAGAGTCTTGCTCTGTCACCCAGACTGGAGTGCAATGGCACCATCTTGGCTCACTGCAACCTCCGCCTCCCAGGTTCAAGCAATTCTCCTGCCTCAGTTTCTGGAGTAGCTGGGATTATAGGCACCCACTACTGCGCCCAGCTAATTTTTTGTATTTTTAGTAGAGATGGGGTTTCCCCACGTTGGCCAGGCTGGTCTCGAACTCCTGACCTCAGGTGATCCACCCCCCTCAGCCTCCGAAAGTGCTAAGGATTACTGGCTTGAGCCACCACACCCAGCCAATGGTGATTATTTTAAAAGCACACTTACTTGAGCACGGGCATACCTTTGAGATATTGTGGGTTCAGTTTCAGACTACTGCAAAAAAAGGGAATGACACAAATTTTTGGTTTCCTAGTGCATATAAAATCATGTTCACACTATACAGTAGTGTATTAAGTATACAATAGCATTATGTCTAAAGGAGCAATATACATACCTTAATTAAAAAGTACTTATTGCTTTAAAAATGCTAACAATCAGCAAGTCATCACCCTTTTGTGTGTAGCTCTGGCCTCACTGTTAATGGCTGCTAACTGATCAGAGTGGTGGTGGCTGAAGGTTGGGGTGGCTGTGGCTATTTCTTTAGGACAATGAAGTTTGATGCATCTATGACTTTTCCTTTCACAAAAGATTTCTCTGTAGCCTGCAATGCTGTTTGATAGCATTTACCCAAAGCAGAACTTGCAAAACTGGAATCAATCTTCTCAAAGCCTGCTACTACTTTATCAAGCAAGTTCATGCAATACTCTAAATCCTTTGCTGTCATTTCAACAATGTTCACAGCATCTTCAAGCAGGAGGAGGTTCCACCTCAAGAAACTGCTTTCTTTGTTCATCCATAGAAGCAGCCCCTCATCCATGTCAGCTTTATCATGAGATGGCAGCAGTTCAGTCACATCTTCAGCCTTCACTTCTAAGTCTAGTGCTCTTGCTAATTTTATCACATTTACAGTGACTTTCTCCACTGAAGCCTTGAACCCCTCTAAGTCATCCAAGAGGGCTGGAATCAACTTCCTCCAAACTTCTGTTACGTTGATATCTGAACATCCTTCCAGGAGTCACAAATGTTCTTCATGGCATCTAGAATGATAAATCCCTTCCAGAGGTTTTCAATTAACTTTGCCCAGATCCATCAGAGGAATCACTGTCTAGGGCAACTATAGCCTTAGAAAGTGTATTTCTTAAATAATAAGACTTGAAAGTCAAAATTAGTCCTTGATCCACAGGTTGCAGAATGGATGTTGTATTAGCAGGCATGAAAATAACATTCGTCTCCATCTTCATCAGAGCTCTTGGGTGACTAGGTGCATTGTTAGTGAACAGTAATATTTTGAAAGGAATCTTTTTTTTTTTTTTTTTTAAATCTGGGCAGTAGGTCTCAACAAATGGCTTAAAATATTCAGTGAACCATGCTGTAAACAGATGTGCCGTCACCCAGACTTTGATGTTTCACTGATAGAGCACAGAGTAGACTGAGCATCATTCACAGGGACTCTAGCATTTTAGGAATGGTAAAGGAGCATTGACTTCAACTTAAAGTCACCAGCTGCATTCACCCCTAACGAAAGAGTCAGCCTGCCCCTGGAAGCTTGGAAGCCAGGCATTGACTTCTCTTCTCTAGCTACGAAAGTCCTAGATGACATCTTTTTCAAATGCGAGGCTGATTTATCCATCTTGGAAATCTATTGTTTAGCGTAGCCACCTTCACCAGTGATCTGAGCTAGATCTTCTGGACAATTTGCTGGAGCTTCTCCATCAGCACGTGCTGCTTCACCTTGCACTTTTATGTTGTGAAGATGGCTTCTTTCCTTAAACCTCACGATCCAATCTCTGATAGCTTCAGACCTTTCTTTTGCAGCTTCCTCAGCTCTGTCAGCCTTCACAGATGATATAGTTTGGATGTTTGTCCCCTTAAAATATCATGTTAATGTATGATTCCCAGTGTTGGAGGTGGGGCCTGGTGGGCGGTGATGGGGTTGTGGCGGGTGAATCCCTCATGTCTTGGTGCTGTCCTCGCGGTAGTGAGTGAGTTCTGGTGAGATCTGGTTGTTTAAAAGTGTGCGGCAGCCCCCACTACCTCTCTTGCTCCCATTCTCACTATGTGATGTCCCTGCTTCCCGTTTACCTTCTGCCATAATCAAGAGCTCACTGAGGCCCTCACCAGAAGCAAATGTCAGCACTACACTTCTTATACAGCCTGCAGAACCAGGAGCCAATTAGACCTCCTTTCTTTATAAATCATCCAGCCTCAGTTATTTCTTTACAGCAACACAAGAACAGCCTTACTCAATAGAATTGAAGAGAGTTGGGGCCTTCCTCTGGATGAGGTTTTGGCTTATGGGAATGTGGTAGCTGGTTTGATCTTCTATTCAGACCACTCAAACTTTCTCCCCATCAGCACTAAGGCTTTTTCGTTTTCTGGTCATTCATGTGTTCACTAGAGTTGGACTTTTAATTTTTCAAGAACTTTTTCCTTGAATTCATAACTTGGCTTGTTTGGCACCAGAGGCCTAGCTAGCTTTCAACCTGTCTGGGCTTTCAACACGCCTTCCTCACACTCTTAATTTCTAGCTTTTAATGTAAAATTAGAGACATGCAACTTTTCCTTTCACTGGAACACTTAGCGACCATTGTAGGCTTCATGATTGGCCTAATTTCAGTATTATTGTGCCCTGGGGATAGGGAGGCTTAAAGAGAGGGAGAGAAATGGAGGAGCCACTGGCCAGTGGAGCAGACAGAACACACACGACATTTGTCAATTAAATTTGCCATCTTATATGGGCATGGTTCATGAAGCCCCAAAACAATGACAGTAGTAATATCAAAGATCACAGATCACCACAACAGATAGAATAGTCATAAAAACGTTCAAAATATTGTAAGAATTACCAAAATGTGACACAGAGGCGCAAAGTGAGCACATGCTGTTGGAAAAGCAGTGCTGATAGACTTGCTCAACACTGGGTTGTGCCAAGCCTTCAATTCGTTAAAAAAAAAAAATGCAGTATCTGTAAGGTGCAATAAAGCTGCAATAAAACAAGATGTGCCTGAATACAAGTGATGGTATTTGCACATATAATGAATATTCCTGTGTATGCCTGTTCACGTGTATATGTTTTTAGTCAATCTCATCCTACGGAATCCCTTTAATCCCCATGTCTGGTCCCAATTCTAGGACTTAGATAGAGTCCTAAGGGGTAGCTGTGGAAGCATCAGATACACTGTGACTATGGTAGCCTGTCTCTTGTGTAGTACCCTGCCTGCAGCCATGTGAGTACACCATCCTGAAGTCAGGTCCTCCAGCCCCAGTCAAGCCTTCAGATGACGACAGCCCCCAATGCTATGATGACAATATCATGAGAGATCCTGAGCCAGAACCACCCAGCTAAACTGCTCCTCAATTTCTGATCCACAGAAACTATGAATTAATAAACTTTTGTTGTTGGTTTAAGCCCAAGCTTTGGAGTAACTTATTATGCAGATAACAAATATGCTGGCTTTAAACCAGACAATATAACCTAAACCCAGTCACTATCACTTACTGGATAATGGCCTCGGGAAACACAGTTTATCTCTTATTTATAAATTATTTAAAATGGAAATAATATTACCTACCTCAAAGCATTGCTTTAAAGAGTAAATGTGATCATATAGCACAGGGTCAACGTTCCTTGGGTGACTAATTCATTTCAGTTTCTCATTTTTAGCACTGGAAGTGCAGCATCTGGAGAAGCCCCTCAATCCTGGGAAGACGGGGATAGCTGCTCACCCTAGTATTCACTGAAAATCGGATGAAGGTGAAAGGCGTCAGTGGCATATACAAAAGCAAGAATGCCTAGAAACACCAGATGAACTTACCCCATGCCCTTCTTACCTACACATGAAGAGATGTCCTGGCTATAGATTGTATCATCATACCTGTGAGACCTGGATTCCCGGGTCTTGGGAATACAATGAGGTTGCTTCTTAGACATTCTGCAGTGCCTCTGGAGACTCCTGGTCTGCTGAGGAGCTCTGCTGCCTCCATCACTCTGGTCTTGCAGTGGAGACTCCAGGTATTGCCATGACCATGCTTCCTGAAGAATGAGACGGGGACTGCACCAGAAACAATGCCAGTCTAGAATATCGTATCAGACTCTGCTGAAGGATTTGGGGGCACTGACAGGGAAGAGCACCTCAACCAGAGCTAGAAATGGCTACTCCTGCACCCAAACCTGACCTTGGAGGCCCTTACCAGCCAGACTCCCTGGGCAGCCTTCAGTCAGCCTCCGGGGAACCCCTAAGATCTCCCAGGCTCCTTAGAGCCCACATGCTAAGGGACACACCTCCCTCCATTCTGCCTGGAGGTCTCACCTCCAGACCTCCTTGCACTCTGCACATCTCCACCAACCCACTCCACACATGACTGGTGACTTCTCGTCCTTCAGGTCTACACTGAGCCACTGCTTCCTCTTAGAATGTCCCCCAAGGCCCAGGGAGCTGCTGCTGGCACCCGGGCCTTGTCCTGGAGGTGCTGCATTGCATGCCATGTCATGGGTGCCCCTTCCTCGTCTGCCCCCACTACCACCCACCAGCAGCGTGCTTGAGCTCAGGACTGTCCTTGTTCACCCTTCTCTCCTCAGTGTCACCACGGTGCCTGCCACATAATAGATGCTCAATAAATAACTGCCAGTTAAATGAATAAATGCCTGTCATTCCACTTTGCTTAATTTTCCAAAGACTGACAGCTGGGAAGAGTCAAATGCTCCTTCCGCTCCTTCAAGGCCACAGTTTGCTCTGGCTAATGAGCCAGTCACGGGAGAGGGAGCACGGACTGGAGCACTCATCCTTGGACAGGATGCACAGCAGTGCACAACAGCAGTGCTTCAGTGTCCAGGAGTGCCTATCACAAAGCAAGGGCAGGAGTGGTCATGGCTCTTAAAGGATGTCAGAGGAGGTAGCTCTCTGGCTACGCTGCTCACTTAGGAAGTCAGGGATAAAAGTAACAAGCCCTGAATGAGTTTTCTTGCTTTTGCAAAACAGTATGACACAGACCTGGACTGGGCCATTTGGTGAACTCCAGTGTTGATGGATTCCTGTGACAGGGAGCTTCGGCCTGCGGCGACTGAACTGCCTACCCGCAGGTGCAAGCACAGATAGTGAGTAGTCTGGTGACACACCAGGGGACGATGCTCAGGCAGTACAGAGGCAGTTAGCCTCGGGGCCATGCCGGGAAGCATGAGCGAGCGAGGCCATGGCAGCCTGGGCTCCTTGCCAGGGGCTCCTACTTCATGCATCACGCGTCTCGTCGGAGAGAAGAACGTCTTCCAGGAATCCCGGTCACCTCAACATCTGGTTTAGTGCTTTTTCCTCCAGCCCAAATAAAGTGACTTGTACTTTCAAAATCAGGTCCAAGTAAACAGAGGGGCAGGGTGTTTTAACAAACAGTCTTCATTCCATCTGGTAAACAAGAGATAAAAAGGGTTGGTTGGAGGGCAAAGTGAAGCCTTGTGAAGGGCAGCAGAAGGGAATAGGCAGCCTGCGGGATATTTGGGGTGAGTGCAACATGCTGAAATCCAGGCTCTGAGACAGCTTGTCTGCTGGGCTGCTGACCAGGGCAGGAAGAAACTGCATGCTCACGAGCTGTCTGCCATGATACAGCTGCTGTGGGGAGGAGCACTATCCCGTGTGTGATTCTCCACATGTGTGTCGGACACAGCACTGTGACTGACACACATGAAGTGTCAGGCGAAACAGCTACAGCCGCCCTTGGGGTTGAGGGAAGGGTTCTTGTAACATTAATCGAATGCCCTTATGCTTTTACGTATTTTCTTTAATGCAATCCTTGCAACAAAGCTGTAAAGAGGAATTATCATCCCTGCTTTATGAATTAGACTAAGCAACTTAAGTGCACACAACTAGTAAATTTCAGAACCATGATCTGAAACTGGAGCTCCTACCGTTGCTCTGTAGTACGAGTGCCGCCTTCAGACTATGGCCTCTGCATTACTGTCTGAGACACTTTCCACACAAGGGCCGAATAACTTCGTTTTCTAGTTTAATGGTGATTTCAATAGGTCCGTAGCCAATCACAGCAAGCTATTGATGAGAACATTCTCAGCAAGCATAAATCCCTGGGCCAACCACTCTGTTTCACATTTGCAGTCCTCCCTCCTACTATATTGGGATTTAGCACATTTTCCACAAGGTGGAGCATCGAGGTAACTACACAAAACTCACACTCACTTATGCTTTTTTTTTTGCGAATTTGAAAATCCAAATTCCCCATCTGCTCACAAAGTCTTGTCTGGAATTAACCAGACAGAGTGATATCCTTACATTATAGAGTGGGTGCACAGTTAAGGAAGCGAATTGAATTTACAGTGGTAACCTTTGCTTGCCAGGAAAGTCATCCAACTGGGGTTGGAAAACCAATCCTCAAATCTTGGGTATTAATTGGACCTTTGGCCAAAGCAATCACTCTATCAGCCAATTAAAGTCCTTGGAGCAAGAGCATACTGTCATTCAGAGCCAACACAGACAGCTGAAGCCCTGGTCACAGACCATTTCTTTCCCTCTGCTGCCAAACCCATGCCTTTGCCCCTTTGTCTCCAGTGACTTGAGTTTCCCTTCTTCAGTCTGTGAGCAAAATTAGAGGGCTTTAGAGCTCTCCAGGACCCAGCTCCCTATGAGTATTTTAAAAAGAAGCCACAGCTAGTCTATCGAAATTTGTAAAGTTTGTGAATTTTCAGTGAGAAGGAGTTTGTTTCCTTCTGGAAAGAGACAAAGAGAAGTGGGGAACTGAGAGGAGTGGGAATTTGGAGACCAGCTGATGGAATGGAATTGTGTGGAAGACATGCCAGCTTCTCACCATCTTTCTTTCCAGCATGAAAAGGAACACGGATTCAGCACCTGCACTCTTTCTGTTACTGTTTTCAGCATCATATTGACTGTATGTTCCAAAGGCACTCATGTTTCCAATGAGTGTGAACCATCGCTCATTGGAAAGACACATATAGACACTCTGGTGTCCATGGGTATAGGTTGGAAGCCAGGCTCTGTCACTTTCTAGTTATAAAATTCTGGACAAGAAACTTACACTCTCAAAGCTTCCATGCCGTCAACCTTAGGTTGCCAAAAGGTTTAGATGAAAATTATTTCACACAGTAAACACATAGTGTGTACTCAATAAATGTTAGTCACTATTGTTATTGTTCTCTGCTGGCCATTTTTCCAAATCCTCTCTCACCCAGTTAGAGACGCCTCTCCATTTAAACAAAAAAAAGTATAAAATTGGGCATTTCTGTGAGCCCCAAATCTGGATGTTTTCTAACTTAGACCAGTGGCAAGCTGGTACTAGGATACATGAGACCAAGCCAAGCTCTCCAGAGAGTCTCTGGTGAATTACGATGTGGACACTAAGCCCCACATACAGGAAGCAGAAAGTGTCTTTTGATATATGACCAGGAAAATGGAGAATTGAGGCAATCGCAATACAGTTTTGACTCACTTGAGATATCCTAATCATTGATGAAAAAACAAAGTATTTTGTGGATTTAATTATCTGAAAAATTGCTTCAAGCTTCCAGGGAATCCTGTAGACAGTGAAGTGATTGAAGTGACTTCCCCACAGCACGTGATTTGTATGGCCACCCACAAAAGCAAGAATAATGAGTCTATGAAAGACTGAATTGGTAAGAAGCTAGGGAAACATTCCCCAACCAAGAGTTATCAGCTCCCAGGGCTCCCTTGAGCAAGAAGTCACCAACTGACAGAGTGGCCATACCACAGGACAGGTGGTTTGGCTGCCTGGATCAAAACCAAGTGTGATGCTCAAAAGCACAGAAAGATTTCATCTTGACTTTTCTAACATTATTCCTAACAGGTATCTAAGATTTAGGACCATTGGTTTTATCTAAGAATAATTGAGTAGCTACTACAATGACAATTCATGGAGTAGTCTTAGAATTCTTCACTTCCAAGATAAACATGAAGAGGCTTAAGGGCAAAAAAAAACCTTTCCTGTCCATTTCACCTACATTGATTGACTTCCTACCTGCTTTGTTAGATATCCCTCATTCACACTCCTCATCATTGCTCCCTTCTCCCCATTGGCCCTGACCAATGATTGATTAAACCAGTAATGATGGCACAGTGTCCTTTCAAACACATTTTTATTGAGGTCCCACTGTCTAAGCGAAGTGGGTGTGCCAAGGGGACTGGGTTGAGACTGCTCATTGGAAAGCATGTCCGTGCTGAAAAGCTCCTAGTTCCTCGTGGCAAAGCAATGAGTTCACCATGAGGTCCAAGTCATGTGCCAGAAACATTCAGGACCTTAGCAGAAAAGAGAGAAAATTATCTTCAAGGCAAAGAGACCCATGAGAGCAGACTTCAATATGTAAAATCAATCAAAAGGGAAACATGTGCCAAGCTTGTCCCCGGGCTCCAGGTGATCCAGCCGCCCCTTCTCCATGCAGTCTTACAACGTTGATGTCTGTTCTGCTGCCAGGCCAGGATCCTTCCAACACTAGCTTTGCCCCAGTGGGTACTTCCAGCTGAACCCTGCAGCCCTGCCACATAGGCTCCACTCAGCACTAGGTACAGTCTGTGTGGTATCTGTGGCTTCATGCCCAGATACACAGGACAAGACATTAATTCAGAGGGCCTAAAACTTACAATCATAACTTTTAAAGACTGCTATTTTAAAATGTGTTGCATTTACAAGTTGAAAACTCATGGATTCCTTCAAAACCATGGAAATAACAGCACTAATAAAAATATCTAATGAAATAGTGCAAGTAAACTGTTACTCAACTGTACCCATTGCTATCAACATCCTCGGTGAGGCACTTGAAATGTGAAGCTGATTGGAAGGACTGTTTAGTGCTACCCGTCCTGAGCACCAATGGGTCAAGCCAGTGCTCTTGCTTCCCTCCTGCTAAGAGCACTGGCCTGGGTCCTGGGTGCCAGGATTGGGAAGGGGGCAAAGGGGAATGATTATCATCTCCATAACTGCCCTTCCCAGCACTGGGTGCCAAGAGCTTTATATCCATTCACTCATTTAATCCCATCAACAACTCTATAATAGAGTGGGCACTTCTCTGCCATTCTACAGATGAGGATTCAGAGACTCGAAGAGCCTTAGGTAACCTGCCCAGTCACACAGTTAGTGTGTTATGGATTTTGGGGTCTAGAATCCAAGTGACGGCTGTTGGGTCACAAATCACCTATCTCCATGATGAGATCAATGTTCTCAAACTGGAACGTGCATTCAGGTCACCAGGGGAGTCTTGTCAAGATGCAGATTCTAATCCTGTGGGTCTGGGCTGAGGCCTGAGCCTCAGCATTTCTGACAAGCTCCCAGGAGATGCAGAGGTGGCAGGTCTTAGAGCACACTTGGAGGAGCCAGATGCAGTGTTGCACCCCCTCTTCTATGTCCCTGAAGTGTCCACAAGTGAGAGAGGGCAGAGTACAGAAAAAGGAGGAACAGGAAGAAGACCCGTTTTCTCCTTCTGCAAAGTGTTGTTCTGTCCCCTAATGCAGGGGTTCCCAACCCCTGGGCTGAAGGCTGGTAGCAGTCCATTCCCTGTTAAGAACCAGGCCACACAGCAGGAGGTGGGCAGTGGACAAGCATTAACGCCTGAGCTCCCGTCAGATCAGTAGCAGCATTAGATTCTCATAGGAGCTCAAAGACTATTGTGAACTGTGCATGGGAGGGATCCAGGTTACATGCTCCTTATGAGAATCTAAAGCCTGATGATCTGAGATGGAACAGTCTAATCCTGAAACCAATCTGTGGAAACTGTCTTCCACAAAACGAGTCCCCAATGCCAAAAAGTTTAGGGACCACTGCCCTAATGTGTACCTGACAATTAAGAAACCCACAGCCAATAGCTTTGCTCCCATGAAAGCTCTTAACTAGCAACTAAATTCCGTTTCCATGGATCTGTCAGAAATCTTTTCTGGAACACTTGGGCCTCAACAGACAGGCCCAGTTTTGCACTTTAGGAAATCAGCCTCCAGGAGGAAGAACTGGTCCAACTCCCTTCCCCAAGATGAAACCCGAGGACACAGTAATAGTCACAACTGGGTAAGCCCAAAATCTTGCATGTGGTCTGCCACACACACACTGCGAAAAAGTGAATGTTGCCTCCTTTAAGGACATCTCAAGGGCATCCAAGGTCATCCACGGCAGCCTGATATGGGCCTGTCAGCTCACAACTTTCACCTGGGATTGGTGCTCATTTCTCAGTGGCACTTCCTCCCCCGTGGAGCTTTCTGGGGACACTACACGTGTTTTGTTTTCATGGAGAGCGTCAGGTGAGTCTTGAGAGTGAGGTCAGGACTCTAAAGAGGGATGTGGCAGGGACGTCTGGTGGCAGCTGAAGCTTCAGCCCCACACACAGGACCAGAAGAAAACACAGAGCACAGCCATATGCCAGGCCCACCAGGAGCCAACACCTCCCCTCCTGCCCTCCTTTCGTGCATTTGGTTCCCTCCCTGTCTGTGGGCATCCTCCCTCTTCTCCACACCCAGAATGCGGAACTGGGAAGTGCCCGGCACAGACCCCACGCCCTCGTCCTTGGCATGAGCTCATCCTTCTTAAAGAAAACACCCAGTGCAGTGGCCGCCACTAAAAAGTGTGGTGAAGATTGGGCAAGAGACGTGTTTTCATCCTGAGTTTCCTCAGCCTGTGGCTGGAAACTTTAGGGAGTGATTCCTCCGTGAAATCATCATCTATTCATTCAGCAAATGCTGAGGACCTACTAGGCAGGAGGCGTTGTGCTAGGCCTGGGGTTGTGGAGATGAACGTAACACAGCCCCTGGGCCTAAAGGACTTAGCGTGTGGCGGGGACAAACAAGCAGCAGACAGCGATGACGACACATTCTCGTAAGTGCCGTGAAAAAGGCATATGCTCCGAGCAGAGACGAGCTGGACGCGAGGGCACCCACAGTCACTGAGCACTCTCTGTGCCAGACACTGTACATCAATTTCTTCGATGCTTCGAAATATTGTTCACGTCACTGCTCATCCGGAAAATGAGAATAGCCCTGAGATCGAATGAGGTAAGCTCAGGAGGCCTCTCTTAGCTGGAGGCCCCCTGCCCCGGCTCCAGCCCTACATCTCAGCAATCCCAGCCCATCCTCAGGTACGCTACTGTCCCTTACAGCCAGGGAGGGATGAGTCACGTTACACCATCAGCTCCTGACAACTCTAAAGATGGTGAAAGAAGGCTGCACAAGTATAAGCAGCTGGTTCAAGCTGTCCCTGCTCATGAGAAATGAGATTGAGATGCCGACCCGGGCTTGTTCTGCAGTCACGCCATTCCCCGCTGCATTGCCTCCAGCTCTCCCTTGCTGAGGAATGGACACCAGGAAAGGGATCTGGACAAGGAGTTTCACTGCAGGAGAAGGAAAGAGCAGAGATTTCCAAGCATAAAAAACAGCATGTGCAAACACACAGCAACATCAAACAAGTTTTTCCATATCCCAGATTAAGAACCGTGGAATAGTATTCATTTATGTGTGACAAGAATAAAAGGAAATTGTTTTGCCGAGATGGCTTAAAACCTAGACGATGGGTTGATAGGTGCAGCAAACCCCCATGGCACATGTATGCCTATGTAACAAACGTGCACATTCTGCACAACGTGTATCCCGGAACTTAAAGTAAAATTCAAAAAAAGGAAATTATTGCAACACAGTTATTTATAATTGCTTCCCTCTTCACCTTTTAAATAGAAAGGACACTTTGCTCAGGCAGGTTAGCTGTTCAGTTCCGTTCCACTGACTAACAGAGGGATTGGAGCACGTCAGATGCAGAAGGGCAGGCCTAATCCAGGTGAGATGGGTAGGTCAGCAGAGGGAAGAGGGAGGAGAGGTTAGCGGGTGGGAACAGAGGAAGAATCATGGGGAACTGGAAGGGCACTGAGAAAGAGAGGGAGAAGTAGCCACAGAGGCTCTTGAAGAGATGTGGGGAGAAGGCTTTGCAGGGTTCTTGTGCGTTAAGCAGTCAAGAGACCATCAGCCAAGGCCTAACAGGGCCCTCCTGGGTGTTTAGATGTCCGTGTTTGTTTCTCTGAGCCATGTCACCAGGCTGAAAATGGCCTGGGGGCAAGTCTGTATGCTTGAGTTGTACATTTGATCCACAGACTTGCTTTGGAGATCCTACTCCGTTCAACTGCGGTGCTGAGCAGCAGGAATACAGCCCCGTAATCCATGTGCCTCTGGTGAATCCTGGGGACAGATAACCAGCAGGTGCTCTGATGACAGGGTGAGGCCTTTCAGACGACAGGGAGAGCACATGGAATGATTCTCGACTCTTTCTGTGCTCACAGTCCACATCCAATCCGTCCACGAACTATGGAGCTGTTTCTGCTTTGGGGCCATTATGAATAATGCTCCTGTGAACACGAGGTTTTTTGTGATGTACTGTTTTCATTTTTCCTGGATGTGCAGCTATGAGTGGAATTACTGGGTCACACGGTGCTTCTGTGATTGTTTGCACATACTCCAGATTTTACTTCTTAATTTTACTTCTATCCTATCCTGTTTCCTCACCTCTGCTAAAATGCAAACCTCATGAAGGCAGCAAGTTTTTCTGTTTTGTTTGCTGCTATATCTCCAGTGCTTAGAAAATAAGTGCTCAGTAAATATTTCTGGAATAAATGACAAAAAATTGTACAGAGGCCTGAGGGTGAAACACTCTTTTGCATTCAGGAAGGTGCAAGTCACTCAGGATGACTGGATTGTAAGATAGAGGGGCTTAAAGGGCAATGCTGAGGTTGTAGATAGGGAACAGGTGAACTCACCAAGAACCACGGGCCTTAGGCATGCTCTCTTAACCAGGAGAGTAACTAGATCCATGGGGTCAATTTGTGCTGCAAGTTATGGGATTCCAGCTCAAGTTAGCCTAAGAAAAGAGGGATTCTATTGGTTCCCAAGACTTAAGTTCAAGATAAGCAGTTGCTTCACCCCCTGTGAGACCCATAGACTAAGATGATTCTCTTTCTCCCTCCCCTTCCCTTTCTCTTTTTCTCACTCCCTTCTTTTCTTTTCTCTCCCCCTCTCCTGTGGCCCCTCCTCCACTTTCCACTTTCCTGAATTCATTTTATTCCTGGCTATCTCCTTGCAGTGGCAAAATGGTCAGTGGAAGTTCCAGGCTTCTGTCACTCCTTCAGCCTACAGCACACCCAGAAAAACGATAGTGCCCACTCTTTCCCCCACATCCACAGGTGTCTCCCAGAAGGTCTCTGATGAACCCCAGTTAGGTCTGAATCTTGTGCTGGATGAGCCACAGGGACACTATCCAGTCACAGTGGCTGGTCCCAGTAGTTGAGAGACCCTGAGAATTACGTGGAATGTGGTGATGGGGAGTGTGCACGTGGGTGCACACATATGGGGTATTTGTGTGTGTGCACCGTGTACATGCAGAGGTGTGTGTATGTGCATGAGGGACTGGGTGGGGGTGCGGGGTGTGTTCAGGGAGTGTGCATACAGGCATGGGTGCCTGGGTATGTGCACATGTGTTAGTGTGTACATGAAGTGTGTGTTTGTGTGTGCATGGGGTGTGTGTGTATGCATGCACTGGTATGTGTGCATGCATGGGGTATGTGTGCATGTGTGAGGTGTAGGTATGTATGTGGGGAGTATGTAGGTGTACATGTGTGGGTGCATGTGCATGTGTGTGAAGGTGTCTGCATGTGTGTGTGTTTGTGTGTGTGTGTGTGTGTGTGTAGCAGTGGGGTTGGGGAGGAGACAGTTTCCAGAAGGAAAGTGGGGATCTATTAGCAGCAGTGTGGGGATGGGGAGCTGGGCAGTCAAACCCTTCGGGTCCTGGTGTAGAACCTAATCAGAGCTGTGTGGCTGATGGATGAAATGCCAACTCAGCAAGGATGGTGGCGAGGAGATGGGCGGAGGGACATTAAGAATGGGAGCACCTCGTGACAGGTGACATATAAAACATGGCCCAAGTAACTCCTGGGGAGCTGACTGAAGGGACTTGATGTGGCCCCATATCATTGAGTGAAATAAAGAATAATGCAACAGAAGCAGGTTTTGTTGAATGGCTTTGGTTTCCTGATTTTGTTAATCTCTGGTTTCCTGGTTTTGTTAACACATATTCTGACTTACTTTTAATTTAAGTCGAAAGGATGTGCCTGAAAATTGTGATCAATAAATAGCATGGTCATCAGAACCACTATAAAGGAATTTAAGACATACAGTCCCTTTCTCTTTGAGGCTCGAGCACTAACCCAGACACCGGAGATGGTATCCAACAACATAAAATTCCCTTTAATACATATGCACATATTTTAGTGTATATGTATATACATAATAAAGAGGAATACAGAAGCAGGTATTGTCTCAAATTCAGAATGGTCACAATTTATCATTTTTTCAGTTAATAGGTAAAGTTGTTCTGGAGTACATGGGATAATTAAATATGCATAAAAGAAATAGGAATGGGTTGGCAAAAACCAACCCAGTGAGGAGGTAAGTATTGATGATATTAAGATGAGTAATTTATACCCAAGACCGAGCAATTTAGAAAGAAAAAGTGGTTTAATGGACTCGCAGTTCCAGGTGGCTGAGGAGGCCTCAAAATCATGGCAGAAGGTGAAAGGCATGTCTTACATGGAGGCGGACAAGACAGAATGAGAGCCAAGCAAAAGGGGTTTCCCCTCATTAAACCATCAGATCTTGTGAGACTTACTCACTACCACGAGAAGGGTATGGGGGAAACCACCTCCATGACTGAATTACCTCCCACCGGGTCCCTCCCACAACAGGTGGGAATTATGGGAGCTACAATTCAAGATGAGATTTGGGTGGGGACACCACCAAGCCATATCAGTTAGGTAGGTAAGTAGATAGGTAGGTAGATAGATAGACCAATAGACAGATATAACTAGTTTTCTGTAGTTACCATAACAGAGCATCATAAACTGGGTGGCTTAAAACAACAGAAATCTATTCTCTCACAGTTCTGGAGGCTAGAAATCAGAAACTCAGGTGTCCACAGGGCCACACTCCCCAGAGCAGAGGCTCTAAGGAAGAATCCGTTCCTCACCTCTTTCAGTTTCTGGTGGCTCTGGTGTTCCTTGGCTTGTGGCCACATCACTCCAATCTCCACTTCCGTAGCCACATTCCTGCTTCCTCTTCTCTCTGTCTCTCCTCCAAGTGTCTCTTATAAGGACACTTGTCGAAGGATTCAGGACCCACCTACCTAATCCAGGATGGTCTTCTCATCTTGACATCCTTCACCTGATTATGTCGGCAAAGACTCTCCTTCCCGAGAAAGTCACATTCAGAGGTTCCAGGGATCAGGATGTGGACATATCCTTCTGGGGAGTCACCATTCAGCCCACCACAGGTAGACAGACACTAGATGCGCCTCCCATTTATATATTAGATTTTATGACATTGCACTCTGTCCAGTTTTATTTTTCCCTTCTCTTAGTTTTGTAACTACTGCAACTTAAGCAACTGTGAGTCGCCTGTGTTCATTTTACCATATCATTTTGCGTCACAAGCTCACAAAAGACTACATTTTTGAAAAGATGATTGTCAAACCAGATGTGAGAACTTCACATGAGACACACTATAATTTAAACCATGAGCCCGGCAGGCTGTGTTTGAAGAAGAACAGTCCTATAATAAAAATATTGTGTGTATTTCCCCTCGGCCTTCTACAGGTTCAGGTGCACAAAGACCTGACACCTCTGAGCCAAAAAGTTCCGGAACCTATTTGGGTGAACGTAGAGTGAGTACTTGCTTGAAATCTGTCTTTCTGCCAGGAAATAGTCACCATGCCCACAGCCCCAAAAGCATGTGGTTCTAGGTCACAGCCTGACACATAAGGCATGTCTGTGGAAAACAGATTTTTACGAGTATCCCATTTCTTTAATCTTCCTTTCCTCTTTGTTGAAAAAAAAAAACTTAAAAAAGAAAGAAAAGTAATTTGTGCCAGTGGGAGAATATTGATTTTTATTTCTGTTTAATTTCCAAAATGCAAAGTGCCTAAATAAAACTTGTGATTCTCTTTGCATCCCAGATTGGTTAGGGCGGAAGTTTGTTCCAATGAAAGTGTATTAAATAGTGGCTCAGTTGGCAGAAGGCAGCAAACCCAGAAGAAAGGGAAGAACATAAAAAGCACTGGAAAAGTAAGTGAAAAGTTTTTCTTTTTAGCTTGTAGCAGGATAATATTTAAATATACGGGAGTTACGTATAGTAAATATGTTTTTCATTTTAATTGATCAAACATCTCTCTTCATTGGTAACATAGCCTCTTTCTTTCACTCAATGAAAATTCTGACTTGAGTTATAAAATAGCTAATCGTGATTTTTATTGCCATAGCTAGCCACATTTACGTCAGTGTGCCAAAATAAAACAGAGAGAAACGGTCATTTTTATGTGTAAAGAGAGTGAACTTAAGCCATGTACCTCTCTCTGGCCACATTTAGCATGCACTCGGCACAGCTACAGGGGCCTTACACGGCCCTCCTTGCGCGGGAGACTCTAACATCTGGCTTACGTCTGTTTGGTCGGAAAACTTTCTGTTTCGTTTTATTTTTCACTTTATGCTGATACTTTTTGGCTTTTCCAAAAGTATTCTTGGGTTTTTAAAATATATATAGTATGCCCTCAAGTAGTTCCATATTTATTCATACACTGACTGATGTAGCCAAGTTACATGAAGAGTGAAGGAAACGCTTCAAGTGAAAACTGCATCTTACCTCTCGTTTTTTTCCTGAATATTTCGGACAAAGAGAATTTTTTTACACCAAGAACTGTATAAGTATCTCAATGTGTATCTTCCTTTTTTTCCTTTGCATTTCTGTTGAAATCTTCTTTACTTAAAAAAAAAAAGTTGCAGTACCGCATTCCTTAATACAAATTCCATGAATAGGCCAGAATTCTGTAGGAAATCAAGGAAGCTAGGACTAGTATTATTCACTTATACTTACAGTTTAATACCATAGTATTAAATTCTCAGTTCCTATTATTAAAATGACATTTATATCCTGTTCAACTGCCTGGATAAAAAAAAATCCCTTCCTCAGAATCGTGATGCCCAAATGCAGAATAAACTATAATGCTTACAATTAATTGCTTCTATTACTCAACAAAAATACAAAGCAGAATGTAAATGGTAAAGGTTCCAGGGAACAGCTGGAAAATATTGCCCTCTTGATAGAAGTTACCTTAATTGTGAAATAATTCCCAAGCCAGGATATCAGCTTAAAATTTTGCTTTTCTGTCCCCCGGGCAATATTTTACTATTCTGGTCTAACTAATAAAGGTTACCTCAGTTGTTTATTTACAGTTATTGCTGTCAGTTGCCAAACCAATAAAATCCATAAACTCTACTATTTATCACAAGAAATCTGTGTGGTTTTATAGACGTATATGGTTATTTTTCTGCGCATTTTATAGGTTCTGTAACCAATACTAAGTCTCTAAACATCTAAGACAGCTTCTGCCCTGTGGGCACCATTTCCCAGCTGTTATATTAGACGTTAGTCACTACTTATTCTGTAAGATTTTTAATTTAACATGTTTTATGACTGTACATTTCATTAGTATTCTATGCAGTCATGCAGTTGGGTACCTACTGCCTGCCAGGTACTATGTGAGGTCTGGAGGATAAATAAGCTCTTACCAGTTCAGGAGGATTCATGTTTCCTGATCTTGTGGACAGTGCAGTCCATCAGAGAGAGAAACCTCAGAACAGGGCAGTGAGAATAGACCTGCCGGCTTTTACTCTGTGGATCATTTTGAACAGAACCTCTTTACCCAGGAGGTCGCAATGGCAATTGCCACAACTAAAAGGAAACAATAGAAATAAGACTTGGAGCCTGTAATCCCAGCACTTTGGGAGGCCGAGGCAGGTGGATCACCTGAGGTCAGGAGTTCGAGACCATCCTGGCCAACACAGTAAAATCTGGTCTCTACTAAAAATACAAAAATTAGCTGGTCATGGTGGCATGTGCCTGTAGTCCCAGCTATTCAGGAGGCTGAGGCAGGAGACTCACTTGAACCTGGGAGGTGAAGGTTGCAGTGAGCTGAGATTGCACCACTGCACTCCAGCCTGGGCAACAGAGCAAGACTCCATCTCAAAAAAAAAAAAAAAAAGAAAGAAAGAAAGAAAGAAAGAAGACTTGGAGAACATCGTGGATAAGTGGCACAGTCTAAGTAATAGAATTGGGTCCTGTCCACAGTGGACCAGGTGAATATGGGACAGGACCCTTCGCAGCCTAACTTGTCTGATATGCACACATAATTCCATGATCACAACATACCAGCATTTCCTTAGAGCTAGTTAGAGGTAATGCAATATATTTATATGTGAGCAGGTGAGTCTTGTTATCCAAGGCACACTGAATTCATGAATACTGAACCATTGCTCTTAAGGGAAATACAGGGCTAGGTTCCTATGAGCCTCTGGCCACAACATGTTCATCAACTGATCAACATAAAACCCTGTTTGAACAGTGTTTCTGTTTAAAGTCACCTTATTATTTTTTATTTTATTTTATTTTATTTATTTATTTTTTGAGATGGAGTCTCGCTCTGTCGCCCGGGCTGGAGTGCAGTGGCCGGATCTCAGCTCACTGCAAGCTCCGCCCCCCCGGTTTACGCCATTCTCCTGCCTCAGCCTCCTGAGTAGCTGGGACTACAGGGGCCGCCACCTCGCCCGGCTATTTTTTTGTATTTTTTAGTAGAGACGGGGTTTCACGGTGTTCGCCAGGATGGTCTCGATCTCCTGACCTCGTGATCCACCCGTCTCGGCCTCCCAAAGTGCTGGGATAAAGTCACCTTATTTAATAAATATTGTTGATTCACTAATATTGGACGCACAGCCCAGAGCTATAACTCACGCCTGCACAATGCTTATCTAAAACATACATTTTCTCTGTGAGACACATCATAGCTTCTTACACTTAGGAACAACAGTCACTTCAGCACTGCTGGGGAGCCATTTTAAGCAGTGAAATCACGAACAAAAAGCACAAAAATGCAAAAACCGTGAATTCAATAGATTGCAAAAAAGACACTTATGTGTGGTATGAGAGCTGAAACGAGAAGGCAGAGCGATGATGTCTTGTTCAGCCTCAGCTGGGACCATGCACATCAAGTGACTCAAATGATCTACTGTTCTGCACGTGTTTGTGAATGACACGACGGCACTGCACGCGTTGATGTGGGTTACAAGTATATTTTAGTAAGCAGGCAAATTTGCAAATGTGGAACGGCAAATAATGAGGATTGACTGTATATATGAGATATTTTAGAACATTTTATCATAAAAAATTTCAAATCTGCACAAAAGTAGAGAGAATATTAACTTTTTTTCTATCTGGATCTCTTGTTTTTTTGTTTTTGTTTTTGTTTTTTTAAACTTTGCCTCTATGACCTACATATCTCCGGACATATCAAGATAAAATATGTGCTTGCTCTGTTCACATAAAATAAAGCCTCACACATAGGCATGTAATATGCCTATGACCTAGTATTTGCCCAGTTGAGTTCTTTGAGAATCAGTTATAAACAAAGTCATGCTGAATTCACGATAACAAACAAACAGGAGATAGGATGAAGAATTAGATACTGATTAGATACAAATACATGTAAAAGATAAGCCCTTTATTTGAAAAAAAGAAAATCAGGATAATGGATTGAAAAAAAGAATTCATTCATCACAGATAGGTAAACTATATTTCATGTCAATTAGAGTCCTACATGTGCCCAAAATTAACAAGCCTCCAGCAGCTGAATATGTCTGAAAAGCATTTTTGAGAACTCTAGACAAGCTATCTAACACACTACAGAAAACTGACCAGAAAAAGTTGGCCCAAGTAAGTGTCCTGGTTGGAAATTTCTGATGTGAATGCAAATAAGCCTAGAGGAGTGTGAATTACTGCTCCAAGAAATTTTATAATTCTAAACAAAAACCTCTTTACCTAAGAGTTCACAATACTAACTGGCAAGCTGAAAGAAAATTATAATAATGGTGATAAAAACCAAAATGGTAAGAAATAGATAACAAAAAATTCTTCTTTGTTGGACAAAGAAATAAGAATTTGCTTTCTGTAAGTTTCACACTTGTCTATTTTTAAAAATTTCTTCCCACAAGATGTCATAGCTTAGCTAGTCCACCTACCATAAAATCTCAAAAATAATTTCTAAGCAGTTTTGTTTCCTGAAATGAAATCAGAAATTGAAACATCTGCCGCGTGCACGTGAATTTCGGACACTGAACACATAACCGTACCAGGATTTCAGAGGCTGAGGCGTTCTTAACTGAAGACCACTTGGATTACCCCTTCTGTTCGTGCCATTCTCCATAGCAGGAAATGTATCATGTAGCATATCATTTGCCCCAAACCAAGTTTTCCAAGTTACATGGTCATCATCTGCCTTATTCCTGGAACAGAATAGTCTCGCAAAGTTTGCCAGCAGGAATTCAGGCTTGTGCTCCAAGTTGCTTCCTAGACAAGGCTGTCTTGACCGACCAATACCTGGTTTCCCAACACTTCAATCTACGTAATGAGATGTTGCTGCCCTGTAGTGTGGATGGATGGTTGGGAAAGATAGAAGAGAAGGGTTTAGATGCAGCCTTAATTATCTACCCCTGACTAGTCAGGAAAGACAGAAGTAATCAGGATAACGGTTTTTGTGAGGTAAAGAAAAATGAACATTAGGAAGCCAGGAATCAAATAGGAGACTGGCCACATGTTAAATACGGCTCTGCCTTAAGGCACCAGGACAGGGGAGCGGCGGGAACGGTCTTAGGGAAAAGCCAGGCCAGGATCAAATTGTGGTGGCTGGCTTGGCCCTTGGCTGGCACAGTGCTGGCTCGCCTCCTAGGCCATTCAATCTATCTTCATTTCTCTGGCAGTTGACATTTGCCTGCAACGAGGCATTCCTAAAACGATACGATCCAAGAATGTCTTTTATTTACATTATGATATTCAACACAGCCCTCGTTTCTTAATTCACATAAGTAAAGACACCATAAACGTCTCATTTTGGCATAAAGCAATATTCTGTGCCTTGATCAAAGACAGTAACTGTTGGGTTCCTTTTGCCTGGTTCATTTCAGTGCAATGTATTCCTTCAGAGACTAAGTTGTTTCACTTCTAAAAGAAATAATACTAAGATAAGAGCAGGCAGTGAGCCTATAGCTTCCTCCAGGAACTGGCTGTCAAAGGTAGAATAAACATCTAACGATTAAATGTTCCTTCTGAAAGGATCAGTAACAATTAGGTAGTGACCACTTTATTCATGTAATTGAGTTACTTTCCTTTGTGACACACTTTATTTTTTTGAGACAGAGTTTCGCTCTGTCTCCCAGGCTGGAGCGCACTGGCACAATTGCAGCTCACTGCAACCCCCGCCTCCCGGGTTCAAGCAATTCTTGTGCCTCAGCCTCCGGAGTAGCTGGGACTAAAGGCGTGCACCACCACGCCTTTAAAATTTTTGTATTTTTAGTAGAGATGGGGGTCTCACCATGTTGGCCAGGCTGGTCTCGAACTTCTGACCCCAAGTCATTCACCCACCTTGGCCTCCCAAAGTGCTGGGATTATAGGCGTGGGCCACCACACCCAGACTCCTTTGTGACATTTAATTTGGTTTTGGAAACTGTAGAATATCTGAATTCTTTATTTGAAAACATTTTAAATCTACTTTTCCTTCAATTTGGGGAACGTTTTCCTACCCAAATTAGATGGGCATATCTATTTATGCATAATTCCTAGATATTGTAGATGCTGAAAAAAATGGTGAAATTAGGAGTTTAACTCAAAGAGAAATATTATCATGATATTAGTTCCCCTCCCCATTCATGTCCCTTACTTTCCATAGTCCTTATTTCCTAAATCAGAAACAATGTGTTCATCACACACTAATGTTTTATCAGGAGAGCCGGTCACCACCTTACTGGCTGTGTTTTTGTTTTGCTTTGTTTTGTTTTTTGAGATGGAGTCTCTCTCTGGCACCAGGCTGGAATGCACTGGCGCGATCTCGGCTCACTGCAACCTCCGCCTCCCGGGTTCAAGCTATTCTCCTGCCTCAGCCTCCCGAGTTGCTGGGACTACAGGCTGGTGCCACCATGCCCAGGTAATGTTTGTATTTTTAGTACAGACGGGGTTTCACCGTGTTGGCTAGGATGGTCTCAATCTCTTGACCTTGTGATCTGCCTGCCTTGGCCTCCCAAAGTGCTGGGATTACAGGTGTGAGCCATTGTGCCCGGCCTGGCTGTGTGTGTGTGTGTGTGTGTGTGTGTGTGTATGTGTGAACCTCATTCACTCCATCAGCTATGTCCCTAACTTAATTGATTCCTTAACGTGTCTCAACCATTCATGCTGACATATACTTATGTGTGTGATGTATGGATCCCAATGCATTTTTGCCATGTAGACAAAAATTGGGGTCTTATCTATTTGATGTGCTTGTGCTAAAGGTTCACTGGTCCCAAGCTGGGCCACATTGCTCAGTTTTTCCACTGACTAAAGCTACCGGGAAGGCCATTCATACTGGTTCTGTTTGAAGCATGGAACAAGATACTATAATTTCAGTTCAGCCGAGCATGGCCAGAGCAGATGTACATTCCTCAGAGTGCAGGAAGGGCATCCAGCCAGGGGTACATGCAGAGTGGGGGCTCTGACTAACTTGCCTGGGCACCTCACTGGGCCTCGCCATCCCACCTTTTAGTTAGTAGTGAGCTCTTGCTTGATTGAGCCGCCTTACTCCAGCGCAGCCCATGGAGAGGCAGGAGGGGCAGATGTGCTGGGTTGCTCCATCATTTAGTCTTCTATTCAAGGAGTATTATTGAAGACCTACCATGTGCCAGCCACAGTAGGCTCCAGGGACCCCACAGTGACCAAAACAGACCCGGACCCTGCCTCAGTGACTCCTGCAGTTTAATAGGGAAGACAGACACTAAAAAACATCAGGATTCATGCACTCATAAAGCAGCATGGTTCTAAGCACACAGCGCTGAGAGACTAGTGATTCTGCAGTTCTTCCCTGGTGCTAAATTCTAAAGCCCTCCTGACCCCTGAGATGCAAAATAACCTAATTTTTTCCTGCAATACTGGATAAATCATGAAGAACTTCAACAGGAGTGAAGCCTGCTTGTGATGGGGCTGGCTTTTCCAGTATCTAGGGCTCTAGGTATAAATTCTAGTTTTGTTTAGCATTCTGTCCTTCTATGGACTTGATGAGTAACACTGTTTTACATGTCTGCAGTGAGTTCTAGTCTCGAAGCAAGCCCATCTACTGAGGCAATCACTTGACATCTTTCTCTTTATTTTTTTGGAAAGGAGCAGGATACTAACTAACCAACTAAATAATTATCCATTTGATCTTCACAGCCATCCTGCAAGGTAGACAAGGCCTGGACTGTTTTCTAGATAGGGAAATGGAAGTTTCAAGGATAGGCAACTCGCTCAAGTCTATACAGCTGGGAAGTTGGGGCCGAGGTCTCCACTCAACCAATCCTTCCCTGCTTGAATCACATGTTGGATTTTATTAGAGTGACTGCATGTTTGTATAACTTGGCCATTTTTCTGCCCTTGTTTTTAATGAGGTTGAACAAGGAAAGACTAAAGAACAAATGAAAGCATAAGCATTTAAACATAAATTTATTTTTTACCTCACCTGAGAAAGAGGAAAGAAACACCCAGTTCCCTCCACGGACAGACACATAGCCTCTTTATAGCTAAAACGCTATGAGTTCCTGTCAGTTCATTTCCCCCTGCAACTCATAATGACTTACTTCGAAGCTACTTTATGTTGCTATTGTTACAGGCAGGACTGTGAGATGTGTACTTGAGTCACCATGACACCTTCCTGCCTCATTTTTGTTTGTTTCAGTTTGGTTTTGCCTTGATTTTTTTTTTCAAGTCCTATCGCAAACATATACTGAGGCAGAAAGTTAGATTAAGATCTAATGCAGTTATCTCAAAATTAAGGAACCAGTCAAAGCAGTAATCTTTAACGTGAGTACAGTAAAGTCAGCAAACAAATAAAATGGGCCAAAAGCCCCCCACTGGCCCTTTGCACCCATTAGGTTCTATTTACGGGCCTCATGACCTGCAGAAGACAGTGATTGGCATTGAGCAAACGTCTAGGAAAAGCTGTTAAGTCTCGCAGACGTACAAAGTATGTAAGCTGATTTCCCAATGCTTCTTTAACACACTATAGATAAACTATCCTAAGTGGCTTTTGTAAATAACTTTGTGATAGGTCACTTGTGAAATGAATTCACTACTTGTCCTATCTCAGAAGGTGACTGGGAAATTAAATAAAATGACATATTTATGTTTACCACGTATTTGTTTTTATTCATCATCATAATCATTACTATCATCAACTTAATATAACAGGTCAGATAACTTCTCTAATGTCATTTTTAGCACTGATCAATTAAAATACTTTATATGGGCTTTTGTATATGTGCTTTGGTGATACCAACCCTTTATAGGTTGGCAAAATTGTATGGCTTAGCAGATTGTTGGTTAGTTCGCACATGTTTACAAAAATCCACTAAGACCCAGGAATGCCCTTTTATTCCTTTTTCATAACTCTCTCCATTTTTCAGTACCTCTACATACCCACAAACCTCATTAAGGTATATCTTCTCCAAATTCCCTAGCAGAGAGTAGGTGCTCCATAAACATTGCAAGAAGTGGGGGACAATCTTATCTAAGTATCTCATATCTCTACTGTTGTGAAGAAAAAATATATATGAAACCAGTTGCCTCACAGGTGTGAAGCATTCCCTAGGATCACATGCATTTAAAAGAGGCCTTCCTCTTGAGGGCACTGTGTAACACCCACAGGGACAACTCTAATATGGAATCATCAAGACCAGCCCTAGAAATAATGGATCGGAAGTCAAGTCTGGGAAACACTGCATATGCCAACCTTCTCTAAGTCACGATAAATGCTCTGAGAAGTCCCACAGAAGAAAACCTGTTTAACAGTCCTTTAAAAATGAATTGACTTTATAACTTTCCCTCCTTCCTCTTTCCCCCCTCTCTCCTTTCCTCCCTTTCCTCTTTCCCTCCTTCTTTCCTTCTTTTCCTCCTTCCCTGATTCTTTCCTTCCTCCCTTTTTCCCTCTGTCTCCTACTTTCTCTCTTTCTATTTTCAGGGCACCTTGAAGACTAGTTGAGGAACAGTCTTTATTATGGTAATTCTAAACTAACAAACACGACTTGCCAAATGGAGAAGGGAGACATTTTTGTAGTGTACAGCCTTCCTAGCATCTCTCAGAAATTCCCATGCAGGTGTGAAGCAGGACAGTACTCAGCTCGTGGGGTGTGAGGGCTCTTGTGCATGCACAATGCCAAGAGGGCACCACACACAGAGGAAGTACTCCATAAATATGTGCTATCACCATCGTCATCGTTATTAATTATGGTATCCACCAGGGATTGGTTCCAGGGCCCCCCTTGGATACCAAAATTCACGGATGCTCATGTCTTTGATATAAAGTTGTACTTGCCTATAGCCTACACACATCCTCCTGTATACTTCAAATATGTCAAGTCCTTATAACACCCAATATAATGTAAATGCTGTGTAAGTAGTTTTATAGTGCATTCTTTTGTGTTACTTTTATTGTTGTGTTATTTTTTTTCCCTGAATATTTTTCATCCACGGTTAGTTGAATCCATGGATACAGAGAGCAACTGGACTAAAGTTAACCTTGGGCTAGTCCTGAGTGAACCTCTGAAACATTAACTGGATTATATGTTCAGAACATGCTTCTTGGTGGCAAATATTTTTGAATCAACAAATGAACTGGCTGCTCCTGTGGCATGCTATTTTTAACATGTTTTAAAATGACCTCTCACTGTTCCGTGGGTGGGTGGGCAGCTGTTTGCAATTACAGCCGTCTATGTGGTCCGCAGGTATGCCAGTGTTGGGGAATCTGGCTTTTTGTGAAATGTTTTTAAGTAACTTGCTGCCACATCGCACTCAGCAGCCAAACCACACCAAATGGAAATGTACTGAAAGAGACGGGCCGAGCAAAGCGCTCCCTGAAAAACAGAAAAGTGACTCATGCTCATAAAATATCACTACCATGGTGACTCTTCAAACATGCTGCCCCGTCCAGAGGGGGGCCGCGCATGGCATTTCCACCAACTGTTTATTGGCCCATTGTTGAGAATGATGGTTTTTTCACAGTGGCTTTTTACTTCTTTATTGGCAAGACCAGAGGACAAGCTGGTGCTGAAGACAGGCCTTCTCAGCTCGGGGAGGAGGAAACCCTCCTTCCCGACTGCTGCAAACTTCGAAACAAAAGCCTGCATCCAATTGCACTGTAACAACCATCAGCCAGGGCGTGAGCGGGTTTTTTTATTTTTTATTTTGTTCTGAGGTATTGAAATGAAGCAAATAGTCACATGAAAGATTTCTGGGAAATACGTGCTCTTTTCATCCTCGTAAAAGTTGTCAAGCCTTAGAATACGGAAATGGCAATTTGGAAAGCTCCTTATTTGGAAAGAGTTAACCCCACGTCCCTCCAGGCTGCCTGCTCCCCTCAGTGTCTTTCAGCTGTTCAACCCGGCCAGCTGTGCCTGCTTTTCCCCATCCGGCTGTGAGTGGGCACACACGTGTGGCATGTGTGTGCACATGTGTACATGTGTGGTGGATACATGTGGTGTGGTGGATACATGTGGTACGGTGTGTGTGTGTTAGGTGTGTATATGGGGGGGTTGTGTGTGCAGTCTGTTGTGGAGTGTGTGGGATGTGCGTGTGTGTTGGATATGTGTGTTGAGTGTGTGTACATGTGTGTATGTGTGTGTAATGCATTGGGTTGGTGTGTGTATAGGGTATATTTTGAGGTTTGTGTGTGGTGTGTAGAGTGTGTGTGGTGTGTATATGTGCTAGGTGTGTGCGTGCTGGGTGTGGGTATGTGTATTTATATGTGTATGTGTGTTTGGTGTGTTGAGTTTGTGTGTGGTGTGGTGCATGTGTTGGGGATATGTTGGAGGTTTGTGTGTGTGGTGTGTGGAGTGTGTGTGGTGTATATGTGTATTGCATGTGTGTGTGCATATGCGTATGTGTGTGGCACATTGGGTTTGTGTGTGGTGTGTGGTGTGTGTTGGCTATGTGTTTGGGGTTTGTGTGTATGGTGTGCTGAGTGTGTGTGGTGTGTAAAATATATACATCATGTGTATGTGCATTGGGTGTGTTAACATGTGTGCATGTGTGTGTGTATGTAAGGCATGTTGGGTTTGGGTGTGGTGTGTGTGTTGGGTGTGTGTGCATATGTGTATGTTTGATGCATTGTGTTTGTTTGTGTTGTGTGGTGTGTGTGTTGGGTATATGTTAGGAGTCTGTGTGGGGAGAGGTTGAGTGTGTGCGGTGTGTGCAGTGTGTGTGGTGTCAGTGTGTTTTGGGTGTGTGCATATGTGTATGTGTGTGGTGTGTGTGTTGGGTATATGTTGGGAGTTTGTGAGGGGGTTGAGTGTGTTTGTGGTGTGTGGAGTGTGTGTGGTGTCTATGTGTGTTGGCTGTGTGTGTTGGGTGTGTGTACATGTGTGCATATGCGTATGTTGTGTAGTGTGTTGGGTTTGGGTGTAGTGTGTGTATTGGGTGTGTGTGCATATGTGTATGTTTATCAGGTGCATTGGGCTTGTGTGTGTTGTGTGGTGTGTGTGTTACATGTTTAGAGTTTGTGGGGAGGGGTTGAGTGTGTGTGGTGTGTTGGATTTGGGTGTGCTGGGTGTGTGTTGGATGTGGGGGAGGTTGTATATGTGTTATGTGTATAACAAGGGACAAATGCTCCTAGCACAAACAGGAAAGATTTCTACCCCACACAAAAACCCATTTTGAGACCACTTCCTGTGGTCACCGCCAGAGCCAAAACTTCATACTTATTCCACAATGCAGGAGACGCTCTCCACCTGCCCTAATGACACCTGGGGCGTCACACGGCCTACAAATCAACTAGAAGTTGCCAACTGGTTTTTCTGCATTTTATATTATGCTATATTGGTGGCAGCCAAATATTCAAATAGACGATCTTCATTTTTTTACTACCTCTTTCTAACTCGCCCATAATCATCACATTGGAACAAAGCAAGACGTCAAGAAGAAAGGACAAATAGGAACATAAGAGAGAAGATGGAAAGGGGAACAGAGAAACAGAGAGAAGGCACACCGGGAGAGGTTCGGCAGGGCTGCTTGGGGTGGCCTGCACGCGCCCTGGAGGAGGAACGCCCTCACACTGCCCGGAAACCCAGAACAATTGCCCGAGTGTGTCTGAGGATCCATGAATTAATGGTTCCAGAACTGTCATCACCCTCTCACTAACACGCTCTCACCTGTGACATGTTGGCTGGCCCGGGTTTGCAGGTTCAAAGCCGGCTTTGTATACCCACTCCCTCGCCATTCCCTTGTGAAATGTGTTGAACTTTCCCCACATGCACACATCTACGTAATTGTTGCATGTTCTTGTGCTTAATGAGAATAGCATAATACTCAGGTAAAGAAGCCCCAGGTGTTTTGGAACAGTGGTCTTTCAGACAAGAGCTTTGAGTGGGGAGGAGGCACAAACCCAGATGTCATCCTTTAGACACTGCATCCAAATTCACAGCCTTCCTTCAATCTCAAGTGTCCTTGAGATGAACCAAATCAAATTATTACTATTGCTAAGCATAAATGGCAGCAGCAAGCAGTGCGAGGAGGGCTTGCAGTTGTGCTGATTTCCCCATAAAATGCTGTACTAAATAAACTTTCAACCTCCATTTCCATCTGTCTAGGGATTTTCAACATGTTCAATAGACTCATTCACAGAATGCTACAGCTAGAAGGGGCTTTAGTGGTCATCTTGTGCAAACACATCAGGCCCGAATGTATAAAATGACTTGTCCAGAGGACCTTAGCAGGTTGCATGGAACCAGGCCAGGAATTGAAATCATGCTCTCTGCACCCAGTTTCCACAGGCATCCATCAAGGGCACCAGCGCACACAGGACAGAGAGCCAGCTGGCTCAGGACCGTCTTACTCTGGGGACGTAGGGAGCCACGCATTAACACAGACTTCATTTAATGAGGTACTTTCATGTGGACTGGTTTGCAAATACCCACCTCCCAGCACCTTCTTGTGCCAGCTCCAGGAAAGAGACTGTGCTTGGTCTGTCAGGAGCAAAAATGCACACAGCCATTAAGCAGGTTTGCCCAAACAGATCTCACTCTTAATGCATTCCTTTTCAAATCAACCTTCTGCAGAATAAGATATTCTTTCCACACTCCACTGAGGGAATTTGTATCTAATTGGTCCAGATGAGGAAAGAGGAGAAAGTATCGTCAAGGAATATTCTGAGACTTGAAATTAGGCATTTTTAAACTCCCGTGAAACATGTATGTATGACTTTGTCTCAGTATAAAAAGAAACATGAGAGCAAAGTTTCCTTCTTTGGGGAAAAGGAGAAATAGGCCAATATATTACAAGCTCAGAGCATGAAAGAGTTCGGCAAATACAGACTGGTCTGTCTGCTTTTGCTTTTGAGATTTTGTAGGAACAAGGTGGTATGAAAGCGAAACTTCTTCCTGTGCTCACTAAGAAAATGTGGAATTTAATGTCAATAAACGTCCAGCAACGAACTATCCCAGAGATGCTATCTCCACATTCTAACATGGAACCCAGGCCAAAAACACAAATAGCTGAAAGTCAAAGTGTCAGGCGTACACACCCAATGCACCCACAGACACCTTCCTTTTCTCATTCCTCAAAAGTTTTAAGAATGTGCCTGGGCACATGCTCCGTATCCTGCCTGGAAGTTTCCTCCTATCCTCTTGGCTGATCTAACTCCTACACATAGCAAAGTCTCAGCTCAAGCACGATTTCTTCCAAGATGCTTCTCCTGTTCCTGACTTCCCCTACTGTGGGATCCCATGATGTCTGTCGCATCTCACCTCACTTATGGAAAGCCATCCATCCTGCTAAGCTTATGTGAGGGGAGTAGGTGTGTTTTTCCGTTCACGACTGTCCCCCAGCAATTATTCCCTTTTGTCTTAGTCTGTTTTGTGCAGCTACAACACAATACCTGAGACTAGATCATTTACGAAGAACAGAAATTTATTTCTCACAGTTCCAGAGGCTGGGAAGTCCAAGATCCAGGTGCCAGCATGTGGTGAGGGCCTGCTTGCTGCATCTTCACATAGCTGAAGGCAGAAGGAGCAAAAAGAGACAGACTCCCTCCATCAAGCCCTTTTGAAAGGGTGCCTAATCCCATTCATGAAAGAGGAGCCTCACGGCCTGATCACCTCTGACAGGTCCCACCTCTTTATACTATCACGTTGGCACACCTTTATTTTGGAGGGGACATTGTCACACCATAGCACCTCCAACTTTACGTCAGTGCTAAATACTTAGCATCTAGTCGTATGAAGTGGTCTAAGTTGCTCCAGAAACCTAATTTATAATCAGTAAACCAGTTCTGAGTTATCTGAATGACTGCCCCATTACCAAGTACTGCCCCTTGATATAACCAATGCTTGCTTCTGCACTGGGCTTTATGAGGGTATTAGTGTCAAAAAGCACTACCTTAATTGCAACGAGCTAATAAAAGAATAGACTTTATCCTATCAATCAGGGGTCAATAAACTTTTTCTGTAAAGGGCCAGATAGTAAATACTTTAGACTTTGCAGGCTTTTTGGCTTTTGTCACATTTACTCGATGGCTGATGTAGTGTGAAAGCAGCCACAGACTAAATATGAATAAGCAGACATGGCTGTGTTCCGATAAAACTTTATTCACAAAAACTGGTAGTAGGCTGAGTTTGGCCTACAAGCTACAGCTTACCCACTCTTGACCTAATGACACCTCGAGCCAAGTGCTGGCCAGATGACATATCAGAGTGTTACAGGAAAGTTCGCTGGTGGCTTGAATAGAGAGAAATGGCAGAATAATAGCATCATTTTGCAGAAGATATTAAAATGATCATCTTGAATTAAAAATAGAAAAGAAACTGAACCTTAATAGTCCATTCCATATTCACATTAAGAGCAATGATTTTGGTCAAGTCTATGTACTTACAGAATTTATAAATTTATAAATTTAAATATATAAATTTTATAATTATATAAACTATAAATTATAAAAGTGTAAATTAAAGTAAAAGGAGTTTATGCATAGCTTTATGGACTGTATATACTGAAGTACTACAACAATGACAATTATTTAAACACTGGGGGATTCTGTTAGAATTTTTTTTCTTTGAAAGAGATTTGTGCAGACATCTCTCAAGGTTGAGAACCACTGGCCCATACGAAATGTATGCTCTATAGACCCTCCTCATTATTCAAGAGAGCTCAGGAACCCAAGGCACCACTGACGTTTCAAAGATCAGACTTCACAGAGAGAACTCATTCTAATGCACTGTTTGTGTGACCACAAAAACCTTCACATATGATATTGGAGTCCTGATCAGATATCTGATTTCTTTTTGGCCTGTTTGCTTTTGTTTTTGTGAGTTTAGCCAAAGTTTTCTTAGATTTCAACATTTCAAACAGTGTTTCAATCAACACAGAAGAGAGCAAAGGCTTGGTCTTCAGGGTCTTTTTGGAAAGAAAAGTATTACTGCATTTATGAAACCGAAACCTTCATATGTGTGCACATGTACCCAAGTGCCACAAGGACACATGCTTTTCTGGGGACTCCATTTAAACCTGTTTGTTTAAAGCCTCGGCTTTCCCAAGAGTTTTCAATGTTTCACCATTGAATATGATGTTTGTTGCTGTGGGTGTTTTGTAAATATTCTTTATTGGATTACGAAAGTTCCTTTCTGTTCCCAGTTTGCTGGGAGTTTTTATCATGAAGGAGTGCTGAATTTTGTCCAATTTTTTTCTTCATCTGTCAAGACGAGCATACGATTTCTCCCTTTTGTTCTAGTAATCTAATGAATTACATTGATTCTCAAAAGTTAAACCACTCTGCATCCCTAGAATAAACCACATCTGAACATGATGTACTATCCTTTTTATACATCAGTGGATTTGGTTTGCTAATATCTCATTAGGGAATTAAGCATCTTGTGATTTTCCTGTCTTTTCCTTGTCAGATTTTGATATTCAGGGTAGACGCCTCATAACAGAAAGTGTTCCCTTTTTTCTATCATCTGGGAAACTTTGCGTAGCATTGTTATTGTTTCTCTTCTAAATATTTAGAAAAATTGACCAGTGAAACCATCTGGGCCTAACTTTATTTCATATAAAAGATCCTAGAAATCCTTACTTCATTTATTTCACAATAGGGCAAATGTCTACATAGATATCAGATTATAGGCTGAAGCCCTCTCCCCTCTGAGTACCTCCCATGTGGCTCCTTCCAATACTCACCACTCCCCCAACCCCAGCAACCCAGGGGGTGTGGGAAGCTGGGACCCACCCGACCACAGCTTTATTGTAAATCCTCTGCACACGGGTCCCACGGTTAGTACAACAGCTCACCAAAAGAGACTCTGCCATGCACTCCTGTCAGCCGCCAACTCTAGGGATCCAAATCTTTAAGGCCAAAAGTCCCAAGGGCCCCTGAATCTATAAACATAACTACACTCTTCTAGGATAGCCAACAGTTGCAGGATCTCAGGAGTTTCCTCCACCAAAGACTCTTCGCCTGCCCGCAGTTCTTATCCATTTCGGGTCTGCTCACTCTGCTCCTGAGGCCCCTGGGATGCAGGTTGACTGATGGCGCAGGTTTCTCTGGAATATCACTGTGTTGGTGGTTGTGTTGGAGGAGGCAGAGGGAGCATGCAGATCACATGCTGGTGCTGGCTCCTGGAGCCCCAGCCTGAGAGTGGCAGGCCACATGTCCCCTTCTACACCCTTAACTGAAGCCAGATACATCTAGACAGAGCTTCATCACAGCAGGGCTGTGTTTGTGAGCACAGTGATCTAATCTGATTTAGAGCAACAATTCACTATGTCTTCCTTGCCTCCACGCCACTCCCTTGAGCCACGCACTAGTCTCAGACAACCACTCTTGGCCTCAGTTGTCTCACCTTCTAAGGGAATAAAAATATATGCTTGCCACGGAGCCTTGAGGAGCCTTGTGGCCATTTGCATTTAAGGTGCTGGGCACGTAGTAAGCACTCAATATTAGTTATTACTATCATTTCTCATTGTGTACAATAATTCCTAATGGGGGTGGGTTGGGGAGAAAAGAAAAAAGAGCAGATCGCTCATTGTTATCCTAAAGGTCCGGGGGTTTTAGGTGAAACCAAAGCACTTCCCTCCATCACCACCCCAACACACACAGACACACACATGGGCTCACACACATGCAGGACTTGAGATTCTATAGAGGGATTCTTTGGGAGGTGTGGCACTCCTGCATCCATCCTAGTTCCAATGGATTACTCTGGATACTCAGGATTACTCTGGGCCCCAGATACCCCTTGAAGGCTCAGGCCGCCCATCAGAGGGCCCACAGCCTGGTGGCACTGAAGCAATCGGACCCCGATGGCACAGCATGGCTTTCACTTGGTTCTGCAGTATTTCCTTAACTGTGCAAAGAAAACACCCAGAAGACATTCTGTTGCACAGTCCCATGAAAGACCTGTTTTGCAGTCAGGAGAGGAAAGCTCTCTCTCTCTCTTCCTGCTAGTACGCATACATTCACTTTTCTTTTGGTGACAGCCTACCTCAGTTTTTTCTAGAGGCCCCCTCCTCCTAGTGTCAGGCCACGACTGAGTTAAATCATGTGTCACCCTGTGGCATGGCTTCAGTGAGCTAGAACCTCCTGAGGCAGTGAGGCTGGGCAGCTATTTGCCGGGACTTCTGGGAAATCTGAAACATGTTCTTCCTTTGGAGAGGCTACCAGGAGGGAATTCCTTTCTCCTCGGAAAGGTATGCCAAGCTGCCACTGTCATCACATCAGGGCCTCTCAACCTCAGGTCTACTGACATTTGGACTGGGTCATTCTTTGTTGTAGGGACTGTCCTGTGCATTATAGGATGTTGAGCAGCATCTCTGCCTCTACCTACTGGACGCCAGTAGCGCCTCCTCCTCAGTTGCGACAACCAAAAATGCTCCAAACATTGCCAAATGTTCCCTGGGGAGGGAGGATGCTAAATAGGCCCAAGTTGAGAACCACTGCTCTTCCTTAAAGCCAGTTCCAGTACACTTTTCTATCACTGGCAGCATATAGAAACCTGTGGCAGACAAAGATGAATGACATTCTTTAATCGTCTCCTAGAAATATTTTGAGGTGGGATACGCTAAACTCCAATTCCATCAGTGAGTCTCATGTGGACCCCGTGTCTGCTTGTTTTTTAAACATTTATTTTAAATTAATTAAATATTTGCTTTATTTTATTTTATTTATTTTTGAGACAGAGTCTCACTCTGGAGTCTCACTCCAGACTGACATGCAGTGGTGCACTCTCCTCACTGCGACCTCCCCCTCCTGGGTTCAAGCAATTCTCAGGTGTACAACACAACGCCCAGGTAATTTTTTGTGTTTTTAGTAGAGATGGGGTTTCACTACGTTGGCCAGGCTGTTCTCAAACTCCTGAGCTCCAGTGTTCTGCCCACTTCAGCCTCCCAAAGTGCTGGGATTACAGGCGTCAGCCACCATGCCCAGCCTACTTTTATTCTGACGGTTCTAAAAGCAAGAAAATGTTCTAGTTTGGAAGACCACCTTTGAAATACTGACTTGGATTAAGTATCAAATATGGTTGGAAAAGAGACACCAAGTTTTAAAAGGTTATTCTACAAACATATGTTTATAATTAGGACACAGATTTCAAGGAAATAGTAGATCCTTACAGGAGAAAGAGCAAGATTAAGAAATGACCAAAGTCACTATGTGTTCTGTTTTCTTACAAATGACCAAGATCATTATTTCCTGCTCTCTTAACAAAGAAATTAGGTCAATTGTAGAACAAGGCTAAGAAAAAAATCAGTCCCGGCCACCAGTGGGGCACTGCGTCTTTGCATCATACCATTATGAACAGCTGGCCATTGGATGCAGGTGCCTCTCAAGGAGGGTGAGACCTTGGACCTAAGCCATTCTCTTCCACTAAGCGCAGTACCCAAAGAGGGGCTTTGCTGAGGACTGTCAGCTACCAACACTGTGGCAGCTGGAGGCATGAGCACCAGGTTCCGAGAGGGTCCCAGTAGCACAGCACAGCACAGCAAGACTTGATTACATGCTCAACACTAAATACAAAGTTTGCATCCCTCAATTATCAGCTTCAGGAGGGCATGTGCCTTGCCTTTCTTATTTATTCCAGCATCCTTAAGCACCTGGAACAAAGCCTGGCTCAAGGTATTTATTGGTCAATAAAATTTGTTGATTAGTTAGCACTAAGATAAGCAGTGCTGATGCATTGATTACATTTATTTTAAATGTCAGCTTCCATTCGGGGCTCTGAGTTGAGCTGGAATTTTTCTCTACTAAATTGCATAGATTTATTATTTATTATGAGCATCATGAAATTTTACAAATGTAGCTGGAAAGTCCATTTTAAATGACATGGAGTCACCCCCTCAATTGCAGAGGTACCTCAACTCGGGTAAGAGAGTTCCCCAAAGGGAAATGAGTAGCAAGCCTCAGTAATGGGATGAGGAAGGAAACGCAATCATCCCCCAGTGCTTCCCCCGATGAGAGAAGGGTCCTCTTGGCACCCAAAACAGCCTTCAGTCAGGTCAGCTGGGTGAGGGAGACACACACTGAGATGGCTGGGTTCCTCTGTGGAAAAGCACTGGGCGGGGGGCATTTTGGACAGCTCTTTGGAAAGCTGTAAAATAAAATGCAGTTCAGAACACATGGTGTTTGATCAAACAGAGCCTCCTCTCAAGCGCCAAGACTCAGCGGAGGCACTCAGAACTGCATATTGTAAGCCAGAGTGTGTGTTCATAGGAATAATTTAAATATTAGGGAACTTAGTCGTTTGTTTGTGAAACAATTTCTAAATGTGTGTGCTGTCTCATTCTGCTTGGGAAAAGAGCCAAGTTACCAATACAGGAGTGTGTGGGGTATGTGCGTGTGTGTGTGTGTGTGTGTTTGTCATGCATGTGTGCCATGTGTATGTGTGGGCATGGGTGCTGGCACACAGCATGTTCCACAGGATAGTTATTTCTCAGAACATGAGCCAATATTTTTCTCTTTCTAAAACATGTTTTTCTTAGTTTAAGTACATTTTCTTCACAGAATAATTGTCCTTCAATTACAAACCAAGATTGGGGCCACTGATTCCACTCCTTTTCCTTCCTTCCTCCCTCCCTCCCTGCTTCCTTCCCTCCCTCCCTCCCTCTCTTCCTTCCTTCCTTCCTTCCTTCCTTCCTTCCTTCCTTCCTTCCTTCCTTCCTTCCTTCCTTCCTTCCTTCCTTCCTTCCTTCCTTCCTTCCTCTTTCCTTCCTGCCTTGCTTTCTGCTTCTTTCCTTCCTCCCTTCCTCTCTCTCTCTCTCTTTCTTTCTTTCCTGATGGAGTCTTGGTCTGTCACCCAGGGTGGAGTGCACTGGCACGACCTTGGCTCACAGCAACCTCTGCCTCCTGCCTCCCAGGCTCAAGCAATCCTCTCACCTTAGCCTCCCGAGTACCTGGGAATACACGTATATGCCACCAAGCCTGGCTAAGTTTTAAAATTTTTGCATAGAGACAAGCTCTCACTATATTGCTAAGCTGGTCTCAAACTCCTAGGCTCAAGTGATCTTCCTGCCTCAGTCATCAAAAGCGCTGGGATTACAGGCACAAACCACTGCACCCAGCCTAATTTCTTTTTAATTCAACAGATTATTATTTTTCGAATGAGTTTCTTTTTTAAAAAAAATTTCCAAAGAGGAGAAGTCGTCATCAGTATGTTATATTCATCAGCTAGCAGGACACAGTATTGGGCTTTGCCAATACAGCGTGGTGGTTATCAGACTTTGTTTTATAATTTTTAACTTAATTTTATGTTTGAATAGTCAGTAATTGGAGATGATACACAATTTAAAAGTGTATGTAAAAAAAAAAATTGCATTTCTCTCCTTCTCTCCTTACCCCTAGCTACCTAGTTTCTTCTAGAGAGGCCCTCCAGCACTTGTGGCTACTGGCCTTTTCTTTCTTTTTTTATACAAATGGGAACTAACATGGCTGCACTGTTCTGCACCTTGCATTTTCACCCCAGTACACCTTGGAGAACACTCCATATCAAAATAGTTTCCTTATTTTTGTTCAGAGCTACAAAGTTTTCACATTTTAGATATTTCTAATAATTGGCTATTATAATTAATAACTGTGGATGTGCTGTTTGCACATGTGCAAGTACAGCTGCATAGTAAAACCCCTGAAGCAGAATTTCCGGGTAGAAGTGCTTAGAGTTTTGATGGGTAAGAACAAATTACAAATCTATAGAGATTGTAATTAATTTACATGCCTTCTAGCAATGTATGAGACTTCATTTTTTTTTAACTTTTTCTTTAACAAAGTATGCCAATTTTTTAAATCTTTGTCAATCCGGTAGGTGGAAATGGTATTTCTGAGGGAGTGGTTGGCGGGGGGTGGTAATAGATAAAACAAGATTGCCCATGAGTTGATCAACGTTGATGCAGAGTGATGGGTGGAGGCAGGGAGGTTCACTGCCCTATTCTATTTTAGTGCAGGTTTGAAGTTTTCCAAAGTAAAGGCTTAGTAAAATAGCCACTTATTTGTATGTGCTTTTCTGGGTCCTGTCTATTCATAGTCTTTTCCCATTTTTCTGTTATGTTGTTAAAGCTTTTGTACTGGTTTTCAAGGAATAATTTAAATATTAGGGAAATTAGCCCTTTGTGAAACAATTTCTAAATATTTTTCATACTTTGTCCTTTAACTTTTGAACTCTCAGAATTTTTTTTATATATTTGAATTTAACAATCTTTATTTTATGACTTCTGAGTTTTGTAACATAATTAGAAAGATGTTTCCTAGTCCAATTTTTTTAAAGTTCTTCTATGCTCTCTTAAAGTATTTTCATGGTTTCTTTCTAGGTTTTTTGTTTGTTTACATGCAAAGCTTTGGTATATCTACAGTTTAGATGGTTCTAATATTTAAGATAGAATCCAGTTTTATTCAGATGTTTGTCCTGTTGTCCCAGCATTATTTATTATATGATCCATCTATTCTTCCTTGATTTCATTTCCCTTTTATGATACAATGAATCTTTGAAGGTGTTAGAGCCAGTGTATCCCACAGTCTGTCTGAGATAGCTAAAATCCATGACCTCTCTCTCATCTAATTGCAGTGGCTAGTACCACCAAAACAATGCTAAATATTATTGTAATGTTTTGGGTTTTGTTTTTTGCTTGTTTGTTTTTGTGTTTGTTTGTTTGAGATGGTGTCTCACTCTGTCTCCCAGGCTGGAGTGCAGTGGCACGATTTCAGCTCACTGCAACCTCTGCCTCCTGTGTTCAAGCAATTCTCCTGCCTCAGCCTCCCAAGTAGCTGAGATTACAGGCGCCTGCCACCATGCCCGGCTAATTTTTGAATTTTTAGTAGAAACGGGGTTTTACCATGTTGGCCAGGCTGGTTTCGAAGTCCTGACTTTAGGTGATCCACTTGCTGTGGCCTCCCAAAGTGCTGGGATTACAGGCATGAGCCACCACGCCTGGCCCCTGCTTCTAACTTTGATGGGAATACTTTGTATTCCCCCATTACGCATGATGCTGGTTTGAGACTAAAATAGGTATCTTTTATTTTAAGGAAGTATCCAACTATTGCTAATTTCTGAAACAATCCCCAAATCTCAGTGACTTAAAGGTTGTTGTTGTTTTAATCACTTAATCACAGCCCAACACGGGTCACAGGGGAATGTGAGGACTTTCTTCCACGAGATCCTTCAGGGACCCATGCTCCTTCCATTTCCTGATGCTACTATTCCCAGAGCATCAGAGGCCTTCCTGGATTCTCTGCATATGAATGGCAGCAAAGCTTAGAGAATATGCAGGGAACTGTATGGGAGATGTTCTACGGGCCAGGCCTAGAAATGGCCACTCACTTTTTTCTCACATTTTTCCTACCTGCAAGAGAAGCTGAACAATGTTGCCTATCTTGGTGTCCAGGAAGGAAAAGATACAGTTTGATGAATGCATTACTGTGTCCATTATTCCTATTATTTATTTCCCGCCTATTTGCATGTTCATTTTATGTGCACGAATATGGAGTTTACTCTATTAGTCAGGACTAGCTAGGTTATGCTACAATAATAGACAACCTGAATGGCTCAGCTTATGCCTTACTAATGATCCATAGGCCCAATGTAGAGGATCAGCTCTGCCCATCCTAGTCACTCGGGAACCCAGACAGACCATCCGATACCTGCTTCCACGATAGCCATGACAGATAAGGAAATGCCTAGAAAGGCAGAAACCATGTTTCATTGACTGAAGCAAGTCACACTGCCACGACTAACTACCAGGCAGGGGAGGAGGAGCATGTCCAATTCTCCCATGTGCTCGGACACAGAAGTAAACCAGATATAACTTAGCTGTGGAAATACCTAATTACCTACGTAGTATGTATAAAACTATAAATCTGTGTTCTAAAGCCTATCTCACATCTAATCTATGATTGTTTTTATATCCATAGACATATGTTAATATAGTAGGAAAACACTGAAATGCACCTCACCCCAAGAATAGGATAAGGAGTTGAAGAGATTGTTTATAACCTTTTACACCTTGGTCTACTCAGGGTTTTATATCAATACCCCCAGCCATTAAACTCAACGGAGCCTGTCTAGAAAGACCAGATCTGCATTTGTTTATTATAAAACTGATAAATCAATCCTTAAATCCCACTAAAGCATTTCACAAGTCTCCATTCCAAGGACTAAAACTTACTGCAACTAAAGTTTTTATTTCAGTTGGAATCTGTCAAATACCATAAAGAGGCCAAAACTAAATTCTGTTAGCAAAGGTCAAGATTTGTGAAAATTAAATACAAAAAAAAAAAAAGTCTTATCAGCGGTTACAGTTTCAATAGCCTTCTCCCTCAAATTTTAGAAACAAAGTGCCCCTTTTTTCTTTATGGGCTACTAGGTACAAAGTAGTACAAGAAAATATACATATTCTAGAGAAATCAATCAGTCAAGAAATGAATTAAGTTCCTACTATGCACGCCAGCTCTTGGAATGTGGGTAATTTGTTTTTCCATTCCAGTCATTATTTGGGTTTCTAACCAGAACTTTACTGGTTGTTGGATGGATGAGAAAAGGTCAGGATGAAATCTGAGCTAAGAGTGCAATTTGGGATGGATTCTCTTCCAAGGTGTGTCACAAAGTAAGCATGGTGGGTATATCATAGAATAATTATCACCTGTCAATCAATATCCCTCCCCTGAGTTTTGTTCCTTCAGGAGAAGTATTGGAAACAGAGACTCTACCCTTGCCAGATTCTTGAGCAAATTACCCAGAGTAAGCTGCTCTTTGTAAACCCTACTGTTAGAGAGAGAGAGGTGGGTGGGGAGGGCTTTAGGGAAGTACCCTTGATGTCTGGGACTCCATTTGCTCCCCTCTGCCTTCTTCTGACCTCTACAAGGTTCATCTGTGTCCATACGCTTTGTAGCATTCCTTATTTACCCCATAGCTGGCGTTTACTGAGAACTACTATGTACCAGATCCTGTGCCAAGTCATGGTGATACAAAGTAAAACCAAACGTGGACCCTCCTTTGGAGACCGTCACCACCCGGTAAGGAAATGGACATGTTGGTGAGCTTGGCACGGAGACACTGCTCCCGCCGCTTGCTGCGCTGTGCAAGCTGCTTCATTCACGTTAAGGTTTCAGATTAAATCAGTACTGGCTTAAGTCTCCACCTGCAGATTGGCAGGAATTCCAGGATCCCAAACTTGCACTTTCTTGTCCTCCTGGATCATCTAGGAGTCCCGGAAGGCTCCACCACAGTCTTCTTCCAAGTCCTGTTTTTTCCCAGACTGCTGCTTCTATTTTGCTAACCTGGTTCGCACTGCCAGCCATTACTGCAAATCACCTGTCAGCATTGCTCATCCAGGCTGCAGCCAGAGGGTCTTTCAAAAGAGAGGTGCTGAGCAGGGATCTATTCCTCTCCGTCCTCAATCAGTATAGGTCCCCGTCACTACGCCTCCCAGGGCTGTGGCTCTGAAGACTCAGTCCTTCCAACACTTCCAGCAGAGCCTTCATGGAATCCACCATAACCAACCCCCTTTCCAGACCCAGAGATTCCCAGTAGCATGACTGCTTTCCTTCTCAATCCCAGAAATACAAAGGCTGTATTTCTTCTCTCTTCCAGGCCCTGTTGCCATGACGAATCTAGGTCTTTCAACTACCTGGCTAGCAGGAGGTCCTCCTCCCGATGTTCCAGTGGCTCATTCTGTGGTCTTGAATCAGGGCCACTGCTTATAGTTGTGAAAGTTACACATTGCACAACTTCAAGAGTGGGACTGTTGGGTTACAAGACAGATGCACACTTCAGTTCACAAAGAAATGGATGGTTTTCCAGAATGACTACCAGTTTGCACTCCCATTAGCAACACTCTGTCTCTCCATATCCTTGTCAAGGCTTGAGTCATTTACCCTTCTAATTGTTTCCATTCCATGGGGATGAAGTCATTTCCATTACTATACTTTCTAGAGCTGGATTATTGGTGACACTGAGCTTTGGTCATTTATAATCTTAGTCATGAACTGTTACGGTCTGAAGGTTTGAGTCCCCCCCAAATTCATATGTTGAAATCCTAATACCCAATGCGATTTTAGGAGGCAGGGCCTTTGGAAATGATTAGTCATGAGGGTGGAGCCCTCGTGATGGAATTAGTGCCCTTATAAGAAGAGACAGCAGAGTGCTTGCAACCTTTGTCTCTCTCTGCCGTGTGAGGACACCAACAGCTGTCTAGCTATTTGTAAACCACGACGAGAGCCCTCACCAAAGCCCAACCATGCCGGCGCCCTGACCTCAGACTTCCAGCCTCCGGAACCATGAGAAATACATATTTGTTGTTAATAAGCAACTCAGTCTATGGTAATTTGTTTTAGCAGCCCAGACTGACTAAGACAAGGACCTGTACCTTAGTGAACAATATGCTTAATCTAGATGGTATAAGTTAAGGGTAACCAATAACAGGTAATCCGTTCCCTGTGAAAATGTTAGTTTTCTTGAAGCACACTAAACACATCACCTTCTTGGGCCCGCACAGCCATGATGTCCAGCACTTTCCAAAGCACATTTCCCCCTGTGGGCAGACAAGGTGCATCTGGCCCTGTGGAGGGATGGGACAGTAGGTGGCATAGCAGAATTCAGCATCAATCTCATTAGACCAATTATTTATATTATCCAAACTACAAACCTTTTCCTGTCCTACACTCACTATTAACAAACACTTGTGAAATGCCAGGCATGGCACTATGTGCAGGGGATAGGGCAGATGACAGAGGGCCCTCATGGAATTCACCTTCTGAAAGAGAAACAAACAGCTTTAGATGCAATAATGCTACTGGAAGTGCCTGAGTGCAGAGTCTTGGCACCTTCACTCATATCCCCGGCATCCACAGGCAGAGCTACTCCGACCCACACACAGGCCCTGCCATGTGGCAGGTTAGTGGGGATGGTGTCTTCATGCACACGAAGCAGCCAAGCCACGAGAAGCTGAGATGGTGACAGAGTAGAGTCACCCAGCTGGGCCCAGCAGAAGCCAGGTCCCTGAGGACACAGTGGCACTTGCTCCTTGTTCTGGGCCTTCTTGCCCCTGCCCTCATTCCAACCACACAGCTCATCAGCGGTGACCACAGTGGAAACTTCAGGCTCTCCCCGGTGAGCAGGAAGAGGTGCCTGCCCTGTGCTCTTGTGCTGGCCTGAGGCCCCTCTCCTTGGCTTGTAGAGGCCATCTTCTCCCTCTGTCTTCACGTGGTCTTCCCTCTATGTGTGTCTGTGTCCTCATCTCCTCTTCTGATATGGACACCAGTCATATTCGATCAGGGAACACCTTAATGACCTCATTTTAATTTGGTTACCTCTGTAAAGACCTATCTCCAAATATGATCACATGTGAGTTTAGGGAGAACACAATTTAGCCCATAACAGGGAGACACCACATGCCCACTAAAATGTCCTCCTCAAATCAAAGGAGACTGACAGATGAAGGTGTGCAGCAGGTAATGAGATATCATCCCAGCCAACAGCAAATTGGGAAAGCAGCTTATTCAGGTTTTATCTATTTTTTTTCCCTATGCCTTCCTCTGTCAAGAGCAGGGAGGTGGGAGCTCAGTGGTAGCTGAGCAGCAGCTGCAGCCATGAAGCAGGACAGCCCAAACCACTGTGCCATTCTCCAGCAAAGCAACTTCTACTGAAAAGCATAACTTCTATTGAAAACTTCTGCCACGTTCAGTGGCTCATGCTGGTAATCCCAACACTTTGGGAGTGGCATGTTTTAAAATGCCAAGTGTGACTCTCAGTGACATGACTGTTTGTCTTCTCAATCCCAGAAATACAAAGGCTGAGACTTATATGGCATTTTTAAAGTAACTACTAACTATATAAACACTTTATTCAACACTATCAAGAAATATCAAGAGTATGTGAGCTAAATCTTCACATTTTATTTTCAACTTAACAGTACAGTTTGGTAGTATGACTCGGAAACCAAAAAGAAAACAATAAAAACGCGTGCATTTAACTCCTACAACTCAACAATAAAAACAAAATCTAATTAAAAATGGCATAGACTGGAATAGACATTTCTCTGAAAATATACACAGGGCCAATAAGCACATGAAAAGACGTTCAACAACATTAGTCATTAGGGAAGTGCGTATCAGTGAAGTATCACCTCACAGCCGCTAGGATAGCTCTTAGTAAAATAGGTGGGAATGAGGGTGAATAACAAGTGTGGGCAAGGATGTGGAGAAACTAGAACCTTTATGCATTGCTGGTAGGAACATAAAATGTTGCAGTTGTTGTGGAAGACAGTTTGGTAGTTCCTCAAAAGGTTAAACATAGCACTACAATACGATCCAGCATTCCACTTCTGTGTATAAGTCCAAAATAATTAAAAGTAGGGACTCAAACACATATTTGTACATCCATGCTCAGAGCAGCGTTCGTCAAGACAGAAAAACGGCAGAAGGAGCACAATGTTCATCAACAGGGGACTGGACAAACAGAATATGGTGCATACACTGGAACACCCACTCAGCCATAAATAGAAATGATATTCTGACACATGCCACAACAAGGATGAACTGCAAAAACATTATGCTAAGAGAATAGCCACACACAAAGGGCAAATATTGTATGATCCCACTTTGTGAGCTACCTAAAATGGTCAAAATCATAGAGACAGAGAGCAGAAAAGGGGTGTCCGGGGCCCGGGGGCAGGGAGAATGGGGAGTTGGTGTTTAATGGGTACAGAGTTTCGGTTTGGGAAGATGAGAAGTTCTGGAGATGGATGGTGGCGACAGTCACACAACATTGTAAATGCAGAAATGCCACTGAACTGTGCACTTAAAAATGATGAAGATGAGCCGGGCGCAGTGGCTCATGCCTGTAATCCCAGTACTTTGGGAGGCCAAGGTGGACAGAGCACCTGAGGTCAGGAGTTTGAGACCAGCCTGGCCAACATGGTGAAACACTATCTCTACTAAAAACACAAAAAATTAGCTGAGCATGGTGGTGCACACCTGTAATTCCAGCGACTCAGGAGGCTGAGGCAGGAGAATCGCTTGAACCTGGGAGGCGGAGGCTGCAGTGAGCCGAGATCGCACCACTGCATTCCAGCCTGGGCAGCAGAGTGAGACTCCGTCTCAAAAAAAAAAAAAAAAAAAAAAAGGTGAAGATGGTAAAGTCTATATTATATAAATTTTACCACGATTTTTTTTTAAAGTCTCTCTGTTTGCTTTGTGGAGGAGAGACCAGAGGAAGGATGGCAGGAATGGAAGCAGAAAGACCCTTTTAGGAGGCAACTGTGACAATCAAGGCTTAGACTAGAATGGCAGTGACACCGGTGGGGATTCGGGGTGAATTTGGATGATCCCAACATTTCCCACTTAACGTCATTAATTTGTTCCTGAAAATCAGATATTCTGTGAAAAACCATTAAAAACTTTCTTACCATTGTTTGTAAATGGAAAAAAAAAAAAAAAAGTCATACTACAGTGCATGGCAACCATAACCCCAACCAATTTCCTAATATATAACTACAACACAGTGAAATGTCTACATATAATAAACTATTATGTCAGGATGTGAAATGCTTAAACCATCATTTCCTGACCTCCAAATAGTGGATGTGCTGTTACTTGTTCATCTGATTTGCAGGCAGTAGCAAGTAACAGTTTATATGCCATAATATTTTGTTTACAATGGGCCATGACAAATAACACACAGCAATGAATCCATTTGTTGGAAAAAGTGCAGACAAAAGTTTACAATAAAAGAGTGAGGCTCAGCCGGGCCCCATTACTCATGCCTGCGATCCTAGCACTTTGGAAGGCTGAGGTGGGAGGATCGGTTGAGGCCAGGAGTTCAAGACCAGTCTAGTCAATATAGGGAGACCCCCAACTAAAATTAAAAAAAAACAACTGAGGATCTTTTCTTAATTAACTGTGATTCTCCACCTTCACAGGTTCCAGGGATGTGGGCATGGATATCTTTGGAGGCTGCTATTCTACAATGCATGAAGGGTGGAGGAAGTACAAGCTGTCATGACGGTGCTAAGCTGAAAAACCTGGGATCTCCTACCTCTGGCTTTTTTACTACATGAAATGAATTTCCAAACTGTTTAAGCTAAAAAAAACATGCATATATCTTAGTTTGCGTTGTGGCTTTCTGGCTGATATTATGAACAAATTCATGCTGTATAACTGTATCCCCTTGATAACTTTTCATACTAAATTTACACTCATGAACACCAAAGTACCAAATGAAAAATTCAGGCAAGTTACAGCAAAGAGCTCAGATAAACAAGGGAAAAAATGCTTGTCTGTGGGCAATCTACCAAATTAGGATCGCTACTTGGAAGCATTCAAAATTAGTCTTTATTATTAAAGTACATTTTTTTCACAGGAAGAAAGACTTCCTGTATATGTCTAAAAGGTTGATGTAAAAGTGCAGCTGGCCATACACAGGCTAATCCACATTAATTTAATATTAAAATACAGTATGCCAGCTCTTTCTAAATTTGCTCCAGAGCAATAGATGTCTTGGGAGTCCATATTAATAAAACATCATGTTGCTCTAAGCAGAAAGGAGCCCTGTGGAACAGCCCTGAAAAGAAGAAAAAGACCAGAAACTCCACAGGCTGCTCTGCTCAAAAGGAAGATTAAAAATACCCACTAGAAGCAAAGTAAGAATTAGAAAACAAATACAAGACCACCTTTCTCTTGAATTTCTCCACTTTTCTCTTTCCACATATGATTTAACACAAGTTTGCCATAATAGGCTATCCTTAATAAAGACAACACAGAATGAATTAATAAGTGAATGAACGAATACAAAAACAAACGATTGCATAGAATGGCTCATCATTTGGGATCAATACGTCATAGCAATCCTTTCATTGAAGGATAGCAATGAAAGTACAAGGTATTATTCAGGAGCATAATAATTGTCAACAGTTTCCCTCTTCTTCCTCACTCAGCAGCAGTCACATGTTCTCACTGTCCTTAAGCAGATCTAGTAGTTGTGTGGAGTGCTAAAGTCTAACTGTGAACTCATCTTTTAATGAAGACCCTAATTTTTAAATCACATGGACTCTTGATTTGTTTTGCATATTTCATATATCAATACATATAGCATGCATCCAACACATAGTATAAATTTTTTTAATATATAGATCCAAAAGACTGTGTTAAGACATAGTAGACCCAGAGTGGAACAATGAATGTGTGAACAGCAGTCAAGAAAAAAGTTTAGTTAGTGCTCCGTGAGAATACTCATTCAATTAGGAAGTACAACCCCAGCACCCACTGTTAGTCAAACATACATCCTCGTCCTGACTCAGAAACACATTCGGATACGGAGATGACTTCCTTGGCCATAGAGGGCCTCCATTTCCCCCAAAAAAGGGGGTTGGATCAGGTGGTGGTTATGGCGTCTCCCAGTTCACAAAAATGACAGCATCATTTTAGCGAGGAGTAGTTTAAACTAATGTTTAAAGTATTACAAACACCAAGCACTCCAAATAGACTTTAACCACTAAGTAAGAAACCCTGGGCTATTCTCCAAGAGTCTTAAAACTTGCTTAGAGTCCAAGAAGACAGAATTGCTGAAAATAAGTTGTGTTGCCTTAAGAATAGGAACCAAAATATGGTTTTAACCAAAATATTTGATTTGTGTGTTAATACAGACACACTTTTAGTTCTATGCCCCAACTTTTAATATTACAGCTGTATTTTAAAGTCTAAAACTATGATCAATGGGCTTTTAATGTCATATTTATCTTAGATTGTTGTTGTTGCTGCTTGGGGTTTTTAATTTCATTTTTCAGTAGAAATTTTAGAAATTTGTCAAAGAATAAAGTATATATGTCTTTGGGCACATATACTATACTTCAAGTTATATGCACTGGAAATTTTACATATGGTATTATCATTGCGTTCAGATTTAGATATTTCAGCTAACACACGCATAGATTTCCCTAAATCAATCCTACCCCTCCACTACCACCTCCACCACTGCTTTTGAAAGGATTTAGTCCATTACACAAATGTTGCTTATATGTGTTTCTTCCAGGCAGCTCCCATTGTCTGCAAGTACTCTTTTCAAAAACAAATTCAAAAGTAAAGTTAAATGCAGTCACATTACAGAGATAGTAGCAACAATATTTGGTTAACATAACTTCCCAAATGTAATGTGTGGTTCAGATAAATTTGTTGGGAAGTGAATGTTTGCAGTAGAAGAGTATACGCAGATATAAACATCAGAACCTTTACGATTAAATCAACAGAACGCCATTGCAATGTTCTATATCAGTGAAGAATGGCTTTAAAGTACAATGCTTTAGTAAACACAGACCCTCACTTTAATCAGTAATGTTAAACTTCCCTTTCACCAAACATCTCATGAATGCCTGCCAGCATGAGATACAATCGGTTAACGTAAGGTTCACCTTCTTCTCCTTTGTCTCCACTATACGCATATTTTGAAAATGAAAAGACAAAAATGTGGAAACCAGGGTATTTACAAAAGTAATTATTAGCACCACAAAGATCCATAATTCCCATTACTTTATATGTATATTGGAAATGGTTTGTTATTGCATATGATACCAATATGTATTCACTCCTATCAAAAGATAACAGTCACACCTAAAGGCATATTTCTGTGAAAGCCATTTCACAAAACAGGAAAAAACCCTGAATTTTGAAATGATAGAGCTTTGCGTCCTTCTGCTATAGGTGTTTTATTTTTATCGCATAGTTTCTGTTAAGAGAAATTTAGACACAAATAGTCTTTCTCAATTAGGCCAGCTGGTGGCGGTGTTGACTGCATACCAGAATAGCCTACAGCTGGCAGGAGCTTCTCATTGTTTCAAAAGAGTATTTCCCAAGAAATACAAATGAGTTCATCTTATCTGTGTTTTGAAACTTTCAAAGACATTATTCCCTCATATCAGCACTACTGTGAACTCCCTTTGTAAAGCCTGATGATCCATCTATTTCTCTTGGCCCTGTGTACAGCATTCAAGAGACAGGACGCGTTTCATTTCCAAGGCTTAGTTAATCGATGGATATACGTTATCTGTTCACAGCTAGAAAAGCGCCACTGTTTACCTTGCCCGTGACAGGGCTTTGAAACTGCATGGAACTTTTCCTATAAGCAGAAGAAAGGACAACATCTGCATGAGAGAAACACGAGTTTATATTTGGAGTTAAAACATCAAAATCGTCCAGGCTGCTGTCAGATTAATGTGTATACAGACCCACTATGGGTACGCAAATCAGTATCTTCCCATGAACTTCTCTTTAATTGTACTTTTACTTGATATGTCCTTATCTCTGTGTGTGTGTGTGTCTGTGCGTGCGTGTGTGTGTGTGTGTGTTTAACCTGCTACTTAATGGAACAATCTCTGACATCAGGGCTTTGAATCATGCCAACAAGATAAACTGAAATCGATCATATTGTCAAAATGCATTTATAAACATAAATGCTTCTGTATAATCTGAATAAAATTTTCTTTTTATTGCCAAAGTTCTCAGGTTTACTTACATACTCCTCTTCTCTCCATGTGCATGGCTGAGTTAGTTGTTCATTCCCTTTCTGTAGAATAGAGTTGGCAAATTTTTCTTAAAAGGCCAGATAGTAAATATTTCAGGCTTTGGGGACTAAGAGGTAAAGTCGAGGCTATTATGTGGGCACCTACATAATCACTTAAAAACGTAAAAGCCATTCTTAACTCAAGAGCAGTACCAGGTGCAGAGTCAGGACAGATTTGGCTTTGCAGGCCAAAGTTTGCCAATCAGCTTCCAGAGAATAAATTATATTATGGGATGTATGTATATTTTTCCAGTAAAATCCACAAAGACTGGCAGAAAAATAGACTCTAGCCTGTATATTATGTTAAAATATTTCTAGTTAAAAAGTTTTCCAATTTAAAGCTACATATTAGAATTTGATACTAATCATTTATATGTTTTAAAATGCATATTATTATCACCAAGAAATAAAAATCCTGGACCTGAGATCAGAAAATTTGGCCCAAGAGACACTCATAATGCTGCACAGTGGGCTGTGTGTGGTGACAGGGCAAGAGAAAACAACCAGAAACACCCCCAAATAAACAACCATAATGCTGTGCACAACATACCAACCCCAGTAGGCGATTTTCAGCAACTACCTGACAGTGTGTTTTAAAACTTAGTGTTGACAACACAACACTTTTTTCTTGTTATCGGTAAACATTTTAAATTGCATTTGTTTTAATTGACTAATAACAATTATACATATTCATGGAGTTCATAATGATGTTTCAATACATATAAAGTGAGTGATCAGATCAGGGTAATCAGCATTTCCATCACCTCAAACATTTATCATTTCTTTGTGTTGGGGACATTCCATAGGCACCAATACTTTAAATTTTAAATTGAGAATTTATTTATTTTTGACAACTATTAGCACTGTAGGTTTTCAAGAAAAGATCCCCCTTGTTGCAGACCTGGGACTGTGCAGGGAGCGCTCGGAGGCCAGGACAAAGGGTATCGGGGATGGGCCGGTGTTGATGTCTCCTCCACGGAGATCTGAGGGAATGAGGAACTAATCTGTTGCACTAACTTAGAATGAATCATGAGTTTTGGGTTCACACTTTGTTTTTGTTTTATTTTTTTTCCTTTCACCAGCAGCATAGGGTATTTTGCAAAGTAGATTAGCTAGTAGAAAAGGAATGGAATGAAATAACAGAATCACTCAATAATTATTTATCTTTGACTTTGCAATATGGTCAAAAATATTCTCAGAAGCTTACTTTTTGAAAATGAAAAAAAGAAACTTGAGCGCATATGCTTGCATGCTGGGCCCTGACTTAGAGCTAATAGGGAACTTCAGTATCATCCAGCTTAACCCTCTTATTTCACAGGTGAGTAAATGACAGCCCAGTGCACTTGAGTGGCTTGCCCAAGGTCACACAACAAGAAACTAGCTATTCCAGGCTGATGCACAATCGATCTACTTAACAGCAAACTTTCTACCTCCAGGGATGGAGCTAAATAAAAGCAAGTTATTTTTCTTGAAATGAATGGGTCTTAGAGACTCACAAGATAAGGGTAAAATATGAGCTATTTTGAATGCCTTCTAGCATTATCCAGAAACCCAATAAAAATGGGAATTAAGGGATACAACTCTCACTACTACTCCAGACAGGACAGGTGCAAGCTGTGGAGAGCCGGGGGCTCGGGGGGAAGTAAGTGGTGGGTGGGGGTTTGGGAGCTGGCCTCCTCCAGGGGTCACCAGCCTCACTGTGTCTGAGGGTCTCCAGTGCCGGCACAGACCTGCAGCATGTGTCATTGCCTCAGTTGTTCCATTCAGCAGCCTCCGGGCCCTCCCTTTTGGGGAATCAAAGGGAAGCATCAGGAGAGACCAGGCATCTCAAGGCTGGGCTCTCTGAACATCACGAGATCAACTCCTTAAACAGGAAGCCAAAGCCTCTCGCCCTTCACATTTAAACATATCAAACTGCTGCGTTCTAATCAAGTCAAGCAGCCAGTGTTGTTTTTAAGACTTAGAGTCTCTACTTTACGGGAGACTGTGATCCATAAAATAAATTTTTATCACAAAGTGGCATTTGCTGAAGAGGTTCCTGGCTACTGAAGTGGATTACCCTTGGGCCCTCTATCAAGACAGCTTCATGTCTGGATTCCAGGTGACTAGGATAGTTTTCACTCTACTAAACCGCAACCCCTACAACCCACCCGATCTCCCGTGAGTGTCAGAGTTGGACACCCTGCCCTGCAGCACCATAACAACAAGAGAACCCAACCTTGTAGAGTCAGTGCCATGGTCTGGGGACATAGGAAATGCCCCTTTCTACACAGAAGGAAGATTATATTACCTAGTCCTGGTGAGTTTTTTTCCCATCATTGTCATCCAACAGAAACGTCAATCTCCATTCATACGGCCAACAAGCATATGAAGCAATGCTCAGCATCACTGATCATCAGAGAAATGCAGATCAAAACCACAATGAGACACCATCTCACACCGGTCAGAATGGCTATGGTTAAAATGTCAAAAAAAAATAACAGATGCTGGTGAGGCTGCAGAGAAAAGGGCACACTTATACACTTGGTGGGAATGCAAAATAGTTCAGCCCTTGTGGAAAGCAGTTTGGAAATTTCTCAAAGAAGCAAAAATAGAACTACCATTCAACTCAGCAACCCATGACTGGGTATACAACCGAAGGAAAATAAATCACAAAAGACACCTGCCCTTGTATGTTTATCACAGCACTGTCCTCAACAGCAAAGACATAGAAACAACCCAGGTGCCTATCAACAGCAGACTGGATAAAGAAAATGTCGGCCGGGGGCAGTGGCTCACACCTGTAATCCCAGCACTTCAGGAGGCCGAGACGGGTGGATCACAAGGTCAGGAGATCGAGACCAGCCTGGCTAACACGGGGAAACCCCATCTCTACTAAAAATACAAAAAAAAAGAAAAAAAAAAAAACATTAGCCGGACGTGGTGGCGGGTGCCTGTAGTCCCAGCTACTGGGGAGGCTGAGGCGGGAGAATGGGTGAACCTGGGGGCAGGGCTTGCAGTGAGCCGAGATCGCACCACTGCACTCCAGCTTGGGCGACAGAGTGAGACTGCATCTCAAAAAAAAAGAGAAGAAAAAAGATGTCAAACGTATACACCACGGAGTACTACAAAGTCACAAAAAAGAATGAACTCATGTCCTCTGAAGCAACATGGATGCAGCTGGAGGCCATTATCCTAAGCGAATTGACACAGAAACAGAAAACCAAATACCACATGTTCTCACTTTTTTTTTTTTCTTTTGAGACAGGGTCTTGCTCTGTCTTAAAAGCCCAGCCCAGGCTGGGGTGTAGTGGCATGATCACAGCTCACTACAGCCTCAATCTCTCAGGCTCAAGCAATCCTCCCACCTAAGCCTCCCAAGTTGCTTGGACTACAGGTGTACGCCACCATGCCCAGGTAAGTTTTTAAAATTTTTGTAGAGACAGTGTCTCATCATGTCTAGTCTCAAACTCCTGGGCTCAAGTGGTCCTCCCACCTCGGGATTACAGGTGTGAGCCACCACACCCGGCCTGTTCTCACTTATAAGCTAAACCAATGTTTAGCTTTACCACAAAAGGACACAAAGAAGGGAAAAATAGACACTGGGGACTCCAAAAGGGAGGCGGCCGGGGGCATGGGCTGAAAAACTACTCATCGGGTACTATGTCTGCTACTTGGGCAATAGGATCCTTAGAAGCCCAAACTTCAGCATCACACAATATACTCTTGTAACAAACCTGCACCTGCACCCCAAATCTAAAATAAAAAGTAAAATTTAAAAACAAATACATACATAAACAAAATGGGAAAAAAAGAAATGTCAATCTCCCCTTCAAAATGCAAAGTTAGGACATTTTCTCAGCTGACTACTGAGCTCCCAAGTTTTTAATTTTAAACTAAATTTAATGTTGACAAATAATGTTGGATGCTGTATATACTCTATACTATTATAGCTGTTATTAAGAATATTATGTCTGTCATTTTTCTCCAAAATTTTCAGAATGTTCTATTAAATCCTAACACAAATTTCCCTCAACCCTACATTGCCCCATAATCCTTATCTTGGTGTGGCTCAAATATAACAGAAGAGGCTAAGGTACACAGATAGCCAGAGCAGGCAACGTGATTATGAATGGAGGGTCCTCTGACACCTCAGGAGATAGTCCCCCCACCCCTGGTATGCATTTAATATTAGAATTCCATTTGCAGAATAGACCTTTCCCTACTAAATTTGCAGGAATGGTGTCAGAGAACAGGAAGAGCCCAAAGGTTATGGTTAAGGGCTGAGAGACACAAAAAGGCTCTGGATTACTTGAAATCCCAGTGACTTGTGAGTTGCTACCGTGAGGAGGTTGAACGAAGGGAGCGGGGTTCAATGTATAAAGAGCGTCTACCAGCAACTGATGAGGACAGCCATCTGCAGTTAAGTTAATTCACCTTGAGTGTTTAAGCATAACAGTATATCGTGCCCTTTGTCCTTCTTCATTGATATGAATTGATACACAACCCCTTCATTGATATGAATCGAGTAATTTTTGTCTTCATTTTTTTTTCTGTTCTCTGTGTGTGTGTGCGTGTGTGTGTGTGTAAGATGGGAAGATCTTCTTTCCAGTTTAAGATATCCCAAAGTGTCCTTGTCCATAGGCGCTTAACTGGGGAGTGGGCTACCCAGCTGTTTGATCTGCAGGGCCACAGTTTACTTTGGATCTTGCCTCATTTTTGTTCTAAAGCCCTTGCAACATGTTGTGCCTCGTGTTGTTGCTCATCTCAAGTGGCTGCTCTCCATTCTCATTTCTGTTTTTGAATTAGGTCTCCAACTTCAGGTTCAACTCCATTGACAAAGCCAGATGAAAGGGCTGTTGCTACCTCAGCACCTCTGTAACACTCAGATGTCATCAAAAGTTGTTCTCCAGTCTATCTCAGAAACCTCCTATAGTGTCATCTTTTTCTTTGTTTGTATGATTGAATTATGCTCCAGCAGATCTGTATTGAAAACATTTGGGGTATGACTTTTAGCACACTTGACCTACATTTTGGATAGGTCCCTTTTTTTGACTGTCAGCTTTACTGTGGAAACGGGAATCCTATAAGGTCTCTTTCCCGGTCAGTCCAATCAGCTTTTACCCTCCATGCTTTAGCATCGGAGGTTCTGACCAACATGTGTACATGTTGATAAATGTACAAGGTACACATGTGTGCAAAATGTGTACAAAGTCAGGGGTCCCTGGGTTATATGCCCCCAGAAGAATTCTAAATGTTTCTAATAAATATTTGCTGTTCTTCTTTGGCTTTAAGGAAATTGGTTTGTTTTTTTTTTTTCAACTTAAAAAAAATAGAGACAGGGTCTCACTGTGTTGCCCAGGTTGGTCTCGAACACCTGGGCTCAAGCAATCCTCCTGCCTCGACCTCCCTAAGTGCTGAGATTATAGGCATTAGGAAAATCTTCAGTTTTATGTCTTAATTCAGCCCAGGTCCAAGGCTTAATTCTACAGTTGTCCCGCATAACTGGCTTGCAGGAGGAGTTTTAGGAGGGTTGTTTGGGAAAAGTAGGAAGTCTGGACCAAGGGAAGATGAGGGAGGTGGTGTGGGTGTGGAAGGACAGTGATTAGAGCATAAAAGGAAAAGAGAGCTGGATATTAGGAGACAACCAAGGGGGCATGGAGGGGGAGGTTTTCCAGAAAAATGAGTCTAGTGAGTTCTTTCTTACATTTGTCAAATTGCTCATTAGCTTTGGTCAATGAATCTTTTAGTGAAGCACTTTATACTTCAGAATTTTATCTGGAGGTGTACCAATCAAAAAATGCCACCTGTTGGGCCGGAGGAACATTATTTCCTTTCTTCTCAAACAGACCATTTTGTTCAAATGAAACGCTCTGCTGAGTGGCCACTGAAGGCCCAATCACCCTTGGTGAATTTACGCCATTTAGAGAAACAGGCACAAGAATTTAGACTGAGTCAGATTGCGTATAAGAAGCAGGAGTGTTTTGAGGTACAGGAGAGGACTCAGACTTCGAAGACCCCTGAGAGCTGGCGAGGGTCGGAAGGGATGTAATGCTCTGTACCTCCTGTCTTGGGCCCCTAGACTGACAAGTGGCCACCCCCGAATGCAGGCTTCACAATCTGCTCTCCCAGCAGGCAGAAAGCCAGAGAGGATGCCGTCTTTGGATCAAAACAAGCTCTCAAGACACAAAATCCAGACAGAAGGAGAACCTCATCTGGTTTTATTGGTTACCCATAGCTGAGTTTTGTCCAAGTGGGTGCCTGTCAGTGAGAACCACAAGCTCACAGGTATGTGAGCGAAAAGGACTGTCAAAGAATGGTATGATTCCACCAACGCTGACAAACAAATGGGAACTGATACCTAGTTATTAACAAATGGTGGATACCAAAGTGAGCATAATCAAGGAACTCAACACAAAGAGAATGGGGTTTAGGCTCAGGGCTGACTTAGCACATCCATGCTTCGAGTAGCAAGACACAGGGGACCTCTGTGGGTACCAGACCTGGCTGAAGGTTGAGTCCAGGACAACAGAGTGTGCAGACCTCCACGGCAACTATGGAAATACATGAAGACCAACCAAGTGAGAACAAGCAAAGACTATTTATTCAGAGTTTGCCACAGCAAGGGCATCACCCACCATCTTGCATTTCGGCAGAGACTCAAAGGCAAGCAGAGAGGTAGGAAAGCTTTATAGTAGAATCAAGGGAAGCTTTCAAGTGTGTGTTGATTGGAGGATATAGGCGTGGGAAAGCTGGAGGGAGCTAACTAGAAGTGGGGCCTCCTATGTGATTGGTTAGGGTGCATACTTGACTTTCTCTGATTGGCTCTTAGTTGGAAGCAGGAACAAAAATTAGAGAAACTATCAGTCATCACTCAAGTTCTTAACCTGTTATGGTGGCTCACACCTCTAATCCCAACACTTTGGGAGACCAAGCTGGGTGGATCACTTGAGCTCAGGAGTTCAAGACCAGCCTGGGCAGCATGGTGAAACCTTGTCTCCACAAAAAAAAATACAAAAAAAAAAAAATATATATATATATCTATATAGATATATTAGCCAGACATGTCAGCTGCACCTGCAGTCCCAGCTATTCAGGAGAATGAGGTGGGAGGATCACCTGAGCCCAAGAGGTCAAGGCTGCAGTGAGCCATGATCACCAGTGCACTCCAGCCTGGGTACAGAGTGAGACACTATCTCAAACAAAACAAAACAAAACAAAACAACAAGTTCTTAATATTTTGGGCCAATTGTTACAGAGATTATTGCTGCAGCTTGTGGATCTGAATTCTATTTTTATATGGCCATATTTATGGTCATTGTCCACTGGTCTGTTCAGTCTCTCAGCACATAGCCTTCACCCCAGCACTTTTGTTCCCGTGTGAATGAAATGAACCATGTAAGGTTACGCATGGCAACATTGTTTCGATAGACAAAAGAAAAGTTGGAAAACAACCAAAATGTCCATAATCAGGGCACAGGATAAATGAGTGAGGCTGCCCCCCTATAATGGAGTACTAAATCAGTGTCCCCTTACTGTGCTCCCAAAGCCCATTGTCCATGCTTTGATGACAGCACTCATGACATGGTGTCCATTTATACGTCTGATTTCTTAACTTCACTCTTAAGGACTCAACACAAATTTTAATTTTCTCTATGTGTCTGCTTAATACTTGTCAGGTGAGAGTAAAACATGGGGAACCTATCCTCCAACCAGAGGATAGGCAGTCATAAAAAGCAGTACAGAGTTTAAATTTCACTAATAGAAAAACACAATTCAGTAAATTAAAGCATCGTTTTTTTGAAGAAAAATTGTATTCTACCATAAATTTAGACATTAGACTACATTTACAAAAGCAATAGAAGTGTTTAATTCAAATGAAATAAGATTCTAAAAGAAGGGGTCAGCACAGTTTTTCTAAAAGGGGTCAGACTAAATATTTTAGGCTTTGAGGACCATATTGTATTTGTCACCCGTTCTTTGATTTTTTAAAAATAAACTTGGCCGGGCGCGATGGCTCATGCCTGTAATCCCAGCACTTTGGGAGGCCGAGGTGGGTGGATCACCTGATGTCAGGAGTTTGAGACCAGTCTGACCAACATAGTGAAACTCCTTCTCTACTAAAAATACAAAAATTAGCCCCGTGTGGTGGCGTACACCTGTAATCCCAGCTACTTGGGAGGCTGAGGCAGGAGACAGAATCGCTTGAAACCAGGAGGTGGAGGTTTCAGTGAGCCAAGATTGCGCCATTGCACTCCTACCTGGGCAACAAGAAGGAACCCTGTCTTTAAAACAAACAAACAAAGCCTTTTAAAAATTGGGGCTTGCAGATCCCTGTCTAACAGCCAAAGTTCATTGACTTCTTTCTGTTCTTACAAAATCATTTTGGAAATCTAAGTATAAATATCTAAGTATGAATATTAAGGATACTAAATAGGTTTTTTCAGACAAAGTAACTATACAAGAAAAGAGATTGAACTGACTACTGTAACTTTAGAGATAGAAGCACCTCCAGAACTTATTAAAACTCAAATTGCTGTGGGGTCCAAATTCCAAAGTGATGCCCATGTTTTTTGTCTGGGACCACATTTTGAGACCTGTTGCTGGATAGGCTAAAAGCTTTCCAAATCCTTATTTTTGCTGCGTCATGAGGAGATTCTTGTCATCCCTGTGAGCAAAGCTCCTACGAACGAATTCCCCTCCCAGCAGCCATTGTATTGGGCACTTTGTAGCTGTTACACGGAAACTTCACATACCCACCCAAATCTGAGGACAAAAGGAAAATGTTGTCTAACCGGGAACACCCCCTGAGATATAACTCTGGAACAAGAACACAGCAAGAATCTATTAATAGGAGTGATCCCTTTTGAACTGAAAAATTTCTGTACCCCTCCCTGAAGTAAGCGCCAGTATTAAAGTTTGCTGACCTGAATGGGTCATAATGCAATACGGTGACAGTTTATGTAACTTGTGAAACTAGTTCAGCCAATCTTCAAGGACAATAGGCTTAAAATGGATTGATGTTAGATCCTTTTTAGGTGGACTTGGGTGTTCAGTTTGGTTTATTAACCTTCCCTAAGCCTGCTAGCCTGTGCCAATTCTTATCATAATCCTTAGCACTCTAAATGTATGGTCCTTGGGATCAAGACCAGCTTACTTGTCTTTGTTGAGTTAATACACATTAGGCACTTAGAACAGTACCTGCATATAACGTGTACTATACAAATCCGAGTAACTGCTGTTATTATTCACAGCACCTAGCATGGAGCTGGGTACTTAGAAGGAGTTCAATAAATACTTTGTAATAATGAATAAAAAAACAGTATGACGCATGGTTATGATTTGGGACAGTCTAGACCTTAAGTTTCTGTTTGGGATGATGAAAAAAGTTCTGGAAATGGTGATGGTGTATCAGGTTGGTGCAAAAGTAATTGTGGTTTTTGCCATAGCATTTAATCGCAAAAAATCACAATTACTTTTGCATCAACCTAAATACAACATTATGAATGTACTTTTTTGGGCTTCCACATGTAAGTGAGAACGTGCAGTATTCAACTTTCTCGTCTAGCCTTACTTCACTTAAGTAAGTGTCCTCCAGTTTCATCCACAGTGCTGCAAATGACAAGATTTCATTCTTTTTCATGACTGAATAGTATTCCATTGTGTGTGTGTGTGTGTGTGTGTGTGTGTGTGTGTGTGTGTGTGTGTATAATTTTCCTTATCCATTCATCTGGTTTTGGACACCTAGGTTGATCTCATATCTTGGCTATTGTGAATAGTGATGCAACAAATGTGGAGATGCAGATGTCTCTTCAATATAATGATTTCCTTTGCTTTGGATAAATTCCAGTGGTGGAATTGCTGGATCACATTGCAGTTCTGTTTGTAGTTTTTTGAGGAATCTCCATGCTGTTCTCCATAGTGGCTGTACTACTTTACATTTCCACCAAAAATGTACAAGAATTCCCTTTTCTTTGCATCCTCACCAGCATTTTATATTTTTTGTCTTTTTGATAACAGCTATCTGAACTGGGGTGAGATGATACCTCCGTGTAGTTTTGATTTGCAATTCCCTGATGATTAGAGATGTGAGCACATTTTCACATATTTCTTAACCATTTTTATGTCTTCTTAGGGAAAAGTCTGTTCAGATCATTTGCTTTTTTTTTTTTTTTTTTTGAGATGGAGTTTTACTCTGTCACCCAGGCCAGAGTGCAGTAGGCTGATCTTGGCTCACTGCAAACTCCACCTCCCGGGTTCAAGCAATTCTCATGCATCAGCCACCTAAGTAGCTAGGATTACAGGCATGTGCCACCACACTCAGCTAATTTTTGTATTTTTAATAGAGTCGGGGTTTCGCCATGTTGGCCAGGTTGGTCTCGATCTCCTGGGCTCAAGTGAATCACCCACCTCGGACTCCCAAAGTGCTGGGATTATAGGCGTGAGCTACTGCGCCTGGCCCATATGTCCATCTTTTCCTTTCTTTCTTTTTTTTTTTTTTTTTTGTTAGCTGTTAAAGTGCTTCAGTATTCAGGACATTAATCCCAAATTGGATGAGTAGTTTGCATAGATTTTCTCTAATATCATACATTATCTTTTCACTCTATTGATTGTACCCTTTGCTGTGCAGAAACTTTTTAGTTTGCTATAATCCTATTTGTTTATTTTTATTTTTGTTGCTTGTGCTTTGGATATCCTATTCATAAAATCTTTTCCCAGGCTGATATCCTGAAGCATTTCCCCCAGAAGAACTTCCTCTTCTAGTAATTTCATGGTTTCAGGTCTTAAATTTAGGTCTTCGATCCACTTTAAGTTGATACTTGTATTGGGTGAGAGGTAGGAGTCTAGTTTCATCCACTTTTCCTAGCACCATTTATTGAAGAAACTGTTCTTTCTCCAATGAGTGTTCTTGGTACTTTTGTCAAAAATCAGTTGACTATAAATATGCACATTTATTCCTGCATTCTCTATTCTGTTCCATTGATGTATGTGTTTTTTAATGCCTGTTTTGGTTATTACAACTTTGTAATATATTCTGAGGTGTGGTAGTGTGACACCTCCAACTTTTTTTTTTATTTCAAACTTTATCCAGTTTTACTAAAGGTACTTTCCATAAACAATCATGGTATTTCAAGCAGGATATGGGCAGACAGTCATTAACAGTACACAACAACTTTCAAACTCCCTTCTTCAGTTGACTACCAAAAATCAGAAAGCCACTATAAAACTCAATTAAGTCTTCATCTGATGCTCTGAACAGAGAAAGTTGAGTGAGGGTTAACATTTCACATTTAGCCTGTTGTTCAACACCTTTTCATGAGCCGGCCCTGACTTTCAGGAAGTGAAATGAAAATGGCAGAATTTATTCAAAGATCCGCAACCTAGAAATGGAACCACTGCTCTTTTAAGGAGCACCATCTCAGTGATATCACTGGAAAGTCCAGATTGCCTGACACACTGGTAACCAATTGTTGGGGGTCACATCCCAACAGGTGTCTGGGTTTAAGGGAGTTAAGTCTATGCTGAAAGGTTGAAAGGGAGAAGAGGACATACAAATGAATTTGTTTTTATGGCTTTTGTGACAAGGTGGCCATGTGTGTCAAAGTCAGGAAATCCCTCCTCCTGGGAGCCAAGAGGAAGTCTCTCAAAACTAGAAGGGAAAGGTGTTTTCTCCACATCAATCCAGCTTCACAGACATTCTTTTCCCCAAAACAAAAAAGAATTGTTCCGTGTGCTAACAACATAGCTTTAAAAAAAAGTGAAACAAAATGCTGCATTTTTATAAAATTTGATAAAAAAGAGTATTTCAAACTGTACAGTCACCTCTAGAGGTACATAGTTATCAAAAATGTGCACACTTCACTTGGCATCTCCAACACCTTCAGATTTCTGTGCCTGGTCTGTTTTGGCATCTCCATTTTCTGCAGGGTTATTCCCCTCCTTGCCAGCAACAGCTTTTCCCTTTTTTCCATTGGGTACCTTCTCTCCCTTCTTTTCAAGAATGTTTTTTGGCTTGGGCTCTGGCTTTGGAAGGGCAGGTTTAGCAGACAACCTCGCGGATCTTCTCAGTGGTTCATCTTTCACCTTGGCTTTATCTCCTTTAGCATCCCCTTCAACCTTTATCTTGGGCATGATGGCAGCAATGGCAGTGGGATGTAGGCACTGGGCAAGGGATGCAGTGGCCCGTGGGCTTTGGTTAGCCCAGGCATCATTCTCACCCTTCTTCTTTGATACCTCCAATTTTGTTCTTTCTGTTTGGGATTGCTTTAGATATTCAAAGTCCCTTGCAGTACAATATACATTTTATGATTTTTTTCTATTTCTGTAAAAAAGGTCATTGGTATTTTCATAGGGATTACATTGAACCTGTAGATTGCTTTGGGTAGTATTATCATTTGACAATATTAATTCTTCCAATCTATAAGCATGGGATGTCCTTCTATTTGTTTGTATCCTCTTCAATTTCTTTCATCACAGTTCTGTAGTTTTCCTTACAGCAGGCTTTCACCTTCTTGGTTACATATATTACTGGGTAGTTTATTTGTTTTGTAACTATTGTAAATGGGATTGCCTTTTTGATTTGTTTCAGCTAGTTCATTGTATGTGCCTAGAAAAGCTACTGATTTTTGTATATTAATTGTGTATCCTGCGCTCTACTGAATTCATTTATCAGTTTTAAGAATTCTTTGTAGAGTCTTTAAGTTTTTCTGTATATAAGATTATGTCATCTGCAAAGAAGAACAATTTGACTTCCTGCTTTCCTATTTGGATGCCATTTATTTTCTTCTCTTGGCAATTGCACTAGACAAGACCTCCAGTACTATGTTGAACAAAAGCAATGAGAGTGGACATCCTTGTCTTGTTCCAGTTCTTAAGAGAAAAGCTTTTGGCTTTTTCCCATTCAATAAAATGTTAGCTGTGGTTTTGTCATACATAGCCTTTATTATGTTGAAATACTTTCCTTCCATACCTAATATATTAAGAATTTTGATAATGAAATGATGTTGAATTTAACCAAATGCTTTTGCTTCATCTATTGAGATGATGACATGGTTTTAGTCCTTTATTCTATTGATGTAATAATGATGTTTATTGATTTGTTATGTTGAACCATCCTTGAATTCCTGGCATAAATTTCACTTGAGTATGGTGTATCATCTTTTGATGTAATTTTGGATTCAGTTTACTAGTGTTTCACTGAGAACTTTTTCACCTATGTTCATCAGGGATATTGGCCTGTAGATTGTTTTGTTGCTGTTCTGTTCTTGCCTAGTTTTGGTATCAGGGTTATGCTGACCTCCTAGAATAAATTAGGAAGAATTTCCTCTGCTTCGATATTGCTGGAATAATTTGAGAAAAAATTGGTCTTAATTCTTGTTTAAAGGAGCAATAGAATTCAATGGGAAAGCTATCCAGTCCTGAACTTTTCTTTTTTGGGGAACTTTTTATTATTAATTCAATCTCATTACTTATTTTCTTTTTTCTTTTTCTTTTTTTTTTTTTTTTGGTGAAAGAGCCTTGCTCTGTCATCCAGGCTGGAGTGCAGTGGTGTACTGCTGGCTCACTGCAACCTCTGCCTCCTGGGTTCAAGCAATTCTCCTGCCTCGGCCTTCCAAGTAGCTGAGCTTACAGGTGCACGCCACCATGCCTGGCTAATTTTTGTATTTTTTCAGTACAGACAGGGTTTCACCATGTTGGCCAGGCTAGTCTTGAAAGTCTTGAACTCCTGACCTTGTGATCCGCCCACCTCAGCCTCCCAAAGTGATGGGATTACAGGCGTGAGCCACTGTGCCCGGCCCAATATCATTACTTCTTATTACTCTGTTCAGGTTTTCTATTTCATCTTGGTTCAATCTAGAGAGGTTGTATGTGTTCAGGAATTTGTCCATTTCCTTGAGGTTTTCAAATTTATTGAAATGTAGTTGTTCATAAGTAGTTTTTAATTATCCTTTGTATTTCTGTGATATCCATTGTGACATCCTCTTTTTCATTTCTGATTTACTTGGTTTTTTCTCTTTTTTGGTTAGTCTTGCTAATTGTCTATTTTGTTTATCTTTTCAAAAATCCAAATTTTTGTTTCATTGATCTTTTGTAGTTTTTAGCCTCAATTTTGTTTATTTCTGCTCAGATCTTTGTTATTTCCCTTTTTCTACTAATTTTGGATTTGGTTTTTTCTTCCTTTTGTAGATTTGTATCTTTGTGCATTATTAGGTTGTTTATTTGAAATATTTCTATGTCTTCATGTAGGCATTGATTGCTATAAATTTGCCATTTAACATTTCTTTTGTTGTGCCCCATAGGTTTTGGTATGTTGTGTTTCTATTTTCATTTGTTTCAAGGAATTTTTAAATTCCCTTCCTAATTTATTCCTTCACTCATTGGTCATTCAGAAGCATGTTTTCTAATTCCCATGTATTTGCATAGTTTTACATGTTCCTCTTGTAACTGATATCTAGTTTATTCCACTGTGGTCACATAAGATATTTGACATAATTTTGATGTTTTAGTGTTTTGAGACTTGGAATTTCCTTGAGACAAGGAAATTCCTTGTGGGCAAAGGACAGAATGTCTCAAGGAAATTCCTTGTGGGCAAAGGACAGAATTCAAAGTCATCCCTTTGAGGTTGACCTGAAACTAATGAATATCTGATTGTTTCCTCTGCCCTATTCTTTATGTAACAATGCAGATTCACCAAGCCAGACTAAACTGTGTAGTCAGTGGAAAGCTGATCAAGGACTTAAAAGAATGCAACCTTTTGTCTCTTATCTACTTCTGACCTGGAAGCCCCCACTTCAAATTGTCCTGCCTTAGCAGACCAAACCAATGTTCACCTTACACATATTGATTGATGTCTCATGTCTGCCTGAAATGCATAAAAGCAAGCTATTCCCCAACCACCTTGGGCACATGTCCTCAGGACCACCTGAGGCAGTGTCATGGGTGCATCCTTAACCTTGGCAAAAAAAACTTTCTAAATTGACTGTGACCTGTGTCAGATATTTTGGGTTCACATTATTATCTTTTCACTTTCAGATGCAAGCCTCCCTTGAACATTTCTTGTAAAATCAGGTTAGTGATAATGAATTCCCTTATGTTTTGCTTGTCTGGGAAAGAGTTCATTTCTCCTTCACTTCTGAAGGAGACAGCTTTGCTGAGTATAATATTCCTGGTTGGCAGGGGTTTTTTCCAGTACTTTCAATATCTTCACATTCTCTCCTGGACTGTAATGTTTGTGTAGAGAAATCTGCTCTCAGTCTAATGGGGATTCTCTTAAATATGACTTGACACTTTTCACTTGCTGATTTTAGAATTCTTTCTTTGTCTTTGACTTTTGACAATTGGACTCTTATGTACCTTGGAGAGGACCTGTTTGGGTCGAATCTATTTGGAATTCTTTGAGCTTCCTAGACCTGGATGTCCACCTTTCTCTCAAGACTTGTGAAGTTTTCTGTTATTCTTTTGTTAAATGTGTTCTTCTCAGCTTTGCCCATGTCTTCTGCCTCTGGAACACCCATAATATGAATATTTCTTGGCTTAATAGTGCCCCGTAAATCTTATATCCTTGCTTTGCTTCATTATTTCTTCTTCTTTCTTCCTTTTATCCTCCTCCTCCTTCTTCTTCTTCCTCCTTCTTCACTTTCTTCTCCTTTTCTTCTCCTTCCCCTCCTCCTCCTCCTTCTCCTTCTTCTTCTTCTTTTTTCTTCTTCTTCTCCTTCTCCTTCTTCTTTTTTTCTTCTTCTCCTTCTCCTCCTACTCCTCCTTCCTCTTCTTCTTCCACTTCTCCTTCTTTTCCTCCTTCTTGTCCTCCTTCTCCTTCTTGTGCTTCTGCTTCTGCTGCTTCTACTTCCTGAGTTGTTTGAAAAGACCTATCTTTCAGTTCATAAATTGTTACTTCTACTTGATCTAGTCTTTTGTTGAAACTTTCAATTTTATTTGTTTTATTCATTGAATTATTTAGCTCTAGGAATTCTGTTTGGTTCTTTCTTATGATATCTTTTTCCTGATATCTTTCTCTTTGTTGAATTTCTCATTTAAATCAACTCAAACCATGAATTGCTTTCCTGATTTTATTGAGTTTGTATGTCTGCATTTTCTTGTATCTCACTGAGTTTCCTTATGACTATTATTTTACATTTTTCTCTGCCTTTCACATATTTTCTTATAATTATGGACTGTTACTGGAGAATTATTGTTTTCCTTTGAGGGGTCTGTTTCCTTGCTTTTTATGTTTGATGTATTCCTACATTAATTTTGCACATCTGATGGAAAAGTTGCCTTCAGCAATTTTATGGAGTAGGTTTCATACACTTATTCACATAAGTGAGTTTTGGGGTGTCGGCTTGGTGGGATGCATTGGCCTTTTTTCTAGGTTAATAAGTAGTGTGTTAGCCATTTCTTCAGCCATAATCCACACTAGTGGCATTTGTGAGTGTGTGTATATATAGATACACACACATACATATGCAAAATTATGTGTATGTACACATATATGTTTATATATATGCAAATTGTGCATATATACACACATACACACATATATACACATATATATGCAAAATTTAATGAAGCTAATACTGTGACCACTACAGAGGCCCCCAATGTGTCACTTCTAATCATAATCCTTTCCTTCCCTAATCAGAAATAACCATTATGACTTTTGCAAAATTCAGTTTCTTGCTTAAAATTTTCCATTTGTTTATGCATTTCTAAGTGATATAATTTAGTTTGCCTGTTTTAAAAATTATGTAAATAGAATCACACTGAATGTGTTGTGTGTGTGTGTCCTGTTTTTTTCACCTAACATTATATATGTGAGATTTATTTACGTTGTTATGTACAACTACTGTTAATCAATTTTTATGATGCATGGTATTCCATTGTATGAATATACCAAAATTAGGTGGTGGTTGTTTTTTTTTTTCTGAGACAAGTGGCTGGAACTACAAGCATGCACCACCACACCTGGCTAATTTTTGTATTTTTAGTAGAGATGGGTTTCATCATGTTAGCCAGGCTGGTCTCCAACTCCTGAACTCAAGTGATCCACCTGCCTTGGCCTCCCAAAGTGCTGGGATTACAGGTGAGAGCCACCATGCCGGGTCCCAACATTAGTTTATTAACATAGCTATACCAGTTTCTTTCAATTATAATGTGAATAATACATCTTTTTTCTTATTTTCATTTTAAACCTTTCTCTACCTTATATTTTGGAAGTATTTTTTGTAGATACCATATAATTGTATTCTTGTGGTTTTGATGTTCTTGTTATCTAATCTGATAATCTTTGTACTTTAGCTGAAGTATTTAATCCATTTGCATATAATATAATTATTTTATACTTGGGCTTAAATCTAGCGTATTTTAGACTTTATATTTGTTATAGCTATTCAATGTTTATTCTCTGCTCCTTTTGTAATATTTTTTATCATTCCATTTTTTCTCTACCGATTTCAAATTAGATCATTGGATCCTATTCTTTTCTTTGTTTATAAGATAAAACAATATAGTTTAATGCAATAAGGTATGAAAAAATAATTAATATAGTTTCAGATTTCAATTGCAACAAGCTTTTTTTTTTTTTAATCACATGATTGGCTCCTCTGGCAACCAGATCCCATCTTCCAAGAGTCACCTCATTAGCACTGACTCCAGTATGATTGAAAGGGGCTTTTTAAATTATTATTTCAATAGATGTTTGGAGAATAGGTGGTATTTGGTTGCACGAATGAGTTCTTTAGTGGTGATTTCTGAGATTTTGTGCACCCATTACCTGAGCAGTATATACTCTACCAAATTTGTGTTTTTTTATCCCTCACCCACCTCCCACCCTTTGCCCTGAGTCCCCAAAGTCCACGGTATTATTCTTTTTTATTTAATAGAGATGGGGTTTCACCATGTTGGCCAGGCTGGTGTTGAACTCCTGACCTCAAGTGATCCACCCGCCTCAGCCTCCGAAAGTGCTGGAATTACAGGCGTGCACCACCATACCTGGCCTGTGTCATTCTTATGACTTTTCATCCTCATAGTTTAGCTCCCACTTATGAGTGAGAACATACAATGTTTGACTTTCCATTCCTGAGTTACTTCACTTAGAATAATAGTCTTGAATTCCATCCAGGTTGCTGCAAATGCCATTATTCTGTTCCTTTCTATGACTGAGTAGTATTCCATGGTATAAATATACCACAGTTTGTTTAACCACTCATTGAATGATGGGCATTTAGGCTGTTTCCATATTTTTGCAATTGCAAATTGTGCTGCTATACACATGTGTGTGCAAGTATCTTTTTCATATAATGACTTCTTTTTCTCTACCCAGTAGTGAGATTGTTGCTGATAGTATTCTTTTAATGGTTATCCTAGAAATAAAAACATGAATACTTATTACTAAGCAAGCAATGGACTTGCTGACTGATGTTTATAGAAGCCAATGTTACGGCAGAGGCTTTTGAGAAAAGAAAGACTTCATTGTGAATCAACTATCAAAAAAGACAGGAAGCAATGCTCAAATCTCCCAAAAAAAGTGCTCAAATCTCCCCAAAAAATCTCCCCAAGCCAGGGGCTTGGGCAGGTTTTACAGGAAAAGGGTAATTAGTTGTGATCTAATTGGATCTTGCAAAGAGGTAATGCCTGGGGGTGTGGTCTAACTGGATGATGCCATGAGGTGATGCCAGGGTACTATCTCATTAGAGCACGAGATGAGGTAATCCCCAGGCTTGCTGCCATATTCAGTCCCTGTTCCTCCATATGAGAGGCTTGGTTCCACCTGTGGTTGACTGTTTAGTTCTGCCTGGATCTGGAGTCATGAATAAAGCACATTTGGTTCATCTGGGCATGCTCGGGTTATGTGCCCTGCCTTGTAAGGCTTCACAGCAATTGAAAAACAATTCACCATTTTAGTATACAAAGATGAACTAGATTGAGCTGGTTCTATGGTTACATACTTAACAAAATCTAAAGATATCCTCCTCCTAGACAATGAATGGACCTCAGAAAAAAATTTAATTTCATTTACCCTTTTCCTAAATTATATGTTATTGTTGTGAGTATTAACTCTATGTTTTTTTTTTCAATCCCACTAAATATTATTGTTCATCTTTTTCCTTTAGGATTATCTAGATACTTATCACTTTCATTGCTCTTTACTTTTTCTTGCATGTTATGTCTTCCATTGGAATTATTTTCTTTTGCCTGAAGTATATTCTTTTTTTTTTTTTTTAAACAGGATGTCACTCTATCACCCAAGTTGGAGTATAGTGGCACAATCATAGCTCACTGCAGCCTCAAACTCCTGGGTTCAAGCAATCCTCCTGCCTCAGCAGCTCAAGTAGCTAGGACTAAAGGCATGCACCACCACACCCAGCTAATTTTTTTTTAAGAGACAGGGTGTGATATGGTTTGGCTGCGTTCCCACCCAAATCTCATCTTGAATTGTAGCTCCCACAATTCCCACATGCTGTGGGAGGGACCTGGTGGGAGATAATTGAATCATGGGGGTGTTTTCCCCCAAACTGTTATCATGGTAGTGAATAAGTCTCACAAGATCTAATTGTTTTATAAAGGGAACCCCCTTTTGCTTGGGTCTCATTCTCTTTTTTTGTCTGCCACCATGTGAGACATGCCTTTCACCTTCTACCATGATTGTAAGCCCTCCCCAGCCACGTGGAACTGTGAGTCCATTAATCCTCTTTCTTTTGTAAATTGCCCAATCTCAGGTACACCTATATTAGTCCGTTTTCATACGGACTAATATAGGGTGTCACTGTGTTTCCTAGGCTGATCTCAAACTCCTGGCCTCAAGCAAACCTCCTGCCTCAGTCTCTGCAAGTGTTGGGATTACACACATGAGCCACCATGCCTAATCAAGATGTATATTCATTAAAATTTCATTTAGTAATGCTCAGCTGATAGTGAATTCTCTCAGCTTTCATTTATCTGAAAATGCCTTTTTTAAAAGTCATTTTTGAAAAAGGTATTTTTTTGTTGCTTACAGAATACAAGATTGGCAATTATTTTCCTTCAGCAAATTGTCTTCTTATTTAAATTGTTGTGATTGAGAAGTCTGTGTTTCACTCTGATAATATTTTGAAAGTAATTGCTTTAAACATTTTCTCTTGCCTTTGGCTATCATCATTTTTATTAGTATTTGTTATTTTATCATGATATTTATTTGAGGCTAGATGAGGACACCTTTGTACTTAGTGTGCTTCCCATATTTGTGAATTTGTGATCTTCCATTAATTCCAGAAAATTCTCAGATTTCACCTCCTAACATATTGCCTCTCTCATTCTCTTTCTTTAGAACTCCTCTTAGCTATATTAGAGCTCACTTTATTCTCCTCACCTTCTAATCCTCCTTCCATATTTTGTATCATTTTGTGTCTCAATAATACAGGCTAGATGAATTATTCTCTCCTGTTTCAGTTAACTAATTTTATCTGTGGTAGGGTTTAATCTTTTGTTAAACATATCCAACATATGTGTAAAGTTTAGTCTTTCAATTTTCCATTTATTATTCTATTTGGTTCTTTTTTAGATTTGGTAGGTCACTTTTTATATGGTTCTATTCCTGCATATATATATTTTTTCTTTAAACACAGTAAACCTGATTGTTTTACAATCAATCCATGGCTGACATTTTCACTGTCTGAAGTGTTTACAAGTTTATTTCTGCAAACTGATGTTTCTGCTTTTTCCTTTTTCTCTTTTTGTGCCCATAATGCAGTGAATCTATGTACACTCTTTAAATTGTGTGCTAGGCACTATCCATGAAAATTTATTTGTGGAGACTTTTTGAGACCTAAGATAAAGGCATCTCTACCCAGTGGTAAATGCCTAGTGGTACTATTAGTAAAAGGACCACTTTTTTTTCTAACTTTTTAAACAACATTATTGAGAAACCACATAAAACAATACTTGCATAGTTTAATAATACATATCGGCACCTTTTAACAAGAGGTTATAAACTGTGTAACCACTGTCAATGCCAACATGTAGAATTTTCTCCTTAGAAAATCACCGTGTGTCAGTTTACCTATGTAACAAACCTGCACTTGTACCCCTGAACTTAAAATTAAAAAAAAGAAACTTACCTTGTGTCTATTTGCAGTCTGTTTTTCCCGCTTTAAACCCTAATGAACCACTAATCTGCTTTCTGTCACTATGAATTAGTTTAGCTTGCTCTAGAATTTGACACAAATTACATTGCACACTTTTTGCTTTTTTATACTCTTGTGTCTGCCTACTGTTATTCAGCATAATATTTCTGAGAATCATCCATGTTGTTGTATGTATCAGCAATTTGTCCTTATTTGTCAATAGTAACTCAAGTTAGAAATATGCCACAATTTATTTATCCAGTCAACAGCTCATGGACATTTGAATTGTTTCCAGATTTTGGTCATTTTGAATAAGGCTACTATTCATGAATAGTCCCATCCATATAAATGAACAGGTATTTACAAATATTTCTGTAAACATATGTTTTTTGTTTCTCTTGGGGATGGATTTCCTGGGTCAGGTGGTAGGCACAGATTAACTTTACAAAATCTACCAAACTGTCTTCCAAGGTGATTATACCAAGGATCAGTTTTAAATAAACTCAAGGCTTTAAAAAAATTGGCCATGCAGGAGACAACAATTTATGCTGAACATCCATGAGAAAGGCTAAATGTTACTGTTTCTCAGGAATAAGGTCCCTGCCCTCCATATCACATCTGATCAACTTCAAGGCAGCCTTTCTTATAGACACCTGGTGAGAGTTCACTTCTGATTACTTTACCCTTATAGTATAGCCTTTTGAACCATCTTAATGTGGGGAGTGTTTTCTCCCCTTCTTAGGCAGATCATGGAATTTGCTTTCTATCATCTTCTAAGGCCATCAGAACCAAAGATCAACCTTCCCAGACCAGCAAATGCCTTTAGAACCCAAGAGGGTTCTGTGCTCTGCTTACCTTCCTGTGCTTTCATTTTCCCTTATATTTTAGCTGGGGAATTTCTTATATCTTGGCAGCTTTTCAATGATTGCAAGTAAAAATCTTTTCTATTTTTCCCAAAATTGTAGGTCTTTTCAGAAGTAGGGTTGGTTCTAATAACTAAGTCCACAACAACATTTGTTCTTTTCTTTCACCTCCTCTGTTATATCAGGAAACCGGTCTGTTTTATATCCTCCTCATGTTTCTAAATTGTTTAAATTTTTATAGTTGGAATGCATTCCACTTATAATCAGCAAAAATAATAAAGATATTTCCAATTTGGAAAAAATAGTAGTGATTATCTTTAAATTTTTTCTATGAGAAGTATTTTCCCTACTTCCTTTAAAAGGGCAAGCTAAGGTTTCTTTTTTTTTGAGATGGAGTCTCGCTGTGTCACCCAGGATGGAGTACAGTGGCATCATCTCGGCTCACAATCTCCACCTCCCAGGTTCAAACGATTCTCCTGCCTCAGCCTCCCAAGTGGCTGGGATTACAGGTGCACACTGCCCCACCCAGCTAATTTTATTGTATTTTTAGTAGAGACAAGGTTTCACTGTGTAAAGGGCAGGCTAAGTTTTGTGTTTTAACACTGGAGGTGGGATGAGGGGAGTGGTGGGCTTCCTAGGGCAGCATGCACAAGATCAGACTAGTTGTTATGGGTTGAATTGTGACCTCTAAAAAGAAACATTGAAGTCTTAACACTCATATCTTAGAATACACCCTCATTTGGAAATAAAGTACTTGCCAATATAATTAATTAAGATAATACTGGAGTATGGTGGACCCTTCCAATATGACCAGTTTCTTACAGGAAAAGAAAACAGAGGGCCTGCATGGTGGCTCATGCCTGTAATTCCAACACTTTGGGAGGCTGAGGCAGATGGATCACTTGAGGCCAGGAGTTCGAGACCAGCCTGGGCAAGATAGTAAAACCCCACCTCTACTAAAAATACAAAAATCAATTGGATGTGGTGGCACATCCCTGAAATTTCAGCTACTCAGGAGGCTGAGAATCCTTTGAGCCTGGGAAATATAGTGAGCCAAGATCACACCACTGTACTCCAGCCTGGGTGACAGAGGGAGACTCTGTTTCAAAACAAAAACAAAAAAGAAAGAAAGAAAAGAAGAGAACAGAGACAGGGATAGGGGGTAGTGGCTTATGCTTGTAATCCTAGAACTGTGAGAGGTCAAAGTGAGAGGATCACTTGAGACCAACAGTTCAAGGCTGCAGTGAGATATGATTGTGCCACTGTACTCCAGTCTGTGTAACCAAGCAAGACACTATCTTGAAATAAACAAACAAACAAACAAACAAACAACAACAACAACAAACAGAGACAAAGACAGAGACACACAGAGATAACACCATGGGATGTCAACAATTGTGAGACATCGCCAGAAGCTAGGAGAAAGGCATGGAGCAAATTCTCCATCAGAGCCCTCAGAAGGAACCCACCCTGCCTACATCTTGTTTTGGGCTTGTAGCCTCCAGAACTTTAAAAGAACAAATACCTGCCTTTTACAGCCATCTATGTTATAGTACTTTGTTCCAGTAGCCATAGGTAACTAGCATACTAATAGAGGGGAAAAAACTGGATTATTCTAAGTAAGAATTCAATCATTTGAAAGAATAAGGGAAAAGTCCTAATCCCAGTGGCAGACTATGCTGATGTATAGTATAAACTGCTTGTGATGAAAATGGGAACAGCACTTCCCACAGTGCTGCAGGAGGAGGTAGGATCTCTGATGGTGTTGACATGTGAGACTAGGCATCAAATCCCTACTCTAAAGGTTTAGCTGACACAAAGCAGGGGAATAGCCTAAGCAGCGGAGTTGCTGGTCTTCCAAGAGTCACCATGGGCTCAGAAAATAAACCACTTGGTTGCATCCCTATGGTATTCTTTAACATGTTCTTCTGTCCCCTGTACTTTTTCTAAACTGGAAATACACTAGAATATTCACTTCAGAGATGGCCATAGATAACAATGTACAAGAACACACCAGCAGGCAGATTCAGGAGCTGCAGACAATAGTGAAAATAGCTTAATAGACTAAGAACAAAAAGCATTTCATCAAGTTTACTGGACAACAACAGCATTACCCCAGCCCCTACTTTTGTAATGTTGGGCTAGAGTAAGCCAAATAAACAATAAATTTAATCTCTTTTCAACTAGACATATTAGAGCTCAAAGATAGATTTTATCTGATTTGGAAAATAAATAAAAATAATAGTGTTTACACCCAGTTGCTGTTAAGCAAGTTTGTACTTTAACCATATTGGTATGTTAGAGAAAAACATAGAATAAAGTCATTGGACATCCCCCTATTTAGACCTGGAATTTGACATACTTTTTCCCTCCTATTTCTATCTTTCACCAAGATATTTCTCTCCAATTCTCACAGTTACATTAGAAGCCAGGGGCTTTCTATGACAATGGGCTTTTTTGGGGCCTTCCCAGGAGATTTGCTTCCATCTCACCTGTCTCAGAAACTAATGGGACCCAGAAAACTGTAGAGGTCTGGGAGCTCCTGAGAACAAAAAAGAGACAGGTAGTTTGCTTATATCCCAGAAGACTCACATTGCAGCAGACAGTGGCTGTCACAGCTCAGTGATCTCTCCATTGTTGGGGAAATGGAGAAAAGAGTGTACCATGCACCAATATTCTGTCTTTTTGGGGAGCTGCTCAAGGCACAATAATTAGAGAAAAAAAGAGATTAGGAGTGCCTGAAAAGAAAAACAGCAGATCCTTATAATTGATAATTCACACATGTAACTCCAGGGAAGACACATACACAAAAAAAAGTTTAAGAGGACTAGCTAATCGTGAAGGTCTTTCTCTGTACAAATCTAGTCCACAAAGATTGGAGGAGGTAGCTGTTTTTTCAAATGCATGGATCCCAACATAAAGTTACAAGGCAAATAAAGAAACAGGAAACATTGCCCTATCAAAAAAACAAACAAACACACAAAAAACAAAATAAGTCTCCAGGAACTGACCCTAAAGAAATGAAGGTGTGTGAATTACCTAACAAAAAATTCAAAAGAAACATAATAAAAAATAAATACATAAAAAATAAAAATGAATAAAATTTAAAAATAAAAAAATTTTAAAAAGAAACACAATAAAGATATTTAACAAATTAAGGATAATTATATGAGAACAAAATGAGAATGTTAACAAAGAGATAGAAAATATTAAATAGAACCAAACAATAATTTAGTGACTGAAACATACAATTACTGAATTGAAAAATGTACCAGAGGCCGGGTGTGGTGGCTCATACTTGTAATCACAGCACTTTGAGAGGCCAAGGTGGGCAGATCACTTGAGATCAGGCATTCAAAACAAGCCTGGCCAACATGGTAAGACCCTGTGTCTACTAAAAATACAAAAATCAGCCAGGCGTGGTGGCATGCGCCTGTAATCCCAGCTACTCGGGAGGGTGCAGCATGAGAATCACTTGAACCCAGGAGGTAGAGGTTCGAGTGAGCCGAGATCCTGCCACTGCACTCCAGCCTGGGTGACAGAGTAAGACGCGAAAGAAAGAAAGAAAGAGAGAGAGAGAGAGGGAAGGAGAGAGGGAGGGAAGGAGGGAGAGGGGAGGGGAGGGGAAGGGAGGGGAGGAAAGGAAAGGAAAAGGGAGGAAAGGAAAGGAAAGAAGGGAGGGAGGGAGTGAGGAAGGAAGGAAGAGAGGGGAGGAAGGAAGGAAGGAAGGAAGGAAGATGGATGTACCAGAGAGTTTCAACAGTAGACTTGGTCAAATGGAAGAATTAATTAGAAAGCTCAAAAACAGGTCATTTGAAATTACCCAGTGAGAGGAGAGAAAAAAAGAATGAAAAAGAGTAAAGAAAATATAAGGGACGTATAAGCCACCATCAAGCAGACCAATGGACACATTAGGTAAGTCTCAGAAGAAAAGGGGGGAAGGCAGAGAGAAAGAAACAGAAAGTTTATTTGAAGAAATAATGGTCCAAAACTTCCAAAATCTAGGGAAATAAATGGACATCCAGATTTGAAAAGTTCAAAGATCTCTAACTAGATAAACTGATGAAATGCACACCACAACACTTTCTGATCAAACTGGCAAAGGTCAAAGACAAAGACAACTTTGAAAGCAGGAAGAGAAGAGCAAATAATTATATACAAGGGAGCTTCCATAAGACAATCAGCAGATTTCTCAGCAGAAACTTTGTAGGCTGAGGTAATGGAACGATATATTTAAAGTCTTAAAAAAAAAAGGCTGCCAATCCAGAATGCTATTATCTAGAAAAACTATCCTTCAAAAATGAAGAAATAAAGACTTTTCCACTTTTCCAAATAAACAAAATCTAAAGAAGTTCATTACTACTAGACCTGCCTTATAACTATACAACTATAAAAGATGTTAAGGGATATACATTAAAAATGGAACTCATGATATCAATTACAGTTTACACAAATGTAATGATTTGCGTAATTGATGATGAGGATTAATAATTACAACAAATACATATTATATCAAATATGTAATCTGTGACAGTAAGTAGAGGGGAGAAGTAAAAGAGCAGAGTTTTGTATGTGATTAAAATTGAGTTGTTATAAGCTTAAAATAGACTGTTATAACTATAACATGTTTTATGTAAATCCAGTAGTAACAACAAAGAAAATATTTGACTGGGCATGGTGGCTCACACCTGTAATCCCAGTACTTTGGGATGCCAAGGCAGGAGCACAATGCCTCTAACCTCTTTGCTAATGCATAACAAGTGACCTTTGCTCCAGTTCCCAATAAGTTCCTCATCTCCACCTGAGACCTCCTTGGCCTGGACCTCATTGACCATATCACCAACAGCATTTTGGTGACAACAATGTAACAAGTCTCTAGAAAGTTTCAAACTTTCCCTCATCTTCCTATCTTGTTCTAAGCCATCCAAACTGTTCCAATCTCTGCCCTTTACCCAGTTCCAAAATCACTTCTATATTTTCAGGTATCTTTATAGCAATGCCCCACTCTTGGTACCAATTTTCTGCATTAGTCCATTCTCACATTGCTATAAAAAACTGCCTGAGACTGGGTAATTTATAAAGAAAAGTTTAATTGACTCACAGTTGCACACGCTGTACAGAAAGCATGGCTAGGGAGGCCTCAGGAAACTTACAATCATGGTAGGTGAAAAGAAAGGAGGCACATCTTACATGACTGGAACAGGAAGAAGAGAAAGTAGGGAGAGGTGCTACATGCTTTTAAACAACCAAATCTAGTGAGAACTCACTCACTACCACAAGAATAGCAAGGGGGAAATCTGCCCTTATGATCCATGACCTCCCATTAGGCCCCCTCATCCAACATTGGAAATTACAATTAAACATGAGATTTTGGCAGGGACACAACTCCAAATGATATCACCTACAGACCAAATGAACCTAAGAAACATACACTGTATTATCCATCCAACTGCTATAGAATATACATTTTTCTCAAGTGCCCATAAAACATCATCCAGGATAAAACATGTGTTAGGTTAAAAAATAAATCTTAGCAAATTTGTGATGACTGAAATCATACCAAGTATCTTTTTCTGGCCACAATGTGATAAAACTAGAAATCAATAACAATAGAAAAACTGCAAAATTCACAAATATGTAGAAATTAAACAACACACTCTTGAACTACCTGTGGGTCAAAAAGAAATCAGAAGGTAAATTAGGAAATATCTGGAGACAAATGAAAATAGAAACACAATATACCAAAACTCATGGGATGCAGTAAAAGCAGTACTAAGAGGGAAGTTTATAGCATAAACTTTATGTATAAAAATATACATATATCTCAAATAAGCAATCTAATCTCAAGGAACTAGAAAAAGAAGAACGAACTAAGTCCAAAGTTACAGAAGGAGGAAAAAAAAAAAAAGATTAGAGCAGAAATAAATGAAATAGAAAATAGAAAAACAATAAAAGAACAATAAATGTAAAGGTTCTTTTTTGAAGAGATCAATAAAATTGAAAGACCTTTAGTTATATTAAGAAAAAATCCAGGGGCCAGGCACGGTAGCTTACACCTGTAATCCCTGCACTTTGGGAGGCCAAGGTGGGTGGATCACCTGAGGTCAGGAGTTCGAGACCACCAGCCTGACTAACATGGTGAAACCTCATCTCTACTAAAACTACAAAATTAGTCAAGCATGGTGGTGCACACCTGTAATCCCAGCTACTTGAGAGGCTGAGGCAGGAGAATCACTTGAACCCTGGAGGTGGAGGTTCCAGTGAGCCAAGATCACACCACTGCACTCCAGCCTGGGTGAGAGAGCAAGACTCCATCACAAAAAAAAAAAAAAAGAAAGAAAGAAAAAATCCAGAAGACTCAAATAAATAAAATCAGAAATGAAAGAGGAAACATTACAAAAGATAAAGATAACACAGAAATAAAAAGTCTTATGAAACAGTAGTATGAACAATTACACATCAACAAATTGAGTAACCTAGAATAAATGAATAAATTCCTAGAAACATACAACCTACCAAGTCTGAACCATGATATATAGAAAATCTAAACAGACTTAAAACTAGTAAAAGATAGAATCAGCAATCAAACAGCTCCCAACAATGAAGAGTCCATGACCAGATAGCTTCACTAGTTAATTCCATCAACATTTAAATAATTAATGCCAAATCCTTCTTAAACTCTTCCAAAAAAAGTGAAGAGACGGAATATTTTCAAACTCATCTTACGAAGCCAACATTTCCCTGATACCAAAGGCAGACAAAAAGGCTACAAGAAAAAAAATTAAAGACCAATCTGAATCGAGATGCAAAAATTGTCACCTAGCAAACCAAATTTAGCAGCACATTAATGGCACTATATACCATAGCAAAGTGAAATTTTTCCTGGAATGAAAGGACAGTTCAACATACAAAAATCAATCACAATGATATACTACATTAACAGAACAAAGAATAAAAATCACATGATGATTTCCACAGATGCAGACAGAGCAGTTGACAATGTTCAACACTCTTTCATGATAAAAACACTCAACAAACTAGGAAAATAAGGAAATTACTTCCCAATAATAAAGGAAATGAAAAGTCCATAGCTAATATCATACTCAATAGCTAAAAGCTAAAAGCTTTTTCTCAAGATCAGGTACAAGGCAAGGATGCCTACTGTCACTACTTTTATTCAACATAGTTCTAGAAGTCCTAGCTAGAGCAATTAGGCAATATAAAAAATAAAAGTCATCCAAATCAGAAAGAAAGAAGTCACATTATCTTTGTTCACAGACGACATGATATTATAAGTAGAAAACCAAAACAATGCCACATAAAAACTGTTAGAAGTAAAAAATGAATTCAAAGTTTCAGGATAAAACTACCAAAAGCAAAGTTGCGGGATTAAGATACAAAAATCTGTCACATTTCTACACACTATGAAAAATCAAAGCAAAAATAAATTAAGAAAACAATTTCATTTATAATGGCATTCAAAAGAATAAAATACTGAATAGTAACTTCAAACAAGGATGTGAAGACTTATGCACTGAAAACTACAGAACATTGATGAAAGAAATTAAAGAAGACATAAATAGATGAATAGACACCCTATGTACATGGAATGTACTTAACATTGTTAAGATGTCCACAGTACCCAAAGTGACCTACAGATTCAATGTAATCCTTATAAAACTCCCAATCACATTTTTTGGCAGAAGTAGAAAAAGAATCCTAAAATGTATACGAAAGCACAAAATTCAGCCAAACAATAGCTGAACCCAAACAGACAAAGCAATCTTGAGAAACAACAAAGCTGGAGGCCTTAAACTTCCTGACTTCAAAACATGTTACAAAGTTACATTAATCAAAACAGTATGATACTGTGAAATAGACCAATGGAACAGAACAGAGAGCCTGGAAATAAACCCATCTATATACATTCAATGAATTTTTGACAAGAGCACCAAGAAGACAAAATGAAGAAAGGAGAGTCTCTTCAATAAATGGTGTTGGGATAACCAGATATCCACATGCAAAAGAATGAAATTGGACCCTTTTCTTACACCACACACCTGGTGTAGGAGGTAAACATCCTTAGGGAGATGTTATTGTGCTTCCTAAAAACCGTTTGGTATATTTAACTTTGGAGCCATGTGAATTTCCTACCTTATTGTAAAACAGGTGATTTTTTTGAAAGACATCTATGAACTGAGAATAAAACATAACAAATTAACTTAATTGTATACCTAGTTGAAGATATACAAATATAAAGTTGGAGGCATAAACATAGAGGCTAACTACTCCAAGTGAGTTTAAAACACAGTGATATCATTGCATCACAAAAGAGATGAAAAACAAAAAGATTAAAACTGTTTTCAGTAATCACATTGTTAGTTGCATTTAGTACTGTTATTCTGAAACTATTGAACATGTTGTGTGGGTTAAAGGAAATAAACAATTATGTAATATTCTAATTGTATTTACCAGTATCCTTAAGAACCCTGGTTCATACCTGGGAAAAAGGAGATATAGATGTAAACCAGAAAATCAGATATTGCATGGATTTATTGGCCAATATCATTTCTTCAGACAAAGGAACACACTGTACAGCCTGTAATATCCAGTAGTAGGCAGAGAGATTCTCGTTAGAGTAATGTTTGATAGGGAAGTAGAACAGGCAATTAAAACATTGATTTAAAATCACTCTTTAAAAGCATAAAGACTGGATCACACACCTTCATGAGTGTATACTCACACTCAACAGGAGTGGAACTAAAGGATCTAAAATTCTCCATTTTTCTGGCGGATCTGGGGAAGAGGGATTGGAGAGTAGGCAGGTTTTGACTATGCAGTTCTTGCCAAGGGGGGAATCTGCTGGTATAATGATCATGCTTTTTCCTTTTCTCCACATATCACCTCAACTTTTTTCTCCCTACCTGATGCAACGTTCACAGAACCAGGGCTACAACTACAAGTTCTGGAAGGAGGTATAGTTCCTAAGAAATCTTATGTAGAATTCCTAAGGGCCTGATAGAAGTGGGTTGTACTTCACTCCATCTAGCATAATTGGGGTTAGCAGTGAATTCAACTATATGGCCTGGTGGTAAAAACAGTGTTAGTGACAGAAGGCAGAGAAATTCTAGACAAATGGGGTAGGTATCTGGCAAAATCCCTCCTTTGAGACAAAAAGCCTGAAACCCACAGCCCAAAGTGAGAACTTCCATTTCTGTTAGCCTGCTCTCTCCCAATTGGTTCTGAATAATGTCTTTTTGCCAATTGAATGTTGCCTTTTCCAAAACTACCTACAGCCCCCTTGCTCCCATCCTGTGCCTATAAAGAAACCAGAGACAGAGAGAATAAGTGGCTGGACATCAGGGAGAAGTGGCTGGACATAGGGGAGAGGCAACCTTGACTTTGGAGATGGCGGCTGGATGAGGCTACTTAACTTTGGAAGAGAGAAGCAGAGAGGCAGCTTGACTTCAGGGGAGAGAGACCCACCCTTCCCATCCTCTTTCCAGCTCCCCTCTCTGCTGAGAGCCACTTTCATTACTCAGTAAAACGCTCCACATTCACCATCCTTCAATTTGTCTGTGTGACCTTGGGCACCAGATAAGAATTTGGGACTTACCAGGTGCAGTTACCTAAAAAGGCTGTCACACTGGCCCTTTGCCCTTGCTGGCGGAGGGCAGGCACCCCACACAATGAGGCAAAGGGTCCACTGAGCTGATAACACACTGTTGTCTTCAGACAATGGAGCTAAGAGAGCATTGTAACATGCCCTCTGGGGCCTTAGGGTCGCAGCCACCTCCAGGGCGATGCTACCATGGGTCCTGCACAGAGTTCACTCCTGCTGGCACTAAAGCAGCTGGTTTCTGCACTTGCTCACCTGTATGTTTCCTCCTATCGAGGTGAAGTGCAGCAGACCCAAGCAAGTGGAATTTGCTTTTGCTGGCACCAAAGAAGCCAGTCAGCTCCTGTGCTTGTTTGCTCGCAGGCTCCCTCCCATGAAGGGTTGAATGGGGCAGGGTAAGTAAACAAGACACCCTGCCATGAATCCCACAAAGATGATATCCTGCATCATCACCCACTAGCTTTGCACCTGTTTCACCTTATCCTATGTCAGTGGGAATGAAGGGAAGGAACTTGCTGCTAGACTAGTATTGCTGCCTGCAGTGCAGACAAGCACAGTAGCTGAACCTAATATCTCTTCCAAAGGTGGAAAAGTTTGGTATAAATGAAGAGAAGGAAGAATAGTAGCTGAGGGTTAAAAGAATGAACAAATGGATTACAAATTGAGAGAAATTTAGTATTACATTAACACCTTGAAAGATGACCTCCTGTTTTAGCTCAATTATATCAGGTGCCTGAAAGGGTGATGCATATGTTGGCCAAGACTCCTCCTGCTTTTGGAAACTGACAAGATTGGATGGAAACCTGCAAATCTGAGTGGCTTCACTGTCGGAGACAGTCATATGAGATGATGAACTGGAGTAATTATTAATGACTGAATGGGATGCTAGCAATATGGCAGTATCTTTTGAATTGTATGTCCTTTTGATATAAGGTATTTGGGTTCAAAGATCAGGGTGGATTGTGATACTGTAAAATATATATTTGGCCTTCATCTTGGTTTTCTGGCATACAACTCCTAAAATCCTTGGAATCTTCAAGGTAATACCTCTCTTCGTATGCAAATGAGTTCACTGATGCCTGCCAGCCCCCAAGTAGCTTCAGAATGGGGGCTGGTCACCAGAAAGATCAAGGCAGGATTAGAGGGTTTTGACTTTCAGCAGCCCCTATCTTTGAGAGGGGAGAGGGACTAAAGGTTGAGTTGATCACCAGTGGCCAATGATTTACTCAATCATGCCTACATAATGAAGCCTCCATAAAAACTCAAAAGGACTGGCTTCAGGGAGCTTCCTTCTGGACAGCTGAAAACATGGAGGTTCCTGGAGAGTGATGCACCCAAGGAAGGTCTGGAAGCTCCATGCCCCTTCCCATAATTCACCCTATACATCTCTTCATCTGTATCCATTGTGATATCCTTCATAATAAACCAATAAACATGTTTCCCTGAGTTCTGTGAGCTGCTCTACCAAGCTAATCGAACCTAAGGAGAAAGTCATAGGAACCCTGATTTACAGCCAGTTGGCCAGAAGTACAGGTTAAAAAAAAGAAAACCTGGGTTTGCAACTGGCATTGGAAGTAGAGGCAGTCTTGTGGCACTGAGCCCTTGACCTGTGGGATCTGATGCTAACTTCAGGTAGACGGTGTCGGAATTGAATCAAATTAGAAGACACCCAGCTGGTGTCTCCTATACAACTGATTGCTTGCTTGGTGTGTGGGGAAAAACCCTCACACATTTGGTCACAGAAGTCTTTTGTGTTGATTGCTGTGGTGTAACTGCAGAGAAAAAAGTTTCTTTTTTTTCTCTAATGGCTCTAATTCTATTATATGGACTCTACCCTCATGACCTAATTACTTGTCAAAAACCCCATCTCTGAATAATACTGAATAGGAGGCTTAGTGCTTTAACCTATGAATTTTGAGGGGGACACATTTAGCCCATAACAATTTAGGTTTGCACAGAATAGAAAGATTAGCCAACATTGTTCCCCAAAGAGAAAATTAATACATGTGTTTTACCTTGAAGTCTTCAATAAATAAACTTGAAGTTTCTTTCCCCCTCATATAATCCTAGGCTAGAATGGCAGCTCCATGACCATAGAGAGCCAGGCTTCTACCTTATTTCTCTGCCATCCTCAACACATGGCTTCCTCCTCATTGTTCATGGTGATTACTGGAGCTATAGCCATAACCTCCACATTCCACCCAGCAAGAAGGATAAAGAAGGGCATGTGGCCAGGTGTGGTGGCTCATGCCTGTAATCCCTGCACTTTGGGAGGCCAAGGTGGGTAGATCACCTGAGATCAGGAGTTTCAGACCAGTCTGGCCAATATGATGAAACCCCTCTCTACTAAAAATACAAAAAAAAATTAGCCGGGCATAGGGGCAGGCACCTGTAGTGCCAGCTACTCGGGAGGCTGAGGCAGGAGAATGGCGGAGCTTGCAGCAAGCCGAGATCACGCCACTGCACTCCAGCCTGGGCGACAGAGCAAGACTCCGTCTCAAAAAAAAAAAAAAAAAAAAAATTACCTGGGCATGGTGGCATGTACTTGTAATCCCAGCTACTTAGGAGGCTGAGGCAGAAGAATTGCTTGAACTCGGGAGGTGGAGGTTACAGTGAGCCAAGATCACGTCACTGCACTCCAGCCTGGGCGACAAGAGCAAAACTCTGTCTTAAAAAAAAAAAAAAAAAAAGAACACAAAAAGAAGGGCATGCCTCTCTGTTTTTATGATAGCAACTAACTAAACAATTCTCCACATTAGGTACAAAGTTCTAAGAATTCATTACCAATTTCCATAGAGCCCAGAGGTCTGATATGCTGACTTCCTTTTGAAAAGTGGGAGTTTTCTCACATTTTCACCTTATGGCTAGTATGTTAGGGTAGCAATAAAATCAAATCAAATTTTACACATTTTTTTCCCCAATAGTCATTGCCAGTATGCTAGCAGGGAAAAACAAACAAACAAACAAACCCAAAAAAATCATGGTATTCAAATAAAGTGACTTCTGGTGTGGAAAATAGCAAGTGTTATCCCATAAAACTTCAAAACTGACCTAAAACTGGTATAAGAACTCCTACAGAACTCTCACATCATCAGAAATGGAGGGAAAATATTAAACTTAATTTTTCAAAGACCAAAAATATAGAATATGTTTGTGTAGATGTCAGTAAGGATGCTTCAGTGGTACTAGCTTAAGACTGAAACAAAACAGACCAGATGACTATATATACATTCATGTGTGCTTTTTCTGGATTCTCATTATCTTTAATTTTCTTGTTCCTGGAAAAGGCATACACAACCCTGAGGCTCCTTTTGTAATAAGACCTTTCCAAAGGTCTCTGGTTCAATGGCACTCAATAAATATTTTAAAATAGTAAAATTGAAGGCAGCATTTTTAAATGTCCCAAGACAATATCCTGTCTCATAAGCATTAGGATTAGTACTCAAGGAAGAGAATTTTTGGTAAAACACTGATAGAGCTTAGTATAGCATACTTCACAATAGTCTGGAAGAGATTTCTAACTGTTCACCTGCTAGCGAGTAAAGCCAACATTTTCTGAACAGGCTGATGATTAGGTTATTAAGGATAATCTGGTCCTTGATCCAGTAGTGATTCTCTACTATCAACAACTTGATGATGGGTAAGCTACAAGGAACCATAAAAAAAGAAACAAAAGACATTCCAAACCCTTCTGGTGATGCATACCTCGTTGTTCTAGGCAAAGATGAGATATCCAGCTGTTAAAAGTTGTTATCTGAATTTTAGAGGGGCAATAAAATATATGCTTATAAGGAATGAAGTGTTATACCTGTTTTTGGAGAATATACCCAGTTTTACTTTTTAGGGAGATATTAAAATCATTTTGTTTTCTTGAAAACTTCAATTTGTGGGTTCCTAAGATATGAGTAACCCATACTTAATAGCTATGGGGGCCCATTTAGACCCCCAAAGTTGGCATAAAGATCATTTTAAAGTGAAAACGTTTGAGCTACAGAATATGCAGAAAGGAATCTTATCTCAACATCTCTGATCTGACTACAGCAGACCCTCCCCAAAATACAGTACCATTAGCCACCCTCCAAGGGAGCTTCCTGCTAATTCAGCTGCCAAAGGGACAGACTATCCATTTCTATTAGCATCAAAAAGCCCAGTAGTACTTTCCCATTGTTCCCCTTCAAGTCCTAACACCACACACCCCTCCCCTCCCATTAAGTTGTTATATAAATTCTTATCTCTGGTTATTCAGTGAGTTACTCAGCATTGAGCAACTCCCAAATGCACATGGAAATAAACCTTGTCTTTTCTCCTATTAATCTATTGTCAGTGAATTTGCAGACCTCCAACCACTGGAACCTCAAAAGGTAGAGGAAAGAGTTCTTCCCAAAGCTATCGAAGGCTCTCTAAGATTATTCTGCCACAAAGATATAAATTGGGGTGGGAAAGGGAATCCAATAAAAATCATAGACTTGAAGGTATAAAATAAACTTGTTCAGGATAAAACAGAGTAAGTTAGAGTAACACTGATAGTTTTAGTCAGATGTGGAAAATGATTTTTGCATTTTCTCCTGTGTTCAGGGTCTGTTTTAGTCAGGGTTCTCTAGAGGGACAGAACTAATGGAATATATATATATATATATATATACACACACACACACACACACACACACACACACATATATATATATACACATGAGAGTTTATTAAGTATTAACTCACATGATCACAAGGTCCCACAATAGGCCATCTACAGACTGAGGAGGAAGAAGAGCCAGTCCAAGTTCCAGAACTGAAGAATTCAGAGTCCGATGTTCAAGGGCAAGAAGCACCCAGTGTGGGAGAAAGATGTAGGCCGGGAGGCTAGGCCAGTATCTTTTTTCACATTTTCTGCCTGCTTATTATATTCTACCCACACTGGGAGCTGATTAGATTGTGCCCACCCAGATTACGGGTGGGTCTGCCTTTCCCAGCCCACCGACTCAAATGTTAATCTCCCTTGGCAACACCCTCACAGATACACCCAGGATGAATACTTTGTATCCTTCAATCCAATCAAGTTGACACTCAGTATTAACCATCGCAAGTCCACCCCTTGTCTACTTGAACCCATACACATCTCCTGAGATCATACATAATCTTCAAATAAAGACAACAATAAGGTCATGATTATGCCTAACATAACTATCCTTCATACAACTGGAAACGCACCAATCCCCAACCCAAACACTATTACACAAAGTTAACAATACTTAAACGTTGATGTCAAGTCCATAAATCTTACATCACATGATAAAGGAGAAAGGAAACAAAATAAAGTTATTTTCTTAGTACAAGTGTATACATGCAAAAACATGCTTTTAACAAAAGAAAGAGGAAATCCTCATGACAATTATAGTCTTGACTTCCGCAGCTGGTCATGTGGTCATAGCTGGTATTGATGACCACCTTCTACTACTACCCATTCTGTATTCCCTTTGCCTTCAACAAGCACCTCAGCAGGCTGTGGTTTTTTCCCTGGTGGAATGACCCAAACCTTCATTCCTGAAGGGTCTGGGTCATTTGTAGTCCTGCCTGGATTGGGCTGTTGTAGTTTCCCATTGACCTTAATCACAGGGCATGGTAATACTAAGAGATGTCCTAACGGATCTTCTGTAGTCCATGCTTACTCTTTCTTTCCTCTGTTGTGGAGTAGCAGACTGATTTCATCTTGATAGTCCAGGTCAGTCACCCCAGTCAACACTGTCACTCCCTTCTTAGCCTGTTGATTTAAAGGTAGCAGAGGTCCAAAGTGTCCAGGTGGCAATCTTAACTTCCAGTTTAATGGAATTGTTGTTGTGTCTCCTGGTGGAAGCTTTCCTCTCTCTGGAACTAAGACCTCTATGCCAACAGAACATAATGTCATGGGAACAGGAAGCAAAAGTTTTGCTGGTGGATCACTAGGGGTGATGATGAGTGGTGCTACTTCCACTTCCACCTCTTGATTCCTGGACCTGTGAATCTTGGCTATGGGAGAAATAGTACCATATATTAAATGCTGATTCAGAGCATACATGGCCTTCTGGAGAACTTTGCCCCCACCCTGCAAAGTATTGTCACCTAGTTGGCATTGTAATTGTGACTTCAAAAGGCCATTCCTCCATTCTATCAATCCAGCTGCTTCAGGATGATGGGAAACATGGTAAGACCAATGAATTCCAAGAGCATGGAGCCCACTGCCACACTTCTTTAGCCATAAAGTGAGTGCTTTGGTCAGAGGCAATGCTGTGTGGAATACCATGATGGTGGATAAGGTATTCTGTGAGTCCCTGGATGGTAGTCTTGGCAGAAGCATTGAATGCAGGATAGAAAAACCCATATCTGGAGTAAGTGTCTATTCCATTGAGGACAAACATCTGCCCTTTTCATGATGGAAGAGGTCCAATACAATCAACCTGCCACCAGGTAGCTGGCTGATCACCCCCAGGAATGGTACCATATTGAGGGCTCAGTGCTGGTCTCTGCTGCTGGCAAATTGGGCACTCAGCAGTGGCCATAGGTCAGCCTTGGTGAGTGGAGGTCGATGTTGCTGAGCCCATGCATAACCTCCATCCCTGCCACCATGGCCACTTTGTTCATGGGCCCATTGGGCGATGACAGGGGTGGCTAGGGAAAGAGGCTGAGTGGTGTCCACAGAACAGGCCATCCTATCCACTTGATTATTAAAATCCTCCTCTGCTGAGGTCACCCATTGGGAGCACTCATGTGGGATACAAATATCTTCACAGTTTTTGGCCACTCAGAGAGGTACATCTGTATACCTCTTCCCCAAATGTCTTTGTCACCAATTTTCCAATCATGCTTCTTCCAAGTCCCTGACCATCCAGCCAAACCATTGGCTACAGCCCATGAATCAGTATATAATCGCACATCTGGCCATTTCTCCTTCCAGGCAAAGCACACAACCAGGTGCGTTGCTCAAAGTTCTGCCCAGTGGGAAGATTTCCCTTCACCACTGTCCTTCAGGGATGTCCTAGAAGGGGGCTGGAGTGCTGCAGCTGTCCATTTTCGGGTGGTGCCTGCATATCATGTAGAACCATCTGTGAAGCAGGCTCTAGTTCTCTTCCTCTCTTCTCTTCCTCTGTCAGCTGAGCATATGGAACTCCCCATGAGGCCATTGGTGCAGGCTGGGGGAGAGAAGGCAGGGTGGCAGGAGTGGAAAACATGGGCATTTGAGCCACTTCATCATGTAACTTACTCGTGCCTTCAGGACCTGCTTGGGCCCAATCACGTTATATAACACTTTCATTTGGAGATGGAATGCTGTGCACAACCCACTTTATGGCTAGATGGGTCAGAAAGCACCCAGTTCATGATAGACAGTTCAGGTCCCATGGACTTGATGACCCATAGTCAACTGTTCAGTTTCCACCAAAGCCCAGTGACAGGAAAGAGCTGTCTCTCAAAAGGAGAGTAGTTACCTGCAGAAGATGGCAGGGCCTTGCTCCAAAATCCTAGAGGCCTCTGCTGTGATTCACTTATGGGGGCCTTGCCAAAGGCTCCAAACAGCATCCCTATCTGCCACTGACATCTCAAGCACCATTGGATCTGCTGGGTCATATGGTCCAAGTAGTAGAGCAGCTTGCACAGCAGCCTGGACCTGCTGTAGAGCCTTCTGTTCCGGACCCCACTCAAAACTGGCAGCATGTCGGGTCACTTGACAAATGGGCTGGAGTAACATATCCAAATGAGGAATGTGTTGCCTGCAAAATCTAAATAGGCCCACTAGGCATTGTGCCCCATCCTGGCTTGTAGGAGGGGCCAAATGCAGCAAGTATTCTTCACCTTAGAAGGAATGTCTAGACAGGCCCCACCGCACTGGACTCCTAGAAATTTTACTAAGGTAGAAGTTCCCTGAATTTTACCCAGATTTATTTCCCATCCTATGGCACACAAATGTCTCGCCAATAAGTCCAGTGAGTTTACTACTTCTTGCTCACTGGATCCAATTAGCATAATGTCATCAATGTAATGGACTAGTGTGATATCTTGTGGAAGCAAAAAGCAATCAACTTCTCTCCGAATAAGATTATACCACAAAGCCAGAGAGTTGATACACTCCTGAGGTGGGACAGTAAAAGCATATTGCTGGCCTTGCCAGCTGAAGAAGGCAAATTGCTTCTGGTGGGCCTTATGGACAGGAATGGAGAAAAAGGCATGTGCCAAGTCAATGACTGCGTACCAGGTCCCAGGAGATGTGTTAATTTGCTCAAGCAATGAAACCACATCTGGTACAGCAGCTGCGACTGGAGTCACCACTTGGTTAAGCTTATGATAATCCACTGTCATTCTCTAAGACCGATCTGTCTTCTGCATAGATCAAATGGGAAAGTTGAACAGGGATGTGTTGGGAATCATCACCCCTGCATGTTTCAAATCCTTGATGGTGGCACTAATCTCCACAGTCCCTTCAGGGATGTGATGTTCTTTTTGATTTACTATTTTTCTAGGTAGAGGCAGTTCTAATGGCTTCCATTTGACCTTTGTCACCATAGTAACCCTCACCCTACCAGTCAGGGAGCCAATGTGGGGGTTCTGCCAGCTGCTAAGTATGTCTATGCCAATTATGCATTCTGACACAGGGGAAATCACCACAGGATGAGTCCAGGGAACCAGTGCACCCACTGTAAGTTGGACCTGAGCTAAAACTCCATTAGTTACCTGACCTTCATAAACCCCTACTTCAATGGAAGGACCACAATGACGTTTTGGGTCCCCTGGAATCAGTGTGAGCTCAGAGCCAGTGTCCAGCAGTTCCTGAAATGTCTGATCATTTCCCTTTTCCCAGTGCAGTTGCCCTGGAAAAAGGCCAGAGGTCTCCTTGAGGAAGGATGAGTGAAAGATTCACTACATAAATTGTTGGTAATGTAGTGGGGTCCTTCCTCAAGGGGACCGGGCCTCCCCATCATTCAAGGGGTTCCAGGTCTGTAAACTGGCTTAAGTCTGGAAATTGATTGAGGGGCTGTGATTCTCTCTTTTTATAATTCAAATTGGTATTTTGTCCATTCAACCTAGAAGTTTTCTGCTTCCATAAATTAAGTAGAAATGCAGTAGGCTTCCTGTCAATTTAACTTCTAGAAACACCATAATTAATTAGCCAATGCCAGAGCTCTACATGAGTCAGATTGTTCTTTTTTAAATTTTTATTTACTTACTTATTTTTTATACTTTAAGTTCCAGGGTACATGTGCACAATGTGCGTTTTGTTACATAGATATACATGTGCCATGTTGGTTTGCTGCACCCATTAACTCGGCATTTACATTAGGTATTTATCCTAATGCTATTCTTCCCCCAGCCCCCCACCCCACGCCAGATCCCAGTGTGTGGTGTTCCCCGCCCTGTGTCCAAGTGTTCTCATTGTTCAGTTCCCACCTGTGAGTGAGAACATGTGGTGTTTGGTTTTCCGTTCTTGCGATGGTTTGCTCAGAATGATGGTTTCCAGCTTCATCCATGTCCCTACAAAGGACATGAACTCATCCTTTTTTATGGCTGCATAGTATTCCACGGTATATATGTGCCACATTTTCTTAATTCAGTCTATCATTGATGGACATTTGGGTTGGTTCCAAGTCTTTGCTATTGTGAATAGTGCCACAATAAACATATGTGTGCATGTGTCTTTATAGTAGCATGATTTGTAAGCCTTTGGGTATATACCCAGTAATGGGATCACTGGGTCAAATGGTATTTCTAGTTCTAGATCCCTTAGGAATCACCACAGTGTCTTCTGCAATGGTTGAACTAGTTTACACTCCCACCAACAGTGTAAAAGTGTTCGTATTTCTCTGCATTGTCTCCAGCACCTGTTGTTTCCTGACTTTTTAATGATCACCATTCTAACTGGTGTGGGATGGTATCTCATCGTGGTTTTGATTTGCATTTCTCTGATGAACACTGATAATGAACATTTTTTCATGTGTCTGTTAGCTGCATAAATATCTTCTTTTGAGAAGTGTCTGTTCATATTCTTTGCCCACTTTTTGATGGGGTTGATTTTTTCTTGTAAATTTGTTTGAGTTCTTTGTAGATTCTGGATATTAGCCCTTTGTCAGATGGGTAGATTGCAAAAATTTTCTCCCATTCCGTAGGTTGCCTGTTCACTCTGATGTTAGTTTCTTTTGCTGTGCAGAAGCTCTTTAGTTTAATTAGATCCCATTTGTCTATTTTGGCTCTTGTTGCCATTGCTTTTGTGTTTTAGTCATGGAGTCCTTGCCCATGACTATGTCCTGAATGGTATTGCCTAGGTTTTCTTCTAGGTTTTTTATGGTTTTAGGTCTAACATTTAAGTCTTTCATCCATCTTGAATTTTTTTGTATAAGGTGTAAGGAAGGGATCCAGTTTCAGCTTTTTACATATGGCTAGCCAGTTTTCCCAGCTCCATTTATTAAATAGGGAATCTTTTCCCCATTGCTTGTTTTTGTCAGGTTTGTCAAAGATCAGATGGTTGTAGATGTGTGATGTTATTTCTGAGGACTCTGTTCCGTTCCATTGGTCTATCTCTCTGTTTTGGTACCAGTATCATGTTGTTTTGGTTACTGTAGCCTTGTAGTATAGTTTGAAGTCAGGTATCATGATGCCTCCAGCTTTGTTCTTTTTGCTTAGGATTGTCTTCAATGCAGGCTCTTTTTTGATTCCATATGAACTTTAAAGTAGTTTTTTCCAATTCTGTGAAGAAAGCAATTGGTAGCTTGACAGGGATGGCACTGAATCTATAAATTACTTTCAGCAGTATGGTCATTTTCATATTGATTCTTCATATCCATGAGCATGGAATGTTCTTCCATTTGTTTGTGTCCTTTCATTTCATTGGGCAGTGGTTTGTAGTTCTCCTTGAAGAGGTCCTTCAAATCCCTTGTACATTGGATTCCTAGGTATTTTATTCTCTTTGTAGCAATTGTGAATGGGAGTTCACTCATGATTTGGCTCTCTGTTTGTGTTATTGGTGTATAGGAATGCTTGTGATTTTTGCACATTGATTTTTTATCCTGAGACTTTGCTGAAATTGCTTATCAGCTTAAGGAGATTTTGGGCTGAGATGATGGGGTTTTCTAAATATACAACCATATCATCTGCAAACAGAGACAATTTGACTTCCTGTTTTCCTAATTGAATACCCTGTATTTCTTCCTCTTGCCTGATTGCCCTGGCCAGAACTTCCAACACTATGTTGAATAGGAGTGGTGAGAGAGGGCATCCCTGTCTTATGCTGGTTTTTAAAGGGAATGCTTCCAGTTTTTGCCCATTCAGTATGATATTGGCTGTGGGTTTGTCATAAATAGCTCTTATTATTTTGAGATACGTTCCATCAATACCTAGTTTACTGAGAGTTTTTAGCATGAAGGGCTGTTGAATTTTGTCAAAGGCCTTTTCTGCATCTATTGAGATAATCATGTGGTTTTTGTCTTTGGTTCTGTTTATGTGATGGATTACATTTACTGATTTGAGCATGTTGAACCAGCCTTGCATCCCAGGGATGAAGCCAACTTGATCTTGGTGGATAAGCTTTTTGATGTGCTGATGGATTTGGTTTGCCAGTATTTTATTGATGATTTTTGCATCGATGTTCATCAGGGATATTGGTCTAAAATTCTCTTTTTTTATTGTGTCTCTGCCAGGCTTTGGTATCAGGATGATGCTGGCCTCATAAAATGAGTTAGGGAGGATTCCTTCTATTTCTATTGTTTCGAATAGTTTCAGAAGGAATGGTACCAGCTCCTCTTTGTACCTCTGGTAGAATTCGGCTGTGAATCTGTCTGGTCCTGGACTTTTCATTGCTAGGCTATTAATTATTGCCTCAATTTCAGAGCCTGTTATTGGTCTATTCAGGGATTCCACTTCTTCCTGGTTTAGTCTTGGGAGGGTGTATGTGTCCAGGAATTTATCAATTTCTTCTAGATTTTCTAGTTTATTTGTGTAGAGGTGTTTATAGTACTCTCTGATAGTAGTTTGTATTTCTGTGGGATTGGTGGTGATATCCCCTTTATCATTTTTTATTGCATCTATTTGATTTTTCTCTCTTTTCTTCTTTATTAGTCTTGCTAGTAGTCTATCAACTTTGTTGATCTTTTAAAAAAAACAGCTCCTGGATTCATTGATTTTTTGAATGGTTTCTTGTGTCTCTATCTCTTTCAGTTCTGCTCTGATCTTAGTTATTTCTTGCCTTCTGCTAGCTTTTGAATTTGTTTGCTCTTGCTTCTCTAGTTCTTCTAATTGTGATGTTAGAGTATCAATTTTAGATCTTTCCTTCTTTCCCTTGTTGGTATTTAGTGCTATAAATTTCCCTCTACACACTGCTTTAAATGTGTCCTAGAGATTCTGGTACGTTGTGTCTTTGTTCTCACTGGTTTCAAAGAACATCTTTATTTCTGCCTTCATTTCGTTATTTACCCAGTAGTCATTCAGGAGCAGGTTGTTCAGTTTCCATGTAGTTGTGCAGTTTTGAGTTAGTTTCTTAATCCTGAGTTCTAATTTGATTGCACTGTGGTCTGAGAGACAGTTTGTTGTGATTTCTGTTCTTTTACATTTGCTGAGAAGTGCTTTACTTTCAACTATATGGTCAATTTTGGAATAAGTACAATGTGGTGCTGAGAAGAATGTATATTGTGTTGATTTGAGGTGGAGAGTTCTGTAGATGTCTATTACGTCCACTTGGTGCAGAGCTGAGTTCAAGTCCTGGATATCCTTGTTAACCTTCTGTCTCGTTGGTCTGTCTAATATTGACAGTGAGGTGTTAAAGTCTCCCATTATTATTGTGTGGGAGTCTAAGTCTCTTTGTAGGTCTCTAAGAACTTGCTTTATGAATCTGGGTGCTCCTGTAATGGAAGCATATATATTTAGGGTAGTTAGCTCTTTTTGTTGAATTAATCCATTTACCATTATGTAATGGCCTTCTTTGTCTCTTTTGATCTTTGTTGGTTTAAAGTCTGTTTTATCAGAGACTAGGATTGCAACTCCTTTTTTTGTTTTTCATTTGCTTGGTAGATCTTCCTCTATCCCTTTATTTTGAGCCTATGTATGTCTCTGCACCTGAGATGGGTCTCCTGAATACAGAACACTGATGGGTCTTGATTCTTTATCCAATTTGCCAGTCTGTGTCTTTTAACTGGGGCATTTATCCCATTTACATTTAAGGTTAATATTGTCATGTGTGAATTTGATCCTGTCATTATGATGTTAGCTGGTTATTTTGCCCGGTAGTTAATGGAGTTTCTTCCTATCATCAGTGGTCTTTACAATTTGGCATGTTTTTGCAGTGACTGGTACTAGTTGTTTCTTTCCATGTTTAGTGCTTCCTTCACAAGCTTGTGTAAGGCAGGCCTGGTGGTGACAAAATCTTTCAGCATTTGCTTGTCTGTAAAGGATTTTATTTCTCCTTCACTTATTAAGCTTAGTTTGGCTGGATATGAAATACTGGGTTGAAAATTCTTTTCTTTGAGAATGTTGAATATTGCCCCTACTCTCTTCTGGCTTGTAGGGTTTCTGCTGAGAGATCTGCTGTTAGTCTGATGGGCTTCCCTTTGTGAGTAACCCGACCTTTCTCTCTGGCTGCCCTTAACATTTTTTCCTTCATTTCAACCTTGGTGAATCTGAGAATTATGTATCTTGGGGTTGCTGTTCTTGAGGGGTATCCTTGTGGTGTTCTCTGTATTGCCTGAATTTGAATGTTGGCCTGCCTTGCTAGGTTGGGAAAGTTCTCCTAGATGATATCCTGAAGACTGTTTTCCAGCTTGGTTCCATTCTCCTCATCACTTTCAGGTACACCAATCGAACGCAGATTTGGTCTTTTCATATAGTTCCATACTTCTTGGAGGCTTTGTTAGTTTCTTTTTACTCTTTTTTCTCTAAACTTCTCTTTTCTCTTCATTTCATTAATTTGATCTTCAATCACTGATACCCTTTCTTCCACTTGATCAAATTGGCTACTGAAGCTTGTGCATGCATCATGTAGTTCTCGTGCCATGGTTTTCAGCTCCATCAGGTCATTTAAGGTCTTCTTTACACTGTTTATTCTAGTTAGCCATTCATCTAATCTTTTTTCATGGTTTTTAGCTTCCTTGAAATGGGTTCAAATACCTCCTTTAGCTCAGAGTTTGTTATTACTGACCTTCTGAAGCCTACTTCTGTCAACTCATCAAAGTCATTCTCCGTCCTGCTTTGTTCCGTTGCTGGCAAGGAGCTGTGACCCTTTGGTGGAGAAGGGGTGCTCTGGTTTTTAGAATTTTCAGCTTTTCTGTTCTAGTTTCTGGTTTCTCTCCATCTTTGTGGTTGTATCTACCTTTGGTCTTTGATGGTGGTGACCTACTGATGGGGTTTTGGTGTGGATGTCCTTTTTGTTGATGTTGATACTATTCCTTTCTGTTTGTTAGTTTTCCTTCTAACAGTCAGGTCCCTTAGCTGCAGGTCTGTTGGAATTTGCTGGAGGTCTACTCCAGACCCTGTTTGCCTGAGTATCAACAGCAGAGGCTGCAGAACAGCAAATATTGCAGAACAGCAAATATTGCTGCCTGATCCTTCTTCTGGAAACTTCATCTCAGAGGGGCACCCGGCTGTATGGGGTGTCAGTCGGCCCCTACTGGGAGGTGTCTCCCAGTTAGGCTACATGGGGGTCAGGGACTCACTTGAGAAGGCACTCTGTCCATTCTCAGAGCTCAAACACTGTACTGGGAGAACCACTGCTCTCTTCAGAGCTGTCAGACAGGGATGTTTAAGTCTGCAGAAGTTTCTGCTGCCTTTTGATCAGCTATGCCCTGTACCCAGAGGTGGAGTCTACAGAGGCATGCAGGCCTCATTGAGCTGCGGTGGGCTCCACCCAGTTCAAGCTTCCCAGCCCCTTTGTTTACCTACTCAAGCCTCAGCAATGACAGATGCCCCTCCCCAAGCCAGACTGCTGCCTCACAGTTCGATCTCAGACTGCTGCACTAGCAGTGAGCAAGGTTCCATGGGTGTGGGACCCGATGAGCCAGGCACAGGATACAATCTCCTGGTGCACCGTTTGCTAAGACTATTGAAAAAGTGCAGTATTTGGGTGGCAATGTCCCGATTTTCCAGGTACAGTCTGTCTTGGCTTCCCTTGGCTAGAAAAGGGAAATCCCCCAAACCCTTGTGCTTCCCGGGTGAGGTGACTCCCTGTCCTACTTCAGCTCACCCTCCATGGGCTGCACCCACTGTCCAACCAGTCCCAATGAGACAAACCAGGTACCTCAGTTGGAAATGCAGAAATCACCCATCTTCTGCGTCGAACACACTGGGAGCTGCAGACTGGAGCTGTTCCTATTCGGCCATCTTGGAGCGGACTCTGAGTCAGACTATTCTGATTGCCACTTTGCTTCTGCTGTCCATTACAGTAGCTACAGCCACCTTGCCTTTGATGGTTGAGTGCCACCACTTGGTCCCTGCCACCTTGGGATCCAATTATTCCCATTGTATTTAAATTTTGTAGTTGAGTGACTGTGGTTCCCACTGTTACATCTGACATACAGAGAAGAGCAATTACAGGGCTCTCCAAAGATGCAGGTGCTGCCCTCACAAATCTATTTCACAAGGCATTGGTCAAGAGTCTATCTTCTGGACCCTCCCAGCTGGGATGAGTAGGTCTACAGTGACTAATCCACCCCACTATCCCAATCTCCCTAAGCCTTTGGATCCCTTCCTCTACATTAAACCAAGGGAGATCAGGCATTTCCAGCTCACTCACAATGGGCAATCTTTCAATACATATTTCAGCTAACCAAGCACATAAACTATTAGAACCTTTTTTAACTCCCCAAGCTGCAACATTAAATGCTGAGTCCCTACTTCGTGGGCCCAAATCAATAAATTCAGCCTGATCCAACTCTATATTCCTTCCACCATTGTCCCACACCCTTAATATCCATTCCCATGCCTGCTCTCCAGATTTCTCTATATATAAATTAGAAAACTCAAGCATTTCTTTACGAGTGTACTGCACCTCCTCATGGGTCACAGTCTCAACCTCACCTCTAGGGCCTGCCAGGACTTCAGTGTAGTTATAGGTCTAGAAACAAACAAGGGTGTTGGTGGTGGCTCCTGAGGAGAATCAACACACTCTTGCTTGGCAACTGCCTCAGGGGAGGTCATCACTGATGCCTCAGGCAGCGCAGGGTTTATCTCCTCAGACAAAGGTGGAAAGGCTAATGGCAGCATGGGTCAGGGAGGGGATGTTGCCACTACTGAGGATGGGGAAGCTGTTCTTTCTGGCAAAAAAGGTTCATCAGAGTTTACAAACTCAGTGTCCCCAGCTTCATCAGGGTCCTCCCACACATCCCCATTCCAAGTTGCGGGGTCCCATTCTTTTCCATTAATGCCCTCACTTTAACAGTAGACACCTAGTGAGGCTGTGTATGTGCCTTTCATCGCAGGCCAGCTACTCGCATGATAAGAGCTTGTGTCTGTTTTTCCACAATTTCAGCTCTTTCTTTACAGGAGATAAAACTCTCACTCAGGGCAATCTTAGCAGACTTGAGGCTCAGTATCTGCTTCTGAAGCTGGGAGATAGAATCCCTGAATTCATCATTGTCTTTCACCACTTTGTCCACTGAACTTAAGAGCAACCAATCAGCTTCATTATGTTCCTTGATTCCTTACATATGGTCAAAGGTGTTATGTATAGAGTCACTAAACTCCTTGCCTCTCATGAGTGATGAATCAGGAGTGTCAAATGCATGTATTTTGCATACTCTCTAAACAGTTCAAGCCAAGGACTATCAGTGTTCTCCATATTATTAGAAGTAGAGTCCTTAGCATTTTGGGGTCTAATCATATTAAACAGCCAACTCCAAAAACCCCAAAACCAATGAAAGAACTCCATCCTTAATATTCTGTTCCTCTAGAGCCACTCCTGGTACCAAAATGTATATTAGTCAGGGTTCTCTAGATGGACAGCACTAATGGAATATATATACACACACACACATATATAAAGGAGAGCTTATTAAGTATTAAATCACATGATCACAAGGTACCACAATAGGCCTTCTGCAGGCTGAGGAGCAAGAAGAGACAGTCCGACTTCCAAAACTGAAGAACTTGGAGTCTGATATTCGAGGGCAGGAAGCATCCAGCACGGGAAAAAGATGTAGGCTGGGAGGCTAGGCCAGTCTTTCCTCTCACATTTTTCTGCCTGCTTATATTCTTGCCGCACTGGCAGCTGATTAGATTGTGCCCACCCACATTAAGGGTGGGTCTGCCTTTCCCAGCCCACTGACTCAAACGTTAATCTCCTTTGGCAACACCCTCACAGACACACCCAGGACAAATACTTTGTATCCTTCAATCCAATTCAGGCTGACACTCAGTATTAACCATCACAGGGTCTCAAGAGTCCTCCCAACCTAGTCCTGTAGTTCGCTTTAGGAGGATTATGAAAGACAATTCGTGTTCAGGTGAGTCTGCTGAATTTATTTATTCAGCTTTAATATGTACCAACTTTGTGCCAGGTCTTGAAACAGCAACGGGAAAGCCAGAGAGTAAAAAATGCAGTTTCTGCATTTAAGAGTCATAGCTTCAAGAAAATGCAGTTGTTTTAGTTTTCAGTGATGTCAAGTCAGGAAGGTGAGAGAAAAACTGGACATGTTAGCTTTGGAGAGTTATAGGCAGATACCGGAGGAAACCAGAATTCAGGATCCAGTCCAAATTATAGGTAGATAACAAAACCTCAAAGACAATGAATAGAACTAGAATATAATAATAGGTGCACTGTAGTCTTCTGGTGAAACATAATTTTACTCTATAGTCACTCCATTTCTACCAAAGATAATCACAATAAGACGAATTTGTTCACAAAATAAGTCTAGTCTCACTAAACTTGGCCTGATTATTTACATAACTGCAGCATGAATAGTAATTGAACATGGAGGCTCTTTTCTGTAACTTCTTTGTTTTCTTATTTTTTTTATGAGATGAGGTCTCACTGTGTTGCCCAGGATAATCTCAAACTCCTGGGCTCAAGTGATCCTCTGGCCTTAGTTTCCCAAGTAGCTAGAATTACAGGCACATGCCACTGGGCCTGGATTACAGGTTCTTTTAAAGTTTGCTTTGCTGGAACTTTTCATGAAAAATCTCAGATCAGACTTTTAAAAGCCTCTCGAGGCTATGAAGCCAAGCCAAGGGCTTGCTATCAAGCTTCACTTATAATACTGTCAGAGGCATTCAAACCAGAGCAATTCCTTCTTGAATAGGGGCTGGGTAAAACAAGGGTGAGACCGACTGGGCTGCATTCCCAGGAGGTTAGGCACTCTTAATCACAGGATGACATAGGAGGTCAGCAGGAATGGTATCACAAGATACAGGTCATAAAGACCCTGCTGATAAAACAGCAGTAAAGAAGCCAGCCAAAACCCACCAAAACCAAGATGGTGATGAAAATAACTTCCGGTTCTCTTCACTTCTCATTATGCACTGATTATAATATTTTAGCATATTAAAAGACACTCCAACTAGTGCCATGATCATTTACAAATGCCACAGCAACATCAGGAAGTTACTCTATATGGTCTAAAAAGAGAAAGAGCTCTCAGTTCCGGGAACTACCCACCCCATCCCCAGAAAACTCATGAATAATCCATCCCTGTGTAGCACATAATCAAGAAATAACCATAAAAATAGCCAACTACCAGCCCTCGGGGCTGCTCTGCCTATGGAGTAGCCATTCTTTTATTCCTTTACTTTCTTAACAAACTCACTTTCACTTTACTCTATGATCTTGCCCCAAATATTTTCCTGTAAGAGATCCAAGAATCTTCTCTTGGAGTCTGGATTGGTACCCCTTTCCAGTAACAATACCTACAGATTTGGATGAATTCTTCTCTTGTTGAGATCCTCAAGATATCCTAGGGTCCAGGGCCTGCTGGGAAGTGACATTCCTTTCTCACCTGTAAGGCCTGTAAGCCGGGTATCAGTCCAGTTTTTCCAAAGGGAAAAGAGATTTATTGGCATTATAGAATCTACCTTCGTTTCTTTTTTAAATTTTTATTTTATTTTTTTTGAGACAGGGTCTTGCTCTGTCACCAAAGCTGGAGTGCAGTGGTGCCATCTCAGCTCACTACAACCTCCACCTCCCTGCAACCTCTGCCTCCCAGGCTCCAGCCAACCTCCCACCTCAGCCTCCTGAGTAGCTAGGACTACAGGCACGCCTTACCATGCCTGGCTAATTTTTTGTATTTTTTTTATAGAGATGAGATTTTACCATGTTGCTCAGGTTGGTCTAGAACTTATGAGCTCGAGCAATCCACCTGCTTCAGCCTCCCATAGTGCTGGGATTACATTACTGGCATGAGCCATTGGGCCTCAACCTTAGTTTCTTGATGCTGCTTGTGATAGAGACAGTAGACAGTGAAGATTCCCCAGTGAAACCCCACCTTCAAGCCTAAAACAGCCTGAAGGCTGAAAGATTGGACTGCTGGTCCCAGATGAAAAACACAACCCAGAGGAAGAAATGCCCGTTTCCCACCCTTTCCTAACTGATTCTTTCTGAATAATGCCCACACATGTGCACTGGAGGAATAGGGTGGAGTGACCAGGAATTTGCACCTTACGGAGGGGGAGGAGTCTGGCTTTTCAGCTCATGTGTGGGGACCTGATATTCAATCCGCGAGGTGGGAGGCCATTGGCAGGACACCCCTCACTTTGCTGAAAGTTTTTTTTTTCCTTTTTGCCCAGTAAATTCCACTGTCCTCACCCTTCAGTATGTCCACACGCCTAATTTTTCCTGGTCGTGACACAAGAACCCAGATTTAGCTTCACTAAGGAGCAAAAATTCTGCATCACTCGGTCATATCTGACCTATACACATTCTCAAATACGACATTCCAGTCAAAACCTTGGTTATAAAACCAATGCTTCCAATTATGTTCTGTTACAAAGAGAACAGATTCTTACTGAACCTACATAAATAATTATATTGCCATGAAAGAAGGATAGTCACTAATAGCTTCTGAATTCTGGACAGGTCAAGTAGGGAGAAAAAGTAATTGTACTTTGTTCATAAAGGAGTAATCTACCAAGTTGCTGTAAGCAATAGGTAGTCTGAGAGAAAAGAGAAAATTTTCCTTAAATCTGGAAAACAAAACCAGCAATGATTCAAATAAAATGTCACGAGTTCACTTAGTCTCATGTAACTAATTTTTCTTCTGCTTGATTTTGGGTCTAGCAATTTTATGAACCCAAGAGTTTCCTTATTAGAGTTCTGGAAATCCTTACTCAATACAAGGTATAACGAAGTTACCAGAAACCTGAACCTATCCGTTATTTTCATGAATCTCCTTGAAGATGAAATACTTTCAGACTACACTCACTTGTAAATGTAAGGTTCTTGTATCAGTTCAAATACCGTCTCAAAAAAAAAAAAAGAACTGCTGAAAACCAGGTAATTTATAAAGGAAAGAGGTTTAATCGACTCACAATTCAGCATGGCTGGGGAGGCCTCAGGAAACTTACAATCCTGGCAGAAGGTGAAGGGAAACCAAGGCACCTTGTTCACAAGGCAGCAGGAAGGAGAACTGCCGAGCAAAGGGGGAAAAGCCCCTTATAAAACCATCACATCTTGGGAGAACTCACCCACTATCATGAGAATAGCATGGAGGAACTGCCCCCATTATTCAATTACATCCACCTGGTCTCTCCTTTGGCACGTGGGGATAATGGGGATAATGAGGACTGTCAGGCCTCTGAGCCAAAGCTAAGCCATCATATCCCCTGTGACCTGCACGTACACATCCAGATGACTGGTTCCTGCCTTAACTGATGACATTTCACCACAAAAGAAGTGAAAATGGTCTGTTCCTGCCTTAACTGATGACATTTCACCACAAAAGAAGTGAAAATGGTCTGTTCCTGCCTTAACTGATGACATTACCTTGTGAAATTCCTTTTCCTGGCTCATCCTGGCTCCAAAGCTCTCCCACTGAGCACCTTGTGAGACCCCCACCCCTGCCCGCCAGAGAACAACCCCCTTTGACTGTAATTTTCCTTTACCTACCCAAATCCTATAAAACGCCCCCCTTCCCCATCTCCCTTTGCTGACTCTCTTTTCAGACTCAGCCCACCTGCACCCAGGTGATACAAACAGCCTTGTTGCTCACACAAAGCCTATTTGGTGGTCTCTTTACATGGATGTGCATGACAGGGATTATGGAGATTTCAATTCAAGATGAGATTTGGGTGGGGATACAAAGCCTAATTGTATCATTCTGCCCCTGGCCCCTCCCAAATCTCAGGTCTTTTTTACATTTCAAAACCAATCATGCCTTCCCAATACTCCCCCAAAGTCTTAATTCATTCCAGCACTAACCCAAACGTCCAAGCTCAAAGTCTCTTTGAGACGAGGTAAGTGCCCTCCACCTATACGCTTGTAAAATCAAAAGCTGAACAACTGATTTACAGCCTTGTTGCCACGGGTGAGACCGCCAGCTGGCCCATTACTCAATACAACCAGCACAACCAGAAATGCAGACCTCTATACCCTACGCCTCACGTGCTTTGTCCAGCCCAGCCTGTATACCCTATCCCCAATATCAATTCTTGCACTTTGCCTAATAAAAATCCCAACCTTTTCAGAGAGGCAGTGAGGAATTCTCTTTCTTGTGCTGCCTCCCTTGTGCCCATGCATAAGCTCCAGTGAAGTCTCAGGAAAACTCTTTGGGCCTTATGTCAATTTCTATTGCATTGAGAGCCCAAGAACCCATAGTATGTAACAAGCCTAGGCAATGCCGTATGAACTCCCTGGAAAAAATTTAAAGAAAAAGAAAAGGAAGAACTTGGTGTAAGAACCAGGTTGGGAGGAGAGAAGGGTATGTCTTACGTTAAGGAATTCAATTTGGGATTTTAAAGAATAATTCTTTAAGATAGTCCCCAAATCCCTATCTAGATGCCTCTCCTTTGCCTGGTGAAATAAGTCAATGGAGTTTGCTGAAAGATCAGCCACAGGATATGATCAGAAAAGGCAGAGGAGTGAGACAAAGAAAGAGCTAAATGGTTAGTCTACATGATAAAGAATCAAGAGTGAAACTCTGTCTCAAAAAAAAAAATAAATAAATAAAAAGAATCTGGAGTTTCCTGAAAAAACTTTCAGATAGAAGGATAGGACCTTGCAACCCCATAAACTGGAACCCATGGTGGGAAAGGGGGGTTGGGGAGATGAGAGTGACTGAGGAAATGAGAACAAGGAAGTCTAACTATTGGTGCTCGCTTATCCTCATTACCACTGCCCATGCCCACCTGCCCCTGCCACTGCCTCCAAAGAAGCTTTTTGGTAAAGGAGTGCACTACACAACTACCATATGTTAGTGATAGTTTGTGGGAATTTAAAACAACACCAAAACCAATGCTATATCCCACATTAGTTGGGAAGAGGAGAGGTGGAAACAGGAGGAAGGATAAACTGAGATGGAATTTAGTAGGGGCACAGGAAACAAAAGGCAAAGACCAGGAGAATTCATAGAAATAGAGGAATAAGGGGATGGAGCTCCAAGTACTTTCATTTTAGTATAGTGTGACCATCCCCCCGCCCCACACCATACAGACATATACATAAGGCGGGTGAGCTGGAGTCATTTGAGAGCCCGAAGCATGATTGTGTTAAATCAAGGTGTCTCTAAACCGGTTGGAACTTCTGAATGGATTCCCTACTGTTAGGGGCTCCTTCCTGTCACCTAAATCCTTTACAGAATACAAGTCCTTTGCCAAGTGTATACTCTGCAAATATCCACTTCAAGTGTGTAGTTTGCCTTTGCTCGCATTATGGTGTCTTTTGAGAAACAGCAGCTTTTATTTTTCTTGTAGCCCAGTTTTTCAATGTATCAATAAAGTATGATGAATACTTTTTTAATGAAGTTTTTGCCAACCCCAAAGTCATAAAGATATTCTCCTATGCTTTCTTCTGAAAGCTTTGTTAGTTTAACCTATTACATTAGGTCTAAAATTCTTCTTGTGGTTTTTGTAAAGAAGAAGGGTTCTGGATACATTTATTTTACTTATAGATATCTGATTGGCACAGCACCATTTATTGGGAAGACCATATGCATTGCACTACAATAACACCTTTATAAAAAAAAAAAAATCAGTGGTGGTCTAAGTCTTAGAATCCAGTAGTAATATCTACAGATATTCTTCAAGAACCCCTTTGCAATATGTGGCACATTTGTTTTTACATGTATTTTAGAATCAACTTATTTGTATATAAACCTGCTGGGAGTTTGATTAGGATTAGATTAAATCCATCGATTTGGGGAGAACTAAAATCTTTACAATAGTGAGTCTTCCAACAATTATCATGATATAACCTTCTATTTATTTACAGCTACTTCAAAAGGTTTTTTACATCTTTGATTAGATTTATTCTAAAGTTTTTAGTTTTTTGAAAATAGTATCTTCTTCCTTATTTCTTCTTTTGTTACTTTGTTGCTAATATTAAAAAATTTGATTTTGGCCGGGCGCGGTGGCTCAAGCCTGTAATCCCAGCACTTTGGGAGGCCGAGACGGGCGGATCACGAGGTCAGGAGATCGAGACCATCCTGGCTAACACGGTGAAACCCCGTCTCTATTAAGAAATACAAAAAACTAGCCGGGCGAGGTGGCGGGCGCCTGTAGTCCCAGCTACTCGGGAGGCTGAGGCCGGAGAATGGCGTGAACCCGGAGAATGGCGTGAACCCGGGAGGCGGAGCTTGCAGTGAGCTGAGATCCGGCCACTGCAGTCCAGCCTGGGTGACAGAGCGAGACTCCGTCTCAAAAAAAAAAAAAA